>NC_090440.1:1210394933-1210716046 GCF_031143425.1 Pleurodeles waltl
TGGCGTGCCACCTGATATATGTTCTAATCCTCCCAGGGTAGTAAGAGCATCATTATTTTATCTCCAGGAGAGGGGCATGCATGGTCCTGCTCGCCACGAGCTCTCCTGGGGGGACACCCAATTGCCTGGTACAATTAATTGAGTTTCATGGGACCACATGCCCCTGAGGCACACAAGACAGTGGAGGACCTGCAGCTGCACCTGCCCACTCTGTACACTGGCATGAGAGAAAATGAGCAATGGTTTTCCCATTTGTTAAAGAAGGAGCACGGGCGGGAGACCAGTAAGCTAGGTAGGTAGTGTGGGAGTGGACTCTCCATGATGCCTCTAAAGAAGAATAAAGTATGTGGGTGCCCCTTGTGGGACTTGAGCACTCGAACAAAGAACACCAAGGGAAATAAATCTGCCTAAAAACATTTGGGGGAGAAGCCTGCTAATAAAAAAATTATTTTTCTGGTCTAGAGCCTTATAATGCCCTGGTAGGGGTAATTTGAATATTCCCATGTGTTTCTGCAGTGCCCCAAAATGGGGAGGGGGGACAATCAACATTTACTAAGGAAAGGTTAGGGGCTGCAGGCCTGATCAGCTCCCCATAACATACTTACAAACGTATCCTAAATCTCATGAAGTATTGAAATTAGGTACTCAGGAGAAGTGTTTTATGATTTAAGGTACACTAGAGCTGAACCTTTTGTTCTTGGGTTCAGAAGTGTGAGGAACCCTTGTGATTGGTCCTATGGCTCCTTTACATTGCCTTTAGAAAGTAAAGAAAGACTCTGACGTACGTGTTTATGGTTGTTTTGATTGAAAATGCTTTATTAACAGTTCTTCCTTGTCAGGCTCTGATATCATCTAATGTTCGAGCTTTGTATGTTCTGCTTCCGCTTCCTCAGCTCTTGTTGAAAGCTGAAATCCCTTGAGGGGTTTATTAAAGTCTTTTTCTTCTGCAGGAGCTCTGCCATTTTGGCTTTGAGCCAGCACTTGTTATTCTGGACTTAGAGAGCCTGATATTCAGCATTGAGTGTCGGTGAAACCTTCTTCTTAGGATTGAGCATCTCTATATCTTTCAACTCTTTTTCCCTTACTGGGTCTTAAACACTTTGCGGTGTGGAGTGAGGGCTTGCTACTAACAGTGTCCTTATGCTTGCATTTATGAGGTTCTTTATATTTCAACCTCCCTTTGCTCATAGAGAGTTTTTGCATCAAACCAGTCTTCAAGGTCTGAGGGTTTTAGCTCGGTCCCACAGTGGACCTGTGGTGTTTACATGCGTGCATCCTTTCCTCAGCATCCTCTTAGAAGGTTTTACTTTCTTGAGGTCAACAATACTCTCCTCAGCATTGGATACTTACCTCTGCACCAACTCAGTCTCTTGAGCCTTTTCTTCGTTTTCGTTGAACAGGCAGAGGACCCTGGGGGAGGGTTGCATCTGCTGCAACTGCATCATGGTGTAGTGCGTCCAGCTGTGCTTATTTCTAACTGTAAGGGTCTCATGTTGGAATTCCATGCAGGTTTTGCACCCTTTGGTGCTGTGGCCTTTAGGCAAGCAGAGGTTATAGACCCTCTGAGTGTCCTCATGAGTGAACGTGTGGTTACATTTCGGGCAACACCTAAAGAAGGTTTTCTCTATTTTCTTGGACAAATCCACCCCCCATTGTACTTTCTGCACTCCACACATGTAGTTTTAGTTTTCCTCTTTTACTTTAACTTTTATTTGACATCTGTTAGAGAATTGGGCTTTCTGCTCCTAGTTTTCTGTTACTTACTGAATATGTTCTGTTGAAGACTTCTTTCGACCCCACCACAATGGGCCTGATTACAACTTTGGAAGAGGTGTTAATCCGTCCCAAATGTGACGGATATACCACCAGCCGTATTACGAGTTCCATAGGATATAATGGACTCGTAATACGGCTGGTGGTATATCCGTCACTTTTGGGACGGATTAACACCTCCTCCAAAGTTGTAATCAGGCCCAATATTCCTAGAGTTCTGAAATTTGCTTCCTGACCTAGTGGTAGTAAAAAGAATCTCAAGATGGCCACCATGCGTAGGGACCCCTTTGGCATACGTTCAATGTCACCGGAAGATGTACTTACCACCAAATTGTCAACAACTCTCCAAGAAAAAAAGTCATAGAAAGAAGATAATTCCAGACTCAATCACTAGGTAAACCACTGGATAGCAGAATTATGCAAAGCATGTTAATTCAGAGAAGGTTCATGCTGGAAAAACTTTGCTTCCTAAATTCTGTCCATTTCATACTCAGCAGCGGGCACACATGAAAAGAATTACACTACAAAAAGAGGTTTCTTTAGGATATCTCAGGTCTCACACACCTGTGAAGCTTTACCACTGAAAGGAGTTGGTAATCAACTTGAACATTCTTTGATATAAGACAATATGCAAAGGTGACTAACAAATATCTGTGGTGACAACAAAACTGATGAATACTGTCCATTATAAGACATAATTGTGCTATAGAATGGTACATTCATATTAATGAAGTTGAGACACCCAATGGCAAAACAATATTGGAGGGTTCACTCAAATGTTTTAGCAACCCAGCAACCATTTGCCACATACCCAGACAGATTTAGACTGCCAATGAGAAGTGTTTTCCTTTCAACAAAAATTAGGGAAGTGTACTAGAAGCCATACAAGCCACTCTTTATTCGTATGAAGTTAAGTCACTTTGTAAGAATTAAATTAGATCAACTTCAGGCTTGACAATCTCCTATCATGAAAAACTTAAAAGATCAATTCTCCTTAGCACCATATGAACCTCTTAGGAGTGGCAGACGGCTGCACTACCTACCTAGTGCACCTGTCGGTCACTGGCAGATGCTGGAGAGAATTCTAAAGGCCTCTCTAGTGTTCTGCACTAGAGGGATTCCTTTATTTAATTTTTACCTTTGGCTGCTCAGGAAGAGCTTCCTAAGCAGCCTGAGTGTTTTTTACTGCAATTATCAGTGTGCAGGGTGTCCCATCGTCATTACAGTAAAGTGAGAGTAAAATGAGCTGACTGGCTAGTCAGTGAACCGGCCCATTGACACTACAAGCACCTAACCCTTTCTTGCCTGAATGAATTCCCTGACAGCTATTGTTATTACAATAGGATCATAGGATGTGTGCATGTTTACGTGTTTCAGGGCAGAGTGCGTCCATGAACACTTGGTCCTGAAGAAAGCCACAGTGACATTTTCGGGCACAATTTCTAGGGCTGAAACATGTCCACCAATCACTAGGGTGTGTGAACTAATTATGGTTTCACTGAACATCCACCATTGTTTTAAATCCTGCCCCAGGAGTCCTGGATTAAATTGGTTAGCGATAATCCTGGAGATAGTTTTGCACTTTCACTTTACATGATTTCATGTCACTTACCAATATAACTCAAAACAAATTACTAGCTTTTCTGTAATTCGGGTGTCTTAGCACACCTAAATTGCACTAAGCAACTTAGGTGGGAACCTGATGATGAAGCAAGCCACCAACTAGGTTGGTGGGTGAGGGTTCTTCTAAAAAACTATTGGGTTTTTCTAGGCAATCAGGTATCAGAGGCTATTTCTTTTATCTATTATTATGGAGTGGGTCTGGCCCATCCTGAGATCAGGCCCCACCCTCCTCCCTGTAGTCTCAACAGTCTTTCTGCTCCCCTGTGGAATAAAACATCCCATCCCGATGGCAAGTGAGAGGACATTTTAGTATGGTTTTCAATTATGGGGCAGGAGAGTGTGGCTAAATCCCAATATTGTCCAACTTGCAATAGTGAATGGCTGCAGGTTTAAGACTTGGGTGGGCCGCTACCTGGAGAAAACTACCAGACCCAGACATTTCATAAAACTAGACATTGATGGGAGTCCAGGTGGTATGCCTTGCATGGATACCATAACGTTTTCTTACCCACAATGCTCTGCACACTGGTGGATTTAGAGTCCTAGCACAGCCCACACCTAGGGAATCCCAACAAGCCTGTACATTTTGAAAAACTAGTAATCTAGGGTGGGCTGACTTGTGTGGCTGTCACCAGTTGTTCTTACTCCAAAGCCTTTGTAAACCTCAAACGTTGATTAAAAACCCACATTTTCCTCACATTTCTATGGAGGAAAGTTTGGGAATCTTTGATGGATCCACAGATTGTGTATGTGTGGCAGTGGGTGTGGTGATAATAAGGACTATGAGGCTCAGGTGGGGTGTGAATGATGACTTTAATGAATTTTAGAGGTGCGAGGTAGTCTTCAGGGTTAAATGGCTTGTGGGTTCTCCGTACTAAGTTGTCTCTTCTTTTTCCCAGGTTTCCTCTTGACCGGCGAAGATACTCTTCGTGGGACTCCCAGGTATACCAGAAACAAGAGGAAGGGAGATATGGGTGAGTCTGGGGTTTGGTGATGGACGTTTAGTGTTAACATGATAAAAGGAATGTGAGAGAGAGGGAGAGTGTGTGTAACCGTCCCCTAGGATAGTGTGACGAGTTGGAAGTCAGAATGTAAAGGATTAGTCACCTTTGAGGGTCTTCAGAGTGACAGGTTTTTATTTCTGGGGGTGCTCTTAATTTTAGTGCTTCTAGTTCCTCCCTTCTAGTGCTCTTATTTTCCAGTCTTCTATTTTCTCCCCTATAGGGCTCCTGTTCCTTAATGCCCTTCTTCCTTCCTTCTAGCGCCCCTCTCCTCCTCCTCTCTCCCTGTAATACCCCTCCCCTCTCCCTGTAGTCTCCCTCCCCTCTCCTGGCATCCCCATCCCTTTTAAACAGAAACTGTCCTTTATATAGGACCGTACCTGGTTGAGCCACGTCCCTCCTGGGACGTGGTGGAATTCCCGCTCTTTTGGTTCCTCTTTGGTTGCAATCCGGTCTTGGACGCTTGGGTTCTGGGGTTCTCTTGTAGTCTGTGTTCCTTCTGTCTCCCCGGGTCCTCCTTTCATCGTTCCTCCCGCTCTGTCGGCGTCTCTCTCTCCTCCTCTACACGCCGCGAGCGTAGTCCGTCATCTGTTTTTACAGTTTCGGGAACCCAGATATCTGGGTTCCCTGCGAGGCTGGTGGCGTCTACGTTGCTATGACGCCCGGACAGGGCGTCGGCAGGGAGGGAGAATCAGGACTCCGTTCCCGATTCCGTCCTCACGGTAGCCGGAACATCTGTCTGCCGGCTACACACCCCATCCCAAGATCGGGACTGATACAGTTCCGAAGGCCCAGGAAATCGAGACAAATAGTCTGCAGGTCCTTGTAGAGTACCCGGAATATGACGAACCTGAAAAGAGAAGGGTTGTAGTTCCATAAACCATCTAAGGATGCGGGAGTTGGAGTCCTTATGGGAAGCCAACCAAGTCAGGGGAGCATGGTCAGTAAATAGAACGAAAGGATGTCCCAAGAGATAGTACCTCAGGTTCTCAAAAGCCCATTTGATAGCAAGACATTCACGTTCGATAATCGGATAGTAACACTCCCTGGGTAACAGTTTCCTACTAATGAAGACAATGGGGTGGTCATGACCATTGTCGTCAGGCTGAGAAAGTACCGCCCCTAAACCCACATCCGAGGCGTCCGTATGAAGATGGAAAACTTTAGTGAAATCAGGACACATTAGAACTGGCTCTGTAGTGAGGTAGGATTTTAATTGATTAAAACTAGTCAGTTGTTCGTCTGATAGGGATGTTATCTTAGACGGGAGGGTTTTTTTAAGGAGGTCTGTGAGGGGGGCGGCCAAGGTGGAATATTGAGGTATGAAACGTCGATAATATCCAATTAACCCTAAGAAGGAGCGAAGTTTCTTCTTCGTTGTGGGGTAGGGACTTGCTGGATGGCCTCTATCTTGCTCTTTTATGGTCAGAGCTGGCCCTTTCCTGTAAAATACCCCAGATAAGCAATGTGGTCATAACCCAGATGGCATTTTTTTGGATTGGCTGTGAGACCGGCTGCGTGTAATGCCTGAAATATTTCATGGAGATAGACAAGATGGTCTTCCCATGTGTCACTGAAGACCACAATATTGTCTAAATAGGCGGCAGCATACTTTTGGAAAGGTCTTAAGAGGTGGTCCATTAGCCTTTGGAATGTGGCTGGAGCCCCGTGGAGCCCAAATGGGAGTACTGTAAAATGGTAGAGTCCCGAATGGGTGGAGAAAGCAGTTTTCTCCCTATCAGCTGGTGCTAGGGGAATTTGCCAGTACTCTTTTGTGTTAAATCAAGTGTTGACATATATTGGGCTTTGCCTAGTCGTTCGAGTAGGTCATCCACTCTGGGGATAGGGTATGTATCGAATAGGGAAATTTCATTTAGACGGCGGAAGTCAATACAGAATCTTACCGAACCGTCCGATTTTGGGACGAGGACAACGGGGGCACACCAAGGACTTGTAGATGGCTCTATTACCTTCAATTTTAACATAGCCTGTACCTCTTCTTCAATTAAATGTTGGCGGGCCTCTGGGATACGAGAAGGGCGTAGTCTTATCACTTTCCCCTCAGGAGTTCTGATGTGATGTTGGATCAGATGAGTTTTCCCAGGTATTCCCGAGAAAAACTGACTATGTCGTTTTAAAAGGTTCTTTAGTTGATTCATCTGTTCTCCGGTGATGTTGGCATTAATGTGGGGTGTCTCTGCATTTACATCGGTGCTGGTGGGACACAACTTGATGTCTAGGGGTTCCTCAGGGGTTATTAGGAATCCGGTAGCTGACTGATTTGGCACGATCGTGGGTTCTTCCCATTTTTTTAGCAAGTTAATGTGGTAAATTTGTGTTCTATGGGGATTTTTTGATATTTCCACCAGGTAAGTAACAGGGGAAATTGCTTTTAATACATTATATAGGCCCTGCCACTTGGCCAAGAGGTTATTGTCTGAACAGGGTCGTAATATAAGGACTTTATTGTTAGGTTGCAAGTATCGTGGTTTTGTTCCTTTGTCATAATATTTCTTTTGGGTATTTTTAGCTTTTTCCAGATGTTTACGCACGTCCTCACATACTGTTTGCAGGTGTTTTTAAGATTGTATATGTAATCTAATAGGGGTTTTTCTTCCTCTCCCTCTTCTTCCCATATTTCCGCTGCCATGTCTAGCAGACTATGGGGTTGTCGTCCGAAGACGAGTTTGAAGGGGCTATGTCCGGTAGAGGCCTGTTCATGTGATCTTATGGCATAAAGGACTAAGGGAAGCTTCCGGTCCCAATCCCGCCCTGATTCTGAGACCGTTTTCTTTAATAATGTTTTTATGGTGCGGTTGTACCGTTCAACCAAGCCATCCGTCTGGGGATGATAAACTGAGGTCCTGATTTGTTTGATCCCAAGAGTCCTACAAATATTGGCCATTAATGAAGACATGAAAGGCGTCCCTTGATCCGTCAGGATTTCATTGGGAAACCCGACTCTAGCAAAGAAAGTGATCATAGCTTGGGCTACATTTTTAGTCGTCATGCTAGTAAGGGGTATAGCCTCAGGGTACCGGGTGGCATAGTCCACTAGAACTAGAATATAAGTGTGTCCTTTGGTGGATGGGAGAAGTGGGCCTACTAAGTCCATGCCGATCCTGGAAAAAGGGAATTCAATGATAGGTAAGGGTTGGAGGGGTGCTTTCCTTTGGGGTCCAGGATCTATAAGTTGACATCGGGGACACCGGGCACAGTATCGCCGAAGGTGTGCGTATACTCCGGGCCAATAAAATCTCCTTAACAAATATTCTTCAGTCTTCTCCCTCCCATAGTGTCCCCCTCCCGGTTGATTGTGGGCCAAAAAGAGTACCTGTGGGCGGTAGGGCTCGGGTACTACTAACTGCCGTTTCTTGATGTTGTCACGTTTAACGACTCTGTACAGGAGATTTTTTTGGACAATGAAGTACGGACCCACCTCATTAGTAGACTCTGGTTTGGCCGTTTTCCAAGCATTACGGAGAGAGGGATCTTCTCGCTGGCTGACTCTGAAGAAAGGAGAGGGAGCTGTAATATTGGCCACTACCTTCTCTATGTTCTTTTCTTTTTCGATATTCCAATACTGTTGTTTTATTTGTCTTTTTTCTCGCTTGGTGGGCTTAGGGTTCACGATCTTGAAGTTGGTCGATCGGTGGTAGGCGCAGGCTGAGTCCACGGCCATGGCCGTATTGACATTAGGGTGTTGGCGTATCCAACTCCGAGTGGAGGGAGGGAGAGATTCTAAATATTGATCCAAGATCACCGCCTTTATAATGTCTTCCCTCTCTGTTCCTATAAGTCCCAGCCATTTCAACCCCAGGTCCTTCACTTTATAATAAAATGTCCGGGGGTCCTCCGCAGGCCCCCATTTTATCTTCCGGAACCGTAGGCGGTAGTACTCAGAATCATGACCTGCTCTCTCCAATATGCTCTTTTTAATGTCTTTGTAGGGAGTGGTACCATCCAGATTCGTGGCTTGATAGGCAGTTTGGAGGATACCTGTCACTAATGGCACATATATGGACCCCAACGTTCTTCCGGCCATTGGGCAGAGGAAGCCACTCTTTCAAAGTTGGTAAAGAAAGCGTTGGGATCCTCTCCGTCCTGGTACTTCTGGAGAACCGAGCTAGGCACATTAGGGTGAACCTTGCTAGCTGCAATTGTGTCAGTGAGCTTTTGGAGGGCCGTTTTATGAACTAATTGATTATTGGCCATGATGGTGGCTTGGCTCTTTAACGCACTCTGCAAGGCCTCTCTATCTTCTTTAGCTTCCCTCTGATGGGCCTCCCATACTAACTGAAGGTGGCGCTGTCCTTCAGCTAGCTGTTGGATCATGTCCTCCAAAGTGGGTTTCCCCCCCCCATTTTCGCCTTGGGCGGCCCTTTTATCGCACACTGTTGAAGATCCCACTTCTGACACCACTGTGGCAGTGGGTGTGGCGATAATAAGGACTATGAGGCTCAGGTGGGGTGTGAATGATGACTTTATTTAATTTTAGAGGTAGTCTTCAGGGTTATATGGCTTGTGGGTTCTCCGTACTAAGTTGTCTCTTTTTTCCCAGGTTTCCTCTTGACCGGCGAAGATACTCTTCGTGGGACTCCCAGGTATACCGGAAACAAGAGGAATGGAGATATGGGTGAGTCTGGGGTTTGGTGATGGACGTTTAGTGTTAACACGATAAAATGAATGAGAGAGAGAGAGAGAGAGAGAGAGACAGAGAGAGAGAGAGTGTAACCGTCCCCTAGGATAGTGTGATGATTTGGAAGTCAGAATGTAAAGGATTAGTCACCTTTGAGTGTCTTCGGAGTGACAGGTTTTTATTTCTGGTGGTGCTCTTAATTTTAGTGCTTTTAGTTCCTCCCTTCTAGTGCTCTTATTTTCCAGTCTTCGATTTTCTCACCTATAGGGCTCCTGTTCCTTAATGCCCTTCTTCCTTCCTTCTAGCGCCCCTCTCCTCCTCCTCTCTCCCTGTAGCCTCCCTCCCCTCTCCTGGCGACCCCCTCGCTTTTAACCAGAAACTGTCCTTTATATAGGACCGTACCTGGTTGAGCCACGTCCCTCCTGGGACGTGGCGGAGTTCCCGCTCTTCTGGTTCCTCTTTGGTTGCAATCTGGTCTTGGATGCTTGGGTTCTGGGTTCTTGTGGTCGGTGTTCCTTCTGTCTCCCCGGGTCCTCCTTTTGTCATTCCTCCGGCTCTGTCGGTGTCTCTCTCCTCCTCTACGCGCCGTGCGTAGTCCGCCATTTGTTTTTACAGTTTTGGGAACCCGGATATCCGGGTTCCCTGCGAGGCTGGTGGCGTCTTTGTTGCTATGACGCCCGGACAGGGCATCGGCAAGGAGGGAGAATCGGGACTCCGTTCCCGATTCCGTCCTCACGGTAGCCGGAACATCCGTCTGCCGGCTACAGTATGGCTCAGAGTTCCCAGATGTCTCCCGATGACAACAGACCACCACACAAAAGTCACAAAATCTGTATGTGGAGAGATCAGCAATCAGGGTAGCTGCTGCATTTGGGGCTGAGGTGGGCCACCACACTTGGAAACCTACTAACCACAGATATTTATGAAAACTAGGCACCCAGAGGATTCCATGGTGGTGTGCCTTGAGTGAATCCCACTAGGATTTCATACACACAATGACTTGAAAACCTAAAATTTTGGCTAAAATCACGCATATTCTTCACATATCTGTGATGGAAAGTTTGGGAATGAGGAGGAATCCACAAAAATCCTAACACCCAGCATTCCCCCACTTGCCCAGATAAATGCGCTGCCTCACTTGTGTGGATGGGGCTAATACCTACAGCAGGAACTGATCAAACCAAGGTCAATGAGAGTTCCACTGGGGGAGTTTCATTGACCCTGGTTTGATCCAAACCTGTCGAAGTTATTAGGCCCAGCCACACAACTTGTAGTGTTTTTATCAGGACAAGTGGGGGGACCACTGAAAAGAAGGAATTTTGTGGGTCCCTTTGAATTCCAGAACATTAAGTCAGATAAATGCAAGGAAAATTTGTGATTTTAGGCAACAAAGTTTTAGAATTGAATGGCATTCTGGGTAGGAAAACTTCATGGGACCCACGGGAAGCACGGGACTCCCTGGGTGTTTAGATTTCAGAAATGTGTGGGTTTGGTAGGTTTTCCCAGGTAGTGGCTGAGCGCAGGCCCAGTTAACGCAGCTACCCCCATTGCCAAACCAAGTTAGTTTTTTAACAGGAAATGTTGATGTTTCCACATTAAGTTTTGAGGCGTTTCTAGTTGTGGATGCTAGGCCCACCAATGAAAAAAGGGTACTGTTGTATCAGAACAAGTGGGGGAATGCTGGGAAGTAGGAATTTTGTGGATCTCTGTGTATTACAGAAGTTTACATCACATGAATGCAAAGAAATGTGTGATTTTAGGCAAAGTTTGAGGTACCCTGTTCAATATGGGATCTGTATTATTATGGCTGCATTTTCTACATAGTGCCTGTTTCTTTTAACATAGTTCATATCATCTGAAATAGCATAAGGAGGATGCACCACTATTAAGTTGACTGGTTAAACATGACATCCATTGTGATTCTGGGTATCCCAGAGGCAAAGTATAAAATAACATTTACACTCAAATAAAGTGAATTAGTAGAATGAAGAGTACCGTTGTCAGTTCTTCCTTGCTCTGACTGTGCATACAGGGATTCTGAAGGTCCTGCCTGGCCATTCCACTGTTTATCCTCCATTTCTGACGATTGCAGGTTTCTTCCTCCATAAGAGATTACAGGTGTGATTGCACACATTGTGGTGTTAGGGCAGAAAGCCCCATTAAATTGTCGTCCATCATTACTGGTTGGGTCAATTGTACTATAAATTGGTCCATCTGTTGCTGTCGTGGCAAACTTCTCAGTCTGGGCAATATAACTGGAACACCCAGCATCTGTGACGTTCACAAAGATAAAAACAATTGTGCTTGTGTGACATTCAATGGTAACATCTGCACAAACTTATATTGGGATAGTAATGGTAACATTATATGGGACTTTTGTTAATAAGATATATATTGGCTATAAAGACCAAAACGAAAATGCTAAATATATTATTCCAAACAACAATGTTCTACTTCATACGCTCTCACACATTACAATTTCTCGTATTGATAACCATCTGCATCGCCTACATGCAAGAAAGAGACTCAACCAGTCATGCTCCCTGATACAAATTGTGGAGAGAAGTCGCGTTAACCCATTATATTGAGCCCTGTAGGTGAGATATGTCCAGTGTGCAAACGCAGAAGGGCTTATTCTGCTGCAAAAGAAGTGTATTGATTACTCCTTGACTGATTACTACACTTGGCATTTCACATTCTAATAAGCCAATCACTTCATATTTGAAAAACGTTCTGTGAGCCTGCCATGGGGGTCTCGTAGAATGTTTTTGTCAGCTTTACTTTTTGACTTCCTAATTTAGTGTTTTTTTAAAATACATTGTAAGTCATTTACAGCCTATGCTGTGGTCTGAGCTGAGCCATGCTGTGGAGGACCAATGTGCCCTGCAAGATATTTTTGAAGCCATTTCATCTGTTCGTATATATTGAAGCAACATTTATCATTTAGTAACAGCCACCTTAGTCATCAACAGCAGCATGTGGAAGAGTCTTGCTTCACTCCTTTTTGTCTACAAAAGTCCCTTCAGTTATTAGCCAGAAAAGGAAAAAGAGAGACCCTTGACTTGGTGGCCAGTTGTATAGCCAGCCACCTGGACTAGGGCGGCTGTTTATAGAAAAATTAAGGGGCATACTTACAAGGAAGTGGCGCAGCATGGTGCTGCGCCAACACTGTCTGCGCTGCGTCACTTCAGAAACGCAGGGATGCACCATATTTACAAAAATACGATGCACCCCTGGGCCCCCCTAGCTCTGCGCTAAACTAAGCAGTCTAGCTCCAACGCCGGCATCCTTGCACCATAGTGCAACAGTGCGGGCGTTGAAGGGATGATTGTGTGTAGGAAAACACCTTACTGCACATAGACAATCACTGTGTGTGGCAGAATGCAGCACACATCGAAAAAGCAAAAACGAGGAGAAATAAAAGTATTTCTCCTTGTTTCACCAGTTTTTGGCACTGCCTCAGACTTACATTTCCTTGTAAATCTGGGGCATTGTCAAAAAGCAATGGGTGTTGCTTGGGTACCACCACAGCAACACCCATAGCACACCCCTCTGCCGCAGAAAACTGCGTCGGGCCACATTTGCTCAACGGTGTTAAGCCACAAGAAGTGGCTTAACACTGCTTGGTAAATATGGTTAGGGCAGAGCGCCACCGGAGCGTCACAAAAAGTGACGCTCCGGTGGCACTAGGAGCTTGTAAATATGCCCCTAAGTATTCTTCTTCTATTAACCAATCTAGGGCATGGAGAATAGCCTACATTAATACTCAAATTGAACCAGAAAAATCCATCTCACGTCTACTTTTGATAGAGTATATATACAACAACTAATGCTTTTTTGTGTTGCCGCACAAACAGATTACTTGGTAACTGGCTCACACAAATTTTCCAATCGGTAATTCAAGAATATTTTTGAAAATACACTGAAACTTTCAGATTTTTGATACTTCATTGTAAAGGTGCATAATACATCCACGGCAGAGAAATTCCTCTGAAGCTGAACTATTCAGTGCATTATGATAACAAAGAAGGAATAACCAACTCGTTAATTCAAGAAATCATGTAAATAGTCATATTGAGTAAAACTACTGTAAAATTTACCACTAGGAACACAGATTGATACCTACACTAATACATTGAAAGAAACTTTGCGGGCGTCCTTATTTCACTTGAAATGGCTGTAACTGTGCCACATTTGCGTCATTTTTTGATGCAAATGTGGCGTTTAGGAGCCCATTTCCACACACCATATTTACAAAGTGGCGCAATGCATGCATTGCACCACTTTGTAACCCCATGTGCCACATTATGCCTACGTTACACATAATGTATGCAAGGGGGCGTTCCGGCACTAGGAGGCCCAAAAAACTGGCGCAATTAAATTTAACAGATTTCAATGTGCCATTTTTTCTGTCATTTTTAACACCTGCTCAGAGCAGGTGTTAAAATGACACCCATTTAAATCAATGAGCCTCCTTGTACTTTGCTGCACTAGCGTCAAAGTTTATCGGCAGTGTAGCAAAGCACAACAATAGCGTAAAAAATGTTGACGCTGTTCTAACAACCACCATGGTGCGCCGTATGTTCAGAAAAGGGGCACACACATGGTGTTAGGTGCCAACAAGGGGGGGGGGGGGCACAGAAAAAGTGGTGCATCAGATGTGGTGCGCCACTTTTTCATAAATATGGGCGATTGATTTCAGACATTTTGTTTGGGTGATCTAGGTCGGTAGTGTCCAAACTTGGTTGATAAGCACTAGACTCATAACAGAATTTCTCAGCAACAACTGATGAGGTAAATGATTGCAGTTTATAATCATTTCATGAAGATTTATGTCACGAGGATTTCCTATAAAACTGCCTTGATCCCAGCCTCAAATTCTACACTGGGGATCACTCTTCCAGTTATTTGATGTTCTTTATATCCTAGTTAAACACCAATATTATAATTTTTTTCTTTTCCATGGATAAAAGCCAATTGTATTGACTTGCGTTTGACATCAGTTAAATCCTCTGTAAGCATGAGAATGACAGAGAGAGCATATAAACTCAAAGGAAATCAATACAAATAACAATTAACATAAAATATTCCATCGTATAGATTCCATTGACGAAGTAAAGCCAATGATTAGTTAACCTTTCATTTCCACAGATTACACTATTAGTAACCTTTCTCATTAAACATGCAGATCCCTTATCTGCAATGTGAAGTCATATTCGCATTGGAAATGTAACCATGTTATAAGCTGCATATAAAAATCTGCTTTCTCTGGGGACACAAAGGCATGCTCACAAACTGCACACTGTAGGAGGCTGGCCTGGCTTGTAGTAGGTACCAAAGTTACTTACACCTTGTGCCAGGTCCAGTTATCCCTTATTAGTGTAGAAGAGGTGTTTCTAGCAGCTTAGGCGGATAGAAGGTAGCTATAGCAGAGCAGATTAGGCTGGACGAGGAGACATGTAAAGCTCCTACTATACCACTGGTGTCATATGCACAATATCATAAGAAAACACAGCACACAGATGTACTAAAAATAAAGGTACTTTATTTTTATGACAATATGCCAAAAGAATCTCAGTGAGTACCCTCAGTATGAGGATAAGATATATACACAAGATATATGTACACAAACCAAAATTAGGTAAGTAATAGCAAGAAAAGTAATGCAAACGGTGTAGAATTACAGTAGATTGCAATAGGAGCACATAGGTATAGGGGCAACACAAACCATATACTCCAAAAGTGGAATGCGAACCACAAATGGACCCCAAACCTATGTGAGCTTGTAGAGGGTTGCTGGGACTGTAAGAAAACAGTGAGGGTTAGAAAAATAGCTCACCCCAAGACCCTGAAAGGTAGGTGTAAAGTGCACCTACTACCCCCAGAGAGCACAGAAGTCGTGATAGGGCGATTCTGCAGGAAGAACAAACACCAGCAATGCAACAACAGTGGATCTCCAGACCTGAGTACCTGTATAAGGGGACCAAGTCCAACAGTCGCGACAGTGTCGAGAGTGGGCAGGAGCCCAGGAAATGCCAGCTGAGGGTGCAAGGAAGCTGCCACTTGTTGGAAGAAGCTTGGAGTTCTGCAAGAAAAAATAGGACTAGGAACTTCCCCTTTGGAGGTTGTATGTTCCACGTCGCAATGAAGCTTGCAGAGGTGTTCCCACGCAGAAAGACCGCAAACAAGCCTTGCTAGCTGCAAGGGTCAAAGTTAGGGTTTTTGGATGCTGCTGTGGCCCAGGAGGGACAAGGATATTGCCACTTGGATGAGGAGACAGAGGGGGCACCCAGCAACATAGGGAGCCTTCACAGAAGCAGGCAGCACCCGCAGAAGTACCTGAACAGGCACTTGGAAGAATAGTGAACTGGAGTCCACCCGAAGTCACAAAAGGGAGTCCCACGGCGCCGGAGGACAACTTAGAAGGTTGTGCACTGCAGGTTAGAATGTCGGGGACCCAGGCTTGGCTGTGGACGAAGGAAATCCTGGAAGAGTGCACAGGAGCCGGAGCAGCTGCAAATCACGCGGTACCAAGCAATGCAGTCGAGCGTGGGGAGGCAAGGAATTACCTCCACCAAACTTGGACTGAAGAGTCACTGGACTGTGGGAGTCACCTGGACAGAGTTGCTGAGTTCCAGGGACCACCCTCGTCGTGCTGAGAGGGGACCCAGAGGACCGGTGATGCAGTCTTTTGGTGCCTGCGGTTGCAGGGGGAAGATTCCGTCGACCCACTGGAGATTTCTTCAGAGCTCCTGGTGCAGAGAGGAGGCAGGCTACCCCCAGAGCATGCACCACCTGGAAACAGTCGAGAAAGCCGGCAGGATGAGGCAATACAAGGTTGCTAGTAGTCGTCTTGCTACTTTGTTGCGGTTTTTCAGGCGTAGTGAGCAGTCGATCCTTTGGTAGAAGGTGAAAAGGGATATGCAGAGCAACTCTGATGAGCTCTTGCATTCGTTATCTGAAGAATTCCCCAAAGCACAGACCCTAAATAGTCAGAAAAGGAGGTTTGGCTACCAAGGAAGGAGGATTGGCTACCAAGAGAGGTAAGAGCCTATCAGAATGAGCCTCTGACGTTACATGCTGGCACTGGCCACTGAGAGCAGTCCAGTGTGCCAGCAACACCTCTGTTTCCAAGATGGCAGAGGTCTGGGACACACAGGAGGAGCTCTGGGCACCTCCCCTGGGAGGTGCAGGTCAGGGGAGTGGTCACTCCCCTTTCCTTTGTCCAGTTTCGCGCCAGAGCAGGGCTGGGGGATCCCTAAACCGGTGTAGACTGGCTTATGCAGAGATGGGCACCATCTGTGCCAATCAAAGCATTTCCTGAGGCTGGGGAGGCTACTCCTCCCCAGCCTTCACACTTATTTCCAAAGGGAGAGGGTGTTACACCCTTTCTCAGAGGAAATCCTTTGTTCTGCCTTCCTGGGCCAGGGCTGCATGGACCCCAGGAGGGCAGAAACCTGTCTGAGGGGTTGGCAGCAGCAGCGGAGACCCCGGAAAGGCAGTTTTGCAGTACCCGGGTTCTGTGCTAGAGACACGGGGGATCATGAATTGTCCCCCCAATGCCAGAATGGCAGTGGGGTGACAATTCCCTGATCTTAGACATGTTACATGGCCATGTTCGGAGTTACCATTGTGACGCTGTACATAGGTAGTGACCTATGTACAGTGCACATGTGTAATGGTGTCCCCGCACTCACAAAGTCTGGGGAATTTGCCCTGAACGAAGTGGGGGCACCTTGGCTAGTGCCAGGGTGCCCACACACTAAGTAACTTTGCACCCAACCTTCACTAGGTGAAGGTTAGACATATAGGTGACTTCTAAGTTACTTAAGGGCAGTGGTAAATGGCTGTAAATTACGTGGATGTTATTTCACTCAGGCTGCACTGGCAGGCCTGTGTGAGAATTGTTAGAGCTCCCTATGGGTGGCAAAAGAAATTCTGCAGCCCATAGGGATCTCCTGGAACCCCAATATCCTGGGTACTTCAGTACCATATACTAGGGAATTATATGGGTGTACCAGTATGCCTATGTGAATTGGTAAATTTAGTCACTAATCTGTTAGTGACAAATTTGGAAAGCAGGGAAAGCATAACCACTGAGGTTCTGGTTAGCAGAGCCTCAGTGAGATAGTTAGGCATCACACAGGAAACACATACAGGGCACATACTTATGAGCACTGGGGCCCTGCGTGGCAGGGTCCCAGTGACACATAGACTAAAACAACATATATACAGTGAAATATGGGGGCAAGATGGTACTTTCCTACACAACTCCCCCCCACCCCCCCAAATGAGGGATAATAAGACTTGCCATGACCTGATGAATCTTCATTGTCTAAGTGGAAATATCTGGAGAGTCCATCTGCATTGGAGTGGGTACTCCCAGGTCTATGTTCCACTGTATAGTCCATTCCCTGTAGAGATATGGACCACCTCAACAATTTAGGATTTTCACCTTTCATTTGTTTTAGCCAAAGTAGAGGTTTGTGGTCTGTCTGAACAATGAAGTGAGTGCCAAACAGGTATGGCCTCAACTTTTTCAGTGCCCAGACCACAGCAAAGGCCTCCCTCTCTATGGCAGACCAACGCTTTTCTCTAGGGGTCAACCTTCTGCTGATAAAAGCAACTGGTTGATCCTGGCCCTCAGAATTCAGTTGTCATAAGACTGCCCCTACCCCTAATTCAGATGCATCACTTTGAACAATGAATTTCTTGGAGTAACATGGGCTTTTTAGGACAGGTGCAGTGCACATGGCCTGTTTGAGCTCCTCAAAACTTTCTGACAGCTAGCTGTCCACAATACCTTTTTAGGCATCTTTTTACTGGTGAGATCATTAAGTGGGGCTGCTATGGAACCATAGGCCCATATTTATACTTTTTGACGCAAAACTGCGCCAACGCAGTTTTGCGTCAAAAAAATGTAGCGCCGGCTAACGCCATTCTGAAGCGCCATGCGGGCGCCGTATTTATTGAATGACGTTAGCCGGCGTTAGCCGCCGGCGCCGTCTGGTGTGCGTTAAAAAAAACGACGTACACCAGGCAGCGCCGGCGTAGGGGGATATGGAGCTTGGGCGTCAAGAAATGGGGCAAGTCAGGTTGAGGCAATTTTTGCGCCTCAACCCGATTTGCGCCTTTTTTTTTTCACTCCCAACCCCCATAGAAATGACTCCTGTCTTAGCAAAGACAGGAGTCATGCCCCCTTGCCCAATGGCCATGCCCAGGGGACTTCTGTCCCCTGGGCATGGTCATTGGGCATAGTGGCATGTAGGGGGGCACAAATCAGGCCCCCCTATGCCACAAAAAAAAAAACAAAAAAAAACACTTACCTGAACTTACCTTAATGTCCCTGGGATGGGTCCCTCCAGCCTTGGGTGTCCTCCTGGGGTGGGCATGGGTGACAGGGAGTGTCCCTGGGGGCATGGTGGGGGCACCTGTGGGCTCCTTCAGAGCCCACAGGTCCCTTAACGCCTGCCTTTTGCAGGCGCTAAAAAACGGTGCAAAAGCGGCCGTACGTCATTTTTTTTGACCCGCCCACTCCCGGGCGTGATTTTTGCCCGGGAGTATAAATCCCACGCACATGCCTCGGAGTCGATTTTTTAGACGGGAACGCCTACCTTGCATATAATTAACGCAAAGTAGGTGTCCACGCTAAAAAATTACGCTAACTCCATGGACTTTGGCGCTAGACGCGTCTAACGCCAAAGTATAAATATGGAGTTAGTTTTGCGTCGAAATTGCGTAAAAAAAATTACGCAATTTTGGCGCAAACGGAATATAAATATGCCCCATAGTTTTTAATGAATCTCCTGTAATACCCAGTGAGGCCTAGGAAGGCTCTCACATGGGTCTGAGTTGTAGGGGGAACCCAATCCATGATTGTCTGGATTTTCCTCTGAAGTGGTGCAATCTGTTCTCCACCTACCAGGTGTCCCAGATAAACCACCTTTCCCGGCCCTATCTGGCACTTTGAGGCCTTGTTAGTGAAGCCTGCCTTTTGCAGGGCCTCCAAAACTTTCCAAAGGTGGACCAGGTGCTCATCCCAGGTGGAGCTAAAGACAGCTATATCATCAAGATATGCTGCACCAAAAGCCTCCAACCCTTGCAGGACTGTGTTCACCAACCTCTGAAAAGTGGCAGGTGCATTCTTCAAACCAAAGGGCATCACTGTAAATTGGTAGTGCCCTCCTATAGTTGAAAATGCAGTTTTAGGTTTAGCATCCTCAGCCACTTTGATCTGCCAATACCCTGCAGTCAAATCAAAGGTGCTTAGATACTTGGCAGATGTCAGTGTATCTATGAGCTCATCTGCCCTGGGTATAGGGTGAGCATCAGTTTTTGTTACCTGATGAGACCTCGGTAATCAACACAAAACCTCATCTCCCTTTTTCCATCTTTTGAGTGAGGCTTTGGTACAAGCACCACAGGACTCGCCCATGGGCTTTCAGAAGGTTGAACCACTCCTAGATCAAGCACTTTCTGAACCTCTTGTTTTATGGAGTCCCTGACATGGTCAGGTTTCCTATAGATTTTACTTTTGACAGGCAAGCTGTCTCCAGTATCAATTGTGTGTTCACACCAAGATGTGGTGCCTGGCACAGTTGAAAAGAGTTCAGAAAATTGTCCAAGGAGATTTATGCAGTTGTCTTTCTGTTCTGCAGTCAGACAATCTGCTAAAACTACTCCCTCTAATAAAGCATCCTCTTCAGTGGAGAAGAGATCAGGGAGACGGTCACTCTCTTCTTCCTTTCCTTCATCTGTTGCCATGAGCAGGGTGAGATCAGCCCTGTCATAGTAGGGCTTTAGGTGGTTGACATGAATCACCCTAAGGGGACTCCTGGCAGTGCCCAGGTCTACCAGATAGGTAACCTCACCCTTTTTCTCAACAATTAGATGGGGTCCACTCCATTTGTCTTGGAGTGCTCTTGGGGCCACAGGCTCCTAAACCCACACCTTCTGTCCTGGTTGGAACTGGTTCAGAACAGCCTTCTGGTCATGCCACTGCTTCTGGAGCTCTTGGCTGGCCTGAAGGTTTTTACTGGCCTTTTTCATGTACTCAGCCATTCTGGATCTTAGGCCAAGTACATAGTCCACTATGTCCTGTTTGGGAGCTTTTAAAGGTTGTTCCCAACCCTCCTTCACAAGTGTTAGTGGACCTCTTACAGGGTGTCCAAAGAGGAGTTCAAAGGGGCTGAAGCCCACTCATTTCTGGGGTACCTCCCTGTAAGCATAAAGGAGGCAAGGTAACAGGACATCCCATCTCCTCCTGAGTTTTTCAGGGAGTCCCATTATCATACCTTTGAGAGTTTTATTAAACCTCTCTACCAGTCCATTAGTCTGTGGGTGATAAGGAGTTGTGAATTTGTAGGTTACACCACATTCCTTCCACATAGCTTTCAAGTATGCAGACATAAAATTGCTACCCCTGTCTGATACAACCTCTTTTGGGAAACCCATCCTGGATAAGATTCCCAGGAGGGCTTTTGCCACTGCAGGTGCTGTAGTGGTCCTTAGAGGAATTGCTTCAGGATATCTTGTGGTATGGTCCACAACCACCAAGATAAACCCATTGCTTGAAGCAGTAGGAGGGTCAAGGGGGCCAACTATGTCAACCCCTACCCTTTCAAAGGGGACCCCAACCACATGTAGTGGAATAAGAGGAGCCTTTGGTGTGCCACCAGTCTTGCCACTGGCTTTGCAGGTCACACTAGACTTACAGAAATCTTTTGTGTCCTCTGACATCCTAGGCCAGTGAAACAGGGGGACAAGCCTTTCCCATGTTTTGATCTGGCCCAAATGCCCAGCCAAGGGAATGTCATGTGCCAGAGTTAGGAGGAACTCTCTGTACTGCAGGGGAATGACCAATCTCCTGACTGCTCCAGGTTTTGGGTCCCTTGCCTCTGTGTACAACAGGTTGTCCTCCCAGTAAACTCTATGTGAGACACTGACATCCCCATTTTGCTGCTCTTCAACTTGCTGTCTGAGACCGTCTAATGTGGGACAGGATTGCTGTGCCACACTCCGCTCTTCCCTGGCAGGCTCCCCTCCACCCCAAAGCTCAGCAGTGTCTCTGCAAGCTCATCTGGTGAAGGTTCTGCACAGGGAGGACATTTTTCTTACTCAGAAGGAGAATCATCTGTAGAGGGAGGGATAGTGGGTAGGGATTTACCCTTGCTACCCTTAGCTTTAGGGAGCGCTTGGTCCATTGTTCCAGGATCCAAGTTACCCTGTCCTTTTTGCTTTTTAGCCTGAGCCCTTGTCAAAGCAAAAATATGTCCAGGAATGCCCAGCATTGCTGCATGAGCCTCCAACTCCACTTCTACCCAAGATGATGTCTCTAAATCGTTTCCTAGTAGACAGTCTACAGGTAAGTCTGAGGCAACCACAACTTTCTTTGGACCAGTAACCCCCCCAGTTGAGATTCACAACAGCCATGGGGTGGCTAAGAGTATTGTTATGAGCTTCTGTCACTTGGTACTGCTGACCAAGTAGGTGTTGTTCGGGGTGCACCAGTTTCTCTATTACCATGGTAACACTGGCACCTGTGTCCCTGGAGGCCTGAACCTCAACACCATTTATTAGGGGAAGTTCCTTGTACTTATCCATATTAATGGGACAAGCAACCAAGGTGGCCAAATCAATGGCACCTTCAGAGACTAACACAGCCTCTGTGGTCTCCCTAACAAGACCAACCCCAACTAAATTACCATATGTGAGCCCAGCTACTCCCTTGGATTGGCTATTAGTAGGTTTGCTCCCACAAACACTGCTACTAGTAGGGGCACTAGAATTTGCAGTAGGGGTTGAGGTAGTGGGAGGTTTGGTGTTTTTCTTTGGACGACTGGCATCAGTTGTCAAATGGCCTTTGACTTTACACAAATAACACCAAGGCTTTTTAACTTGATTATTTGAAGAGGATTTGGACCCACCACCCCACCAGAGGAATTTTGTGGGCCTGATGAAGACTCCGTTTTACTTTTGTCCCCACCCTTTTCAGAAGACTTACCATCCTTCTTCTTGCCATCTTAGTCACACCCTGTATGAACTTTTCTGTTCACTCTTGTTCTGACCCATTTGTCTGCCTTCTTTCTCAATTCTTGGGGAGAGGTCAGATCTGAGTCCACTAGATATTGGTGTAACAAGTCAGACACACAGTTACTCAGAATATGCTCTCTCAGAATAAGATTATACAGGCTTTCATAGTCAGAAACTTTACTGCCATGTAACCACCCCTCCAAGGCCTTCACTGAACAGTCAACAAAGTCTATCCAGTCTTGTGAGGACTCTTTTCTGGTGTCTCTGAACTTAATCCTGTATTGTTCATTGGTTAAGCCAAATCCATCCAAGAGTGCATCCTTCAAAAATTCAAAATTGTTAGCATCACTTTCTCTAACAGTAAGGAGCCTATCCCTACCCTTTCCATTGAAGGATAGCCACAATATAGCAGCCCACTGCCTTTGAGGGACCCCCTGTACCATACAGGCCCTCTCACGTGCAGCAAACTACTTGTTGATGTCACCCCCCTCCTTGTAAGGGGGGACTTTCTTGTGCAGATTCCTGGAATCATGCTCTCTAACAGGATTACTATCAGGAATACTGCTGCTGCCACCATGGGGTCGAAACCTCAACCTCTGTCTCTCCTCCAGGTCTAGGGATTCCCTATCTAAGGCCAGCTGATGCTGTTTAAGCTTCAGTCTGGTCTCTTCCACTCTCAACTTTTTGAGTTCCCTTTCTAACATGTTGTCTTCAGGGTGGGTGGGTTGGGAATGTTTAGAGACAGAAGATAAATTGGAAACAACAGAGGGAGATCTGTCCCTAAATGACTGGATTCTAATAACCTGGCCTCCAGGAATAAAGACACCCCTACTATGATGGGAACCTCCATTACTACCAGCATTACTAGGTGGCCTGCTAAGGGGCAGATTTGGAACAGAACCCTCCCCACCTCCCTCAAGGGGATCCCCTGAGTCAGAATGGGAGCCATCTATGAACCTCTCATTTGAAGTGCCTCCTAGAGACTCATCATTCACAATAAGCATGTTATATAGAAACTCTTTTGTGGGGTTCTTTCCTATAACTAAACCTCTATCTAAGCAGAGACTCCTTAGGCTCTTGTAATTTAAATTGTCATAGGTAGTATTGACCATTTTAAGAGCAGACTCTACATCAGACATGATAGAAGAAGGTTTAGAGACAGTGAGAAGAAAGAAAAAGTTTCAGAACTTTTTAAAGAACAGAGAAAAAAACTTTCTCTAACTTTTTTGAACTTTGTAAAAAGTTTGAGAGAAGAAAAGCAAAACTTTTTGGTTAGGTGTACATACACTGAACTTGTTTTGTATATTATTCTCTTATGAAAAGTACAAAGTGACAAAGTGGTAAGTACTTATCCCACCGCTGCACAGCCAATGTAGGAGGCTGGCCTGGCTTGTAGTGGGTACCGGAGGTACTTAGACCTTGTGCCAGGTCTAGTTATCCCTTATTAGTGTAGAAGAGGTGTTTCTAGCAGCTTAGGCTGATAGAAGGTAGCTATGGTAAAGCAGCTTAGGCTGAACTAGGAGACATGTAAAGCTCCTACTATACACCTGGTGTCATATGCACAATATCATAAGAAAACACAATACACAGATGTACAAAAAATAAAGGTACTTTATGACAATATGCCAAAAGTATCTCAGTGAGTACCCTCAGTATGAGTATAAGATATATACACAAGATATATGTACACAAACCAAAATTAGGTAAGTAATAGCAAGAAAAGTAATGCAAACAGTGTAGAATTACAGTAGATTGCAATAGGAGCACATAGGTATAGGGGCAACACAAACCATATACTCCAAAAGTGGAATGCGAACCACGAATGGACCCCAAACCTATGTGAGCTTGTAGAGGGTCGCTGGGACTGTAAGAAAACAGTGAGGGTTAGAAAAATAGCCCACCCCAAGACCCTGAAAGGTAGGTGTAAAGTGCACCTACTACCTCCAGAGAGCACAGAAGTTGTGATAGGGAGATTCTGCAGGAAGAACAAACACCAGCAATGCAACAACAGTGTATCTTCGGATCTGAGTACCTGTAAGAAAAGGGGACCAAGTCCAATAGTCGCGACAGTGTCGAGAGTGGGCAGGAGCCCAGGAAATGCCAGCTGAGGGTGCAAGGAAGCTGCCACCTGTTGGAAGAAGCTTGGAGTTCTGCAAGAAAGAAGAGGACTAGGAACTTCCCCTTTGGAAGATGGATGTCCCACGTTGCGATGAAGCTTGCAGAGGTGTTCCCATGCAGAAAAAATGCAAACAAGCCTTGCTAACTGCAAGGGTTGCGTTTAGGGTTTTTGGATGCTGCTGTGGCCCAGGAGGGACCAGGATGTCGCCACTTGGATGAGGAGACAGAGGGGGTGCCCCTCAATGTAGGGAGCCCTCACAGAAGCAGGCAGCACCCGCAGTAGTACCTAAACAGGCACTTGGAAGGAAAGTGAACTGGAGTCCACCCGAAGTCACCAAAGGGAGTCCCACGTCGCTGGAGGACAACTCAGAAGGTTGTGCACTGCAGGTTAGAGTTTCGGGGATCCAGGCTTGGCTGTGCATGAAGGAAATCCTGGAAGAGTGCACAGGAGACGGAGCAGCTGCAAATCACGCGATACCCAGCAATGCAGTCTAGCGTGGGGAGGGAAGGACTTACTTCCACCAAACTTGGACTGAAGAGTCACTGGACTGTGGGAGTCACTTGGACAGACTTGTTGAGTTCCAGGGACCATGCTCGTCATGCTGAGAGGGGACCCAGAGGACCGGTGATGCAGTCTTTTGGTGCCTGCGTTTGCAGGAGGAAGATTCCGTCGACCCACAGGAGATTTCTTCAGAGCTCCTGGTGCAGAGAGGAGGCAGGCTACCCCCAGAGCATGCACCACCTGGAAACAGTCGAGAAAGCCGGCAGTAGTCGTCTTGCTACTTTGTTGCGGTTTTGCAGGCGTCCTGAGCAGTCAGCGGTCGATCCTTTGGTAGGAGGTGAAGAGGGAGATGCAGAGGACCTCTGATGAGCTCTTGCATTCGTTATCTGAAGAATTCCCCAAAGCATAGACCCTAAATACCCAGAAAAGGAGGTTTGGCTACCAAGGAAGGAGGATTTGCTACCAAGAGAGTTAAGAACCTATCAGAAGGAGCCTCTGACGTCACCTGCTGGCACTGGCCACTCAGAGCAGTCCAGTGTGCCACAAATACCTCTGTTTCCAAGATGGCAGAGGTCTGGGACACACTGGAGGAGCTCTGGGCACCTCCCCTGGGAGGTGCAGGTCAGGGGAGTGGTCACTCCCCTTTCCTTTGTCCAGTTTCGTGCCAGAGCAGGACTGGGGGATCCCTAGACCGGTGTAGACTGGCTTATGCAGAGATGGGCACCATCTGTGCCCATCAAAGCATTTCCAGAGGCTGGGGGAGGCTACTCCTCCACAGCCCTGACACCTATTTCCAAAGGGAGAGGGTGTTACACCCTCTCTCAGAGGAAATCCTTTGTTCTGCCTTCCTGGGCCAGGGCTGCCTGTCTGAGGGGTTGGCAGCAGCTGCAGTGGAGACCCCGGAAAGGCAGTTTGGCAGTGCCAGGGTTCTGAGCTAGAGACCCGGTGGGATCATGGAATTGTCCCCTCAATGCCAGAATGGCATTGGGGTGACAATTCCCTGATCTTAGACATGTTACATGGCCATGTTCAGAGTTACCATTTTGACGTTGTACATAGGTAGTGACCTATGTACAGTGCACACGTGTAATGGTGTCCCCGCACTCACAAAGTCCGGGGAATTCGCCATGAACGATGTGGGGGCACCTTGGCTAGTGCCAGGGTGCCCTCACACTTAGTAACTTTACAGCTAACTTCAGCAAGTGAAGTTTAGACATATAGGTGACTTATAAGTTACTTAAGTGCAGTGGTAAATGGCTGTGAAATAACGTGGACGTTATTTCACTCAGGCTTCACTGGCAGGCCTGTGTAAGAATTGTCAGAGCTCCCTATGGGTGGCAAAAGAAATGCTGCAGCCCATCGGGATCTCCTGGAACCCCAATACCCGGGGTACCTCAGTACCATATACTAGGGAATTATATGGGTGTACCAGTATGCCAATGTGAATTGGTAAATGTAGTCACTAGTCTTTTAGTGACAAATTTGGAAAGCAGAGAGAGCATAACCACTGAGGTTCTGGTTAGCAGATCCTCAGTGAGACTGTTAGGCATCACACAGGGAACACATATAGGGCACATACTTATGAGCACTGGGGCCCTGCCTGGCAGGGTCCCAGCGACACAGACTTAAACAACATATATACAGTGAAATATGGGGGTAACATGCCAGGCAAGATGGTACTTTCCTATAGGAATCTTGGACACCCTGACTGTTTTCTTACAGTCCCAGCGACCCTCTACAAGCTCCCATAGGTCTGGGGTCCATTTGTGATTCGCATTCCACTTTTGGAGTATATGGTTTGTGTTGCCCCTAGACCTTTGTTCACCTATTGCATCCTACGTGGGTCCCGTGCTTCCCATGCCACTGGATTCAAGCTAGCCTGGCTGATGAGGGGTGAAACCCCGAAACCGGTCCCAGGATGCTTGTTTCCAGTCCAGGGAAGACCTGGCCTGGCAGTTCGGGCTGGACTGTTCCCATGGGGAAAAGGGTCAAGACTGATTTGCATATGGCTGGGTCCAAACTGGAATGGCATGGGCAGCAAAAAAACAATGGATTTAGGCCCAGATTTCTGTACTGGGGCTAAATGTTTGACATTGTTCAGCATTCCGTCCATCACTTGTTCTTTTTGCATTAAAACAACACATATACAGTGAAATATGGGGGTAACATGCCAGGCAAGATGGTACTTTCCTACACACATCATATGCAGACTTACACACACAAAACAGTTTTCACTCTGCACATACAGACCTGCATTCTGCTTTCTTCAAATAGACAGGTCATACGCACCACATAAACATTATGAATTACAGCCATGTTGACACAACACACAGAGCCATACGTACATTCAGCTCATACTGAGCAGCTCACCTTTTGTGACTACAGATACACCTACCCTCTACAAAGCAAAGCAAAGCAAAGCAAGCACATCTGTTAACAGTTTTTAGTCACTCGCCGATACCCTGGAAGCAAATGCTACCCTGCTACATCTAACTCATGCTTTACACAGCGACATGTGTAGACTCCACATATGCAGACCTCCTCATACTTTGCTCATACCGACCTAGTGATATCAACACAGGCATTCATGCACAAACTCTGCAAATAGGGTACTTTTGAATCTCTGCAACACAAACTGTTTAAAACATGCCAATTTAGACATGCACATACTCCTACATCGACCATGCAACCTGTTCATAATAAGCTCCCACATACCTTCTCACATCCTCCTGAACACATTGGGCTTGTATTGTGTACTGATAATTTCTCAACAGACATAGTTGGAAATTCCTTCTGTCCCACTGACACATTGGAACAACGACCGAATGTATGAATCTTCGGCAATGTATGACGATCTCAGTGTCTGCTAAAATTAGGTTTTTATTTAGTACTAAAATTGCTTTCATGCTGCACCGAGAATGCGATGTGGTTTCATTTCAGAATCAAAATTAGGAACACATCAGTATTTTTCACAAAAAAAGTCATACCATTGTAGCATCGTTGTGTGGCAGCTTGATTTTCTGTGCAGCAGTTAACAGCTGTGTCTTTAGGTTTCCCACTGAGAATCAGGTTAGTAGCGGACCCGGAGTCCGCAAGCCAATGGTTGTTAGATGAACTTATGGCTATCATGCCAAGTCTAGGAAACATGTGGGGACAATATTAATTGAAGGATTCATATAAAGCATTTTATTTCTGTAAATAGGATATATGCTAATAAAGCACTCGTATACTACTCAAATTAATTAATGGCTAAAAAAAAATACAGATATCAAAGTAAGAAGAAGAGTTATTTCTGCATTTCAGTGTTACATCATCCATGTAATGAAACCTGATTAATAATATTTAAAAGCGGGCATGTAAATAAATCAGAAGTTAAAACACCAGAGTGGTAAAAAAATAGGGTTAGAATCGAGGTGCTGTCAGCAGTAAACAAGAGGGAATGCATTTTATCACAACATTATTCCCTATCCACTGGTATATATTAGCAAAATAATGTGAGGTTTCTCGTTCTGGCACATTAGAACATGCACAGAAATGGAACAGGAGTGGAATTGTTCCATCTACAGTAACTCCATACCAAGGTGTGCTTGTTGGGTCCAGTTCTAACTGCACAATAAAGAGGCATGTGAAGCACTGCACCTCGAGTTCCTTCGCAACAAAAAACATAACGTGTGCTATTGAAGCATGGGTCAAATTCCATCCCAGCTGTAAAGTTTGCTTGACAGGTCCGGTTATTACATGGTCATGATACCTGGTCATTTCCTTTCATTCTGGTTCCACGTAACAAAATCGTTTTCCAAAAACTCTTTTGCTAAAATTACTTTCCCCAAAAATCTTATATAAAATCCTTTTTCTATGTAGGCTATTAACTTGTTTTGCCCCAAATATATTTTTATACATTTCGAGCGCTCTTATCACACATCTGTCTATCTATCTTTGAAAAAAGATAGGCTAATAGGACATTATAGTGGGCTGAAAATGTCGGTTAAAACATAGTTTTAAAAGAATTCCCTTGCTATAATTATGTTAAGAAACTATAACTTACATCCCTGCCATGCACAGGTTCTCATCAATTATGTAATTTCAGATGTTGCAGTGTCACAGTACATGCGATGAGTGACGTAATATGTGAGGTCATAATGCACGGTGAGGGCACAAGTTATATTTAGGCACAAGCTATAGTTACTTCAGATACCTATAGCTGGTAAATTTCTGTGGCTTTGTTCTTTTAAAATGGTATGTTTTAACAGGCATTTTTATCTAACTATAACGTCCCTTTAACCTTTGTTTTTTTCAGTGAAATTGTATTTTTTTTTAAACTGAAAGAAATATTTTATTAACACAGTGTGAGAAAGTAGCCACTTTCCAGCATGGTTACCCCCACTTTTGGCCTTTTGTGAGTGTGTGTCAGTGTGTTTTTACTGTGTCACTGTGATCCTGCTAGCCAGGACCCCAGTGCTCATAGATCAAAACCTATATGTCAGTGTGTTTTGCCTGTCTCACTGGGATCCTGCTAGCCAGGACACCAGTATTCATAATGGAGAAGTGTGGCACAATGGTTAGAGCAGCAGATGCTGCTGCAGAAATATGGCCCAGGACCAGGGTTCAATTCCTGCCTCAGTGGGTCTTGGGCTCAATTCCCTTGGACCAGGTAATTCTTGCCTCGGTGCCTAATCTAATTAATGGGTCCCACTCTGTAACTCTGGGCAATAGGTTGCTTAATCTCCACAACGGCCCTGACAGCGCTAGGATGCCTGGCTTCACTGTTGACCAGGAGTGGGTGCCTCACAGGGAAAAGCCAGGAGGGGGTTCCACAGTGGTATGCGTACAGCGCCTTGCGACCCTAACGGGTGAGTAGTGCACTATACAACTGAGAAGTTATGTTACTTATAGTTTGTGGCCTAATGTGTGTGTTGTCAGGAGTGCTTAACTGTGTCACTGAGGCTCCGCTAATCAGAATCTCAGTGCTTATGCTCTCTCTGCTTCCAAATTTAAAATTTGTCACTGTAGGCTAGTGACTTCATTTACCAATTTCAACTGGCACACTGGACCCCCCTTATAATTCCATAGTATATGGTACCTAGGTACAGAGGGCATTGGTGTTCCAGGAGATCCATATGGGCTGCAGCATTTCTTTTGCCACCCATAGTGAGCTCAGACAATTCTTACACAGGACTGCCACTGCAGCCTGAGTGACATATCTAGCAAAGGTGCCCCCACATAGTTCAGGGCAATTTCCCCAGACTTTGTGAGTGCGGGGACACCATTACACGCGTGCACTACATATAGGTCAATACCTATATGTAACTTCAAAATAGTAACTTCGAATATGGCCATGTAACATGTCGAAGATCATGGAATTGTCCCCCTATGCCAAATCTGGTATTGGGGTGCCAATCCCATGCATTCCCGTGGCTCCACTATGGACCCCAGGTCCTGCCAAACCAGCTCTCTGGGGTTTTCTCTGCAGCTACCACTGCTGCCACCCCACAGACAGGGTTCTGCCCTCCTGAGGTCTGGGCAGCCCAGTCCCAGGAAGCAGAACAAAGGATTTCCTCTGAGAGAGGGTGTTATACCCTCTCCCTTCAGAAATAGGTGTTAAGGTCTGGGGAGGAGTAGCCTCCCCCAGCCTCTAGAAATGCTTAGAAGGGCACAGATGGTGCCCTCCTTGCATAAGCCAGTCCACACCGGTTCAGGGAACCCCCAGTCCCTGCTCTGGCAAAAAACTGGACAAAGGAAAGGGGAGTGACCACTCCCCTGTCCTTCATCACCCCGGGGGGGGGGGGGGACAGAGCTCCTCCCGTCCCAGACCTCTGCCATCTTGAATCCAGAGGTGTGAGGGTGCAATGGAGGCCTATGAGTGGCCAGTGCCAGCAAGTGATGTCAGAGACCACTCCTGATAGGTGCTTACCTCACTAGGTGGCCAATCCTCCTCTGAGGGCTATTTAGGGTCTCTCATGTGCGATTTTCCTCAGATAACGACTTACAAGAATTCACCAGAGTTCCCCTCTGCACCTCTCTCTTTGACTTCTGCCAAGGATCGACCGCTGACTGCTCTAGTACGTCTGCAGAACTGCAACAAAGTAGCAAGAAGACTACCAGCAACATTGTAGCACCTAATCCTGCCGGCTTTCTCGAATGTTTCCTGGTGGTGCATGCTTTGAGGGCTGCCTCCTTCACCCTGCACTGGAAGCCACAAAGAAATCTCCTGTGGGTTAACGGAATCTTCCCCCTGCTCCAGAAAGCACCAAACTTTGGCATCACCAGTACTCTGGGACCACTCTCATCCTGACGAGCGTGGCCCCTGGAACACAGGTGGTGGACCCAAGTGACCCAGACTGTCCAGTGATCCAACTGTCCAAATTTGGAGGAGGTAAGTCCGTGCGTTCCCTCTCCAGACAGTAATCCTGTGCACTGCGTGAACTGTAGCTACAAGGGCTTTTGTGCACTTTTGCAAGGAATCCATTGTGCAGAGCCAAAGCCCAGGTATCCAGCACTCCGTCCTGCATTGCTCAACTCGCTGAGTTGACCACTGGCTTTGTGGGACCCTCTTTTGTAGTGTTGAGATGACGGCTGTTCTCAGTCTTCTTGAACCCTTGTTCAAGGACTTCTGTGGGTGCTGCCTTCTTGTGCATGGGCTCTCTGTGTTGATGAGGGCCCCCTCTGTCTCGTCTCCCAAATAGCGACATCCTGGTCCTTCCTGGGCCCGGGAGCACCCTTTTACTTCAATGGCGGCCTTTGCAGCTAGCAAGGCTTGTTTGTGGTTTTTCGACAAAGAAACAACTCTGCATCCTCCAGAACGCCATGGGACATCGTTTGCACAAAGGAGAAGTTCCTAGCACCTTTCGTTGTTGCAGAATGTTCAGCTTCTTCCATCCAGAGACAGCCATTTTGCACCTTCATCCGGGGTTTAGTGGGCTCCTGCCCCCCCGGACACTTTAGTGACTCTTGGACTTGGTCTCCTTCCTTTGCAGGTCCTCAGGTCCAGGAATCCGTCTTCAGTGCTTTGCAGTCTGTCGTGGTCTTTGCAGAATCCTCTATCACAAGTTTAGTGTGTTTCTAGGGAAGTAGTAGCAATTTACTCCTACTTTTCAGGGTCTTGGGTGGGGTATCTTGGACACCCTTAGTGTTTTCTTACACTCCCAGCGACCCTCTACACACTACACTAGCCTAGGGGTCCATTTGTGGTTTGCATTCCACTTTCTTAGTAGATGGTTTGTGTTGCCCCTAGGCCTATTGCATCCTATTGTATTCTACAGCGTTTGCACTACTGGCTGACTGTTTTACTTACCTGATTTTGGTTTGTGTATATATTTTGTGTATTTTATTTATCTCCTAAGGGAGTGTATCTTCTGAGATATTTTTGGCACATTGCCACTAAAATAAAGTACCTTTATTTTTAGTAACCCTGAGTATTGTGTTTCTTATGATATAGTACCTTTATGATATAAGTGGTATAGTAGGAGCTTTGCATGTCTCCTAGTTCAGCCTAAGCTGCTCTGCTATAGCTACCTCACAGATGGTGCCCTCCTTGCATACACCAGTCTGCACTGATTCAAGGACCCCTTCTCTCCTGCTCTGGCACGAAACTGGACAAAGGAAAGGGGAGTGACCACTCCCCTGTCCATCACCACCCCAGGGGTGGTGCCCAGAGCTCCTCCAGTGTGTCCCAGACTTCTGCCATCTTGCTTTGCAAGGTGTTGGGGCACTCTGATGGTGTCTGAGTGGCCAGTGCCAGAAGGTGATGTCATAGACCCCTCCTGGTAGGTTCTTAGCTGATAAGGTAGCCAATCCCCCTCTCAGGGCTATTTAGGGTCTCTCCTGTGGGTTCTCTTCAGATTCTGCTTGCAAGTTTCCTTCAGGAATCCTCTGCAACAACTTCATCTTCCTCTGACCTTGGATCAACCGCAGCCTGCTCCAAGAAATGTTGTAAGTACAACAAAGTATCCACCATAGATACTTTTCTTCAGCAGCCTCAGCTCCAAGTCAGCAACTGCAACATTTTCTATGGTGTGCATGCTCTGAGGACTCCCTGTCTTCATCCTGCACCCGAAGGACCGAAGAAATCTCCACGTGGAGTGACTGAGTCACTCCCCTACTCCAAGCAGGCACCTTCCAAGACGACGACCGGTACCCTTGGACTCCTCTCACAGTGACGAGCCTGCTTCTAAGGACACAGAGGGTGGACATCATGGACACAGACTGTCCTGAGGTCCTGCTGACACAATTTGGAGCAGGTAAGACCTTGCCTTACCCGGGAGCGACGGTACCTCTGTGTACTGCGTCTTCTTCGTCTTCTGAGGCCTCTGTGCACTATTTGCAAAATTCCTTTGTCCACAGGCTGGCTCAGGTCCCCAGCACTCCATCCAGTGACGCTCAACTTGCTGAGTTGTTCCCCAGCGGCGTGGGACCTTCTTTTGTTGTGCTGCAACAACCGCATTTTGCACCTCCTTTGTACCTGGATCCTGCGGCTCTTGGGGGTGCTGGCTGGCATCCTGAGGGCTCTATAAAGTGCTGTGAGTCCCCTCTTTCTCCTCACACAGAGTTGAGGCCCGCAGGTCCCTCCTGGGTCCACCCAGCGCCATTTTGAAGCAAAACGCAGTTTTGTCGTAGCCAAGGCTTGTTGGCAACTTCCAACATGAAATCACATCTGCAACAATCTTCACGTCGTGGGACTTCTTTTGCATCCTTCAGAAACCCATAAACATCTTCCTATGGTGCATTCCTGCAGTCTTCGGCTAACCAGGGACTCTTCTTTTGCACTCTCTTCTGGGTTGGCAGGGCCTCCTGTCCTTTCTGGAACTTCTTTTGACTTCTGGACTTGGTCCCCTTCCTTCTCAGGTCGTCAAGTCCAGGAATCCAGCAGTTCTTCTTTGCAGACTGTAGGAATGTAGCCTCTTTCTAGCCTTGTTACCCCCACTTTTGGCCTGTTTGTGAGTATATGGCAGGGTGTTTTTACTCTCTCACAGGGATCCTGCTAGCCAGGGCCCATTGCTCATAGTGAAAACCCTATGTTGTCAGTGTGTTTGATATGTATCGCTGGGATACTGCTAGCCAGGACCCCAGTGCTCATAAGTTTGTGGACTATATGTGATCCCTGTGTGGTGCCTAACTGTATCACTGAGGCTCTGCTAACCAGAACCTCAGTGTTTATGCTCTCTCTTTGCCTTAAAATTGTCACTGCAGGCTAGTGACTAATTTTACCAATTCTCATTGGCACACTGGAACACCCTTATAATTCCCTTGTATATGGTACCTAGGTACCCAGGGTATTGGGGTTCCAGGAGATCCCTATGGGCTGCAGCATTTCTTTTGCCACCCATACGGAGCTCAGACAGTTGTTACACAGGACTGCCACTGCAGCCTGAGTGAAATAACGTCCACGTTATTTCACAGCCATTTTTCACTGCACATAAGTAACTTATAAGTCACCTATATGTCTAACCCTCACTTGGTGAAGGTTAGGTGCCAAGTTACTTCGTGTGTGGGCACCCTGGCACTAGCCAAGGTGCCCCCACATCGTTCAGGGCAAAGTCCCCTGACTTTGTGAGTGCGGGGACACCATTACACATGTGCAATACATATAGGTCAATACCTATATGTAGCATCAACATGGTAACGCCGAACATGGCCATGTAACATGTCCAGGATCATGGAATTGTCACCCCAATACCATTCTGGTATTGGGGGGAAAACTCCATGCATCCCCGGGTCTCTAGCACAGAACCCGGGTACTGCCAAACTGCCTTTACGGGGTCTCCACTGCAGCTGCTGGTGCTGCTGCCAACCCCTCAGACAGGTTTCTGTCCCCCTGGAGCCTGGGCAGCCTGGTCCCAGGAAGGCAAAACAAAGGATTTCATCTGAGAGAGGGTGTTACACCCTCTCCCTTTGGAAATAGATGTGAAGGGCTGGGGAGGAGTAGCCTCCCCCAGCCTCTGGAAATGCTTTGATGGGCACAGATGGAGGCCATCTCTGCGTAGGCAGTCTACACTGGTTCAGGGACTCCCCAGCCCTGCTCTGGCACGAAACTGGACAAAGGAAAGGGGATTGACCACTCCCCTGACCAGCACCTCCCTGGGGAGGTGCCCAGAGCTCCTCCAGTGTGTCCCAGACCTCTGCCATCCTGGATTCAGAGGTGTTGGGGCACAATGGACAGCTCTGAGTGGCCAGTGCCAGCAGGTGATGTCAGAGACCCCCTCTGATAGGTGCTTACCTTTCTCAGTAGCCAATTCACCTTTTGGGGCTATTTAGGGTCTCTCCTCTAGGCTATTCCTCAGATAACGAATGCAAGAGCTCACCAGAGTTCCTCTGCACTTCCCTCTTCGACTTCTGCCAAGGATCGACCGATGACTGCTCCAGGATGCCCGCAACACCACAACAAAGTAGCAAGACGACTACCAGCAACATTGTAGCGCCTCATCCTGCCGGCTTTCTCGACTGTTTCCTGGTGGTGCATGCTCTGAGGGCTGCCTGCCTTCATCCTGCACTGAAGCCAAGAAGAAATCTCCCGTGGGTCGACGGAATCTTCCCCCTGTCAACACAGGCACCAAACTTTTGCATCACCAGTCCTCTGGGTCCCCTCTTATCCTGACGAGTTTGGTCCCTGGAACACAGGAGCTGGGTCCAAGTGTCTCCCACAGTCCAGTGGCCCTTCTGACCAAATTTGCTGGAGGTAAGTCCTTGCCTCCCCACGTGATTTGCAGCTGCTCCGGCTTCGGTGCACTTTTCCAGGACTTCCTTTGTGCACAGCCTAGCCAGGGTCCCCAGCACTCCATCCTGCATTGCCCAACTCGCTGAGTTGGACTCTGACGTCGTGGGACCCTCCTTTGTGACTCTGAGCCAGCTCCGGTTCACAGATCTTCAAAGTGCCTGCTCCGGTACTTCTGCGGGTGCTGCCTGCTTCTGCCAGTGCTCTCTGAGTTGCTGAGCGCCCCCTCTGTCTCCTCCTCCAAGGGGTGACATCCTGGTCCTTCCTGGTCCCCAGCAGCACCCAAAATCCTCAAGCGCGACTCTTGCAGCTAGCAAGGCTTGCTTGCGGTGTTTCTGCAACCTACAGCACGCCGTGGGTGTAGGAGGCTGGCCTGGCTTGTAGTGGGTACCAAGGGGTACTTACACTCTGTACCAGGTCCAGTTATCCCTTATTAGTGTAGAAGAGGTGTTTCTAGCAGCTTAGGCTGATAGAAGGTAGCTATAGCAGAGCAGCTTAGGCTGAACTAGGAGACATGCAAAGCTCCTACTATACCACTGGTGTCATATGCACAATATCATAAGAAAACCCAATACACAGATATACTAAAAATAAAGGTACTTTATTTTTATGACAATATGCCAAAAGTATCTCAGTGAGTACCCTCACTATGAGGATGCCAAATATACACAAGATATATGTACACAATACCAAAAAAATGCAGTAATAGCAAAAGGAAGTAATGCAAGCAATGTAAAGTTACAGTAGATTGCAATAGGAGCACATAGATATAGGGGCAACACAAACCATATACTCCAAAAGTGGAATGCGAACCACGAATGGACCCCAAACCTATGCAAGCTTGTGGAGGGTCGCTGGGACTGTAAGAAAACTGTGAGGGTTAGAAAAATAACCCACCCCAAGACCCTGAAAGGTAGGTGTAAAGTGCACCTACAACCCCCGAGAGCACAGAAGTCATGATAGGGGGATTCTGCAAGGAAGACCAACAACAGCAAAGCAACAACAGTGGATTTCCAGACCTGAGTACCTGTAAGACAAGGGGATGTCCAGGAAATGCTAGCTGAGGGTGTCAGGAAGCTGCCACCAGATGGAAGAAGCTTTGTGTTCTGCAAGAACGAAGAGGACTAGGAACTTCCCCTTTGGAGGATGGATGTCCCACGTCGTGAAGAAGCTTGCAGAGGTGTTCCCACACAGAAAGACCGCAAACAAGCCTTGCTAGCTGCAAGGGTCACGGTTAGGGTTTTTGGATGCTGCTGTGGCCCAGGGGGACCAGGATGTCGCCACTTGGATGAGGAGACAGAGGGAGCGCCCAGCAAGTCAGGGAGCCCTCACAGAAGTAGGCAGCACCAGCAGAAGTACCAGAACAGGAACTTAGAAGAGGAGTAAACCGGAGTCCACCCAAAGTCACAAAAGGGAGTCCCATGACGCCGGAGGACAACTCAGAAGGTTGTGCACTGCAGGTTAGAGTGTCGAGGACCCAGGCTTGGCTGTGCACGAAGGAAATCCTGGAAGAGTGCACAGGAGCTGGAGCAGCTGCAAATCACACGGTACCCAGCAATGCAGTCTAGCGTGGGGAGGCAAGGACTTACCTCCACCAAACTTGGACTGAAGAGTCACTGGACTGTGGGAGTCACTTGGACAGAGTTGCTGAGTTCCAGGGACCACGCTCGTTGTGTTGAGAGGGGATCCAGAGGACCTGTGATGCAGTCTTTTGTTGCCTGCGGTTGCAGGGGGAAGATTCCGTCGACCCACAGGAGATTTCTTCAGAGCTCCTGGTGCAAGAAGGAGGCAGGCTACCCCCAGAGCATGCACCACCAGGAAACAGGCGAGAAAGCCAGCAGGATGAAGCGATACAAGGTTGCAGTAGTCGTCTTTGCTACTTTGTTGCGGTTTTGCAGGCGTCCTGAGCAGTCAGCAGTCGATCCTTTGGCAGAAGGTGAAGAGGGAGATGCAGAGGAACTCTGATGAGCTCTTGCATTCGGTATCTGAAGAATTCCCCAAAGCAGAGACCCTAAATAGCCAGAAAAGGAGGTTTGGCTACATAGGAAGGAGGATAGGCTAGTAAGAAAGGTAAGAGCCTATCAGAAGGGGTCTCTGACGTCACCTGATGGCAGTGGCCACTCAGAGCAGTCCTGTGTGACAGCCACACCTCTGTTTCCAAGATGGCAGAGGCCTGGAGCACACTGGAGGAGCTCTGGGCACCTCCCCTGGGAGGTGCAGGTCAGGGGAGTGGTCACTCCCCTTTCCTTGTCCAGTTTCGCGCCAGAGCAGGGCTGGGGGATCCCTGAACCGGTTAAGAGTGGCTTATGCAGAGATGGACACCATCTATGCCCATCAAAGCATTTCCAGAGGCTGGGGGAGGCTACTCCTCCCCACCCCTGACACCTTTTTCCAAAGGGAGAGGGTGTAACACCCTCTCTCTGAGGAAGTCCTTTGTTCTGCCTTCCTGGGCCAGGCCTGGCTGGGCCCCAGGAGGGCAGAAACCTGTCTGAGGGGTTGGCAGCAGCAGCAGCTGCAGTGAAACCCCGGGAAAGGTAGTTTGGCAGTACCCGGGTCTGTGCTAGAGACTCTGGGATCATGGAATTGTCTCCCCAATGCCAGAATGGCATTGGGGTGACAATTCCATGATCTTAGACATGTTACATGGCCATGTTCGGAGTTACCATTGTGCTGCTATACATAGGTAGTGACCTATGTATAGTGCACACGTGAAATGGTGTCCCAGCACTCACAAAGCCCAGGGAATTTGCCCTGAACAATGTGGGGGCACCTTGGCTAGTTCCAGGGTGCCCACTCACTAAGTAACTTTGCACCCAACCTTCACCAGGTGAAGGTTAGACATATCGGTGACTTATAAGTTGCTTAAGTGCAGTGGTAAATGGCTGTGAAATAACGTGGATGTTATTTCACTCAGGCTGCACTGGCAGGCCTGTATATGAATTGTCAGATCTCCCTATGGGTGGCAAAAGAAATGCTGCAGCCCATAGGGATCTCCTGGAACCCCAATACCCTGGGTACCTCAGTACCATATACTAGGGAATTATAGGGGTGTTCCAGTATGCCAATGTGAATTGGTGAAATTGGTCACTAGCCTGTTAGTGACAATTTGGAAAGCAGAGAGATCATAACCACTGAGGTTCTGGTTAGCAGAGCCTCAGTGAGACAGTTAGTCATCACACAGGGAACACATACAGGGCACACTTATGAGCACTGGGGCCCTGGCTGGCAGGGTCCCAGTGACACATGCACTAAAACAACATATATACAGTGAAATATGGGGGTAACATGCCAGGCAAGATGGTACTTTCCTACAGTGGGACATCTTCCATCCGAAGGAGAAGTTTCTTGCCCTTTTTGTTGTTGCAGAATCTTCGGCTTCTTCCACTTTAGGCAGCCCTTTTGCACCTTCATCTGGGGTTTTGTGAGCTCCTGCCCCCCCGGACACTTTCGTGACTCTTGGACTTGGTCCCCTTCCTTTACAGGTCCTCAGGTCCAGGAATCCGTCTTCAGTGTTTTGCTGGTGCTTGTGGTTCTTGCAGAATCCCCTATTACAACTATTCTGTCTTTCTGGTGTAGTAGGTAACTTTACTCCTACTTTTCAGGGTCTTGGGGTGGGGGTATTTTGGACACCCTTACTGTTTTCTCACAGTCCCAGCGACCCTCTAAAATCTCCAATATGCCTGGGGTCCATTCGTGATTCGCATTCCACTTTTGGAGTATATGGTTTGTGTTGTCCCTAGATCTATGTCTACCTATTGCATTGTATTGTGATTCTACATTGTTTGCACTACTTTTCTTACTGTTTCTTAACTGTTTTGGGTTTGTGTACATATAATTTGTGTATATTACTTACCTCCTAAGTGAGGGTATCCTCTGAGATACTTTTGGCATATTGTCACTAAAATAAAGTACCTTTATTTTTAGTAACTCTGAGTATTGTGTTTTCTTATGATATTGTGCTATATGATATAAGTGGTATAGTAGGAGCTTTGCATGTCTCCTAGTTCAGTCTAAGCTGCTTTGCCATAGCTACCTCTATCAGCCTAAGCTGCTAGAAATACCTCTAATCTACTAATAAGGGATAACTGGACCTGGCACAAGGTGTAAGTACCACAAGGTACCCACTATAAGCAAGGCCATCCTCCTACAGGGGCCAAGAAAAAGGAGGAGTTCTAAAGCACGTTTCACATTATGTTTTCCATAAAAACTTTAGACACAACTACAGCCCAAACCACTGTACGGATTTACACCAAATTTGTCAGAAAGCTAGATCTTGGTCCAGAAAGAGTGGTGTATGTGATTTGGTGTAAATACTTTCATTAGTTTTTGAGCAATTAATGCTCAAAATATTTGTACATCTACGGACGGGGAGCCTATGAGGATCCTGTGGATTCAAGAGAGCAAAGCTGAGCTCTAACTGGCTGCCACCACACCAACCAGGAAGTGGCTGCAACCATTTTAGGATTGGGAATTCAGTCCAGAATCCTAAGAAAAAAGGTTTAATAATGATAGACGGGGCAGGGTAGGAATAATCTGACTCTCTAGGCCTGCTGGCAGGGTCAGCACAAAAAAAGCTTTAAAAAAAAATGTTGCTGTGATTTTTCAGATCTGCAAATCCATAGCTAAATTGAGAAAAAATGGGGGCTGTCACAAGCCTTTTGAATCCCACCCCATCCCCACCCCCGGGTGGAAAAGGGGGACAGTAAATTTATATTTTGGAGAGAGGGTCCATGGCCCCCATCCCCAAGCCTCGGATAGTCCCCTGAGAGCCCATCCCTTGGGCTGCAATAAAATAAAGAGGGAGGGAACACACAGCTCCTCCTTAAGTCCAATTGGACCCCAGGGACCCCATCGCCTGGGGGCCGAAGTGTTCAGTAAAAGGTTAAGGGGTCCACATGGCCCAACTCCCGGAGCCTACAAAGGCCCCAGGGACCCATCCCCTGGAGGTAAGTAAATAAATGAAAGGAGAAGAGCTAGCTGCCCCCCTCCTGGACCCTAACTAGGCCAGAAAATCCCAACCCTCTTGGACCAATATGTAACTAAAGCGGCAGCACAGCCCTCTTCCCCCAGCTTTAATAAGGCCCTCTGAACTCCATCCCCAGGGCCATGATAGTGATTAAAAAGGGAGGGGTCTGTGCGGCTGCCCTCTCTGATTTTTTAAAGACCCGGGACTCTATACCCTTGGTACGTGTTCTTGTTAGGTAACCCAGATGGGCACCAGGGGACCGCCCTCTAATTTAGAGGGGCCCTGGGGGATTGGGTCCCTTGGGCAACAATAGGACAAGGGACAGGGGCCACAAACCCCTCCATTAATGGAATTTGATCCCAGGTCTTGGGTTTCTCAGGGTCGATTAACCCATTCGCTGCCATACCTTTTCCCCCTCCTGTGCAGGGCCTTTTTTTGGCTATTTGGGGCAGTTCGCGCTTAGGCCCTCATAACGTTTTGTTCACATAAGCTACCCATGCCAAATTTGCGGCCTTTTTTCCCAACATCCTAGGGATTCTAGAGGTACCCAGACTTTGTGGGTTCCCCTGAAGGAGAACAAGAAATTAGCCAAAATACAGTGAAAAGTTTGTTTTTTTCAAAAAATTGGAAAAAAGGGCTGCAGAAGGCAGCTTGTGGTTTTTTTCCCCTGAAAATGGCACCAACAAAGGGTTTGTGGTGGCAAGATCACCATCTTCCCAGCTTTCAGGAACAGGCAGACTTGAATTGGAAAACCCAATTTTTCAATACAATTTTGACATTTTACTGGTACATACCCCATTTTTACTATTTTTTGTGCTTTCAGCCTCCCTCCAGTTAGTGACCAAAATGGCTGAGAAAACAATGCTGGATCCCAGAAAGCTAAACATTTCTGAAAAGTAGACAAAATTCTGAAAATCAGCAAGGGGTCATTTGTGTAGATCCTACAAGTGCTTCCTACAGAAAATAACAGCTGAAATAAAAAAATATTGAAATTGAGGTGAAAAAAACAGCAATTTTTCTCCACGTTTTACTCTGTAACTTTTTCCTGCTATGTCGGATTTTTGAAAGCTATATACTGTTACGTCAGCTGGACTCTTCTGGTTGCGGGGATATATAGGCCTTGTAGGTTCATCAAGAACTCTAGGTACCCAGAGCCAATAAATGAGCTGCACCTTGCAATGTTTTTTTTTCTATACCGGGCATACAGCAATTCATTTGCTGAACTATAAAAAGTGAAAAACAGGCATCAAGAAAACCTTTGTATTTCCAAAATGGCCACAAGATAAGGTGTTGAGAAGCAGTGGTTATTTGCACATCTCTGAATTCCGGGGTGCCCATACTATCATGTGAATTACAGGGCATTTCTCAAGTAGACGCCTTTTTTACACACTGCCTTACATTTGGAAGGAAAAAATGTAGCGAAAGACAAGGGGCAATAACACTTGTTTTGCTATTCTGTGTTCCCCCAAGTCTCCCGATAAAAATGGTACCTCACTTGTGTGGGTAGGCCTAGCGCCCACGAAAGGAAATGGCCCAAAACATAACGTGGACACATCACATTTTTTCCAAACATTTTTTTATAAAGTGCCTACCTGTGGATTTTGGGCTCTAGCTCAGCCAGCACCTGGGGAAACCTAGCAAACCAGCGCATTTTTAAAACCTAGACACCTAGGGGAAACCAAGATGGGGTGACTTGTGGGGCTCTGACCAGGTTCTGTTACGCAGAATCCTTTGCAAACCTCAAAATATGACCCAAAAAACACTTTTTCCTCTCATTTCGGTGACAGAAAGTTCTGGAATCTGAGAGGATCCACAAATTTCCTCCCACCCAGCGTTCCCTCAAGTCTCCCAATAAAAATGGTACCTCACTTGTGTGGGTAGGCCTAGCGCCCACTAAAGGAAATGGCCCAAAACACAACGTGGACACATCACATTTTTTCACAGAAAACAGAGGTGTTTTTTGCAAAGTGCCTACTTGTGGATTTTGGCCTCTAGCTCAGCCGGCCTCAGGGGGGGGCAGAAATGGGCTAAAATAAATTTGTCTCCCCCCCCCCCCGGGGAGTGACCCTTGCCTATGGGGTCGCAACCCTTGTGTGACAGCGCAAAAAAAAAGATCCCTGGTGCCTAGTGGTTTCTGCCCCCCTTCGGGGCAGATCGGCCTAATTAAAATAGGCTGATCTGCCCCCAAGGGGGGCACAAATGGCCTAAATATAATTTGCCCCCTATGGGAGCGACCCTTGCCTAAGGGGTCGCTCCCCACCTCTAAAATAAAAAAGAAAACAAAAACAAAAAAAAACAAAAAAAATATCCCTGGTGCCTAGAGGTTTCTGCCCCCTTTCCTTCCCTTTGAAGCCTCTCTGGGCCTCCCCCACGTGATTGGAAGAGAAATGCTTTGCATTTCTCTTCCGATCGCGCTGGAAGCTCAGCTTCCAGCTCAGCTTCCAGCTCGATGGGAGGAGGCCCTGTGACAATCAGCGCGCGATCGCGCGCTGACGTCACAGGGGTGGAAGGGGAAGGGCTTCCCCTTCCATCCCTGCCTTGGGGGGGGTGGGGGAAACCCCACAGAGGGGGCGCTAGCGCTCCCTCTGGTCTCTGTGCCCAGGACGTAATGGTTATGTCCTGTGCACTGGTGCACTGTGCCTCAGGACGTAACCATTACGTCCTGGGCACAGAAGGGGTTAAAGCTCAGGAAGGGGGGCCATGTGGCCCCACTCCCCTTTTTATTGAAATTTGGCCCAATGGAATGCGGTCCATGGGGCCAATTAAGGCTTGGGGAGGGTTAGCTGCATAGGACCAGTGTAGGAGGCTGGCCTGGTTTGTAGTGGGTACCTACAGTACTTATACCTTATACCAGTTCCAGCTATCCCTTATTAGTGAAAAGTAGTCAGTGTCTAGAAGCCAGGCTGTCTAGAGGTAGCTGTAGGCAAAGCAGCCAAGGATGAACTAGGAGACATGCAAAGCTCTTGCAATACAACTGTAGTCACACAGTACTCACACACATGAAATACAATACTCAGTGTTACAAAAATAAAGGTACTTTATTTTAGTGACACAATGCCAGAAATACTTTAGAGACCATGCTCCCTCAGCGGGTAAGTAAATTACACAATATATACACTAGTAACCAAAAACAGGTAAGTACACAGTCAGAAAATAGTGCTGACAGTGAAAATCACAATAGGTTGCAATGGGCCTAGGGGGAAAACACACCACATACTAAAATAGTGGAATGCTAATGTCGGTGTCCCACCTAGGCAAGTGTAGTGTGTAGAGGGGCACTGGGAGTATAAGAAAACACCAAAGGTAAGTAAAATACCCCAACCCAGAGCCCAGGAAAGTAGGAGTAAAGTACAGCAAGTTTCCTCAGGAGACACTACAAGTCATGGTAAAGGATTATGTAAAAAAAAAAAAAAAAGCAAGACTTCAAGACACTAACGATGGATTCCTGGACCGGAAGACCTGTGGAGCTAGGAGACCAAGGCAAGAAGTCGAGGATGAGTCCAGGAAGAAAAGGAGCCCCTACAAACCCGGATGAAGGTGCAAAAGTGGATTCTTCGGTTAGAAGAAAAAGTCAGAAATGCACCAAAGAAGACAGCTGTGGGTTCCTGGTGGTGCAGATGTCCCACGTCGAGTAGAAGAATGCAGGCTGGTTTTTGTTGTTGGATTACGCCAACAAGCATTGGCTCACACAAGAAACACATTTGGTGGGAAATGATGCTGCCCGGGCCCAGGAGGGACCTAGGGGTCTCAACTCAGGATGAGGAGCGAGAGGGGGCTCTCAGTACTTCAGAGAGCCATCAGAAGCCTAGGCAGCACCCACAGAAGTCCCAGAACACGGGGACAAAGGAATTGCAAATGGTGGTCGTCGCAGCACTACACAAAGGGATCCCATGCCGCCGGAGAACAACTCAGGGAGCTGAGTATCACAGGATAGAGTGCGGGGATCTGGGCTACACTTTGCACAAAGATTCTTGAAAGAAATGCACAGAAGCCCGAGGAGCTGCAGAAGGCGTGGTGCACAGTGTAGGAGGCTGGCCTGGTTTGTAGTGGGCACCTTGGGTACTTACACCGGACACCAAGTCCAGTTATCCCTTATTGGTGAAATGTAGTAGTGTTCTAGCAGCTTAGGCTGATAGAGGTAGCTATAGCAGAGCAGCTTAGGCTGAACTAGGAGACATGCAAAGCTCATGCAATACAACTTATAGTTACACAATAATTACACACAAGTAAAGACAATACTTAGTGTTACCAAAAATAAAGGCAGTTTATGTGGGTGACACAGTACCAAAAACATCTTAGAGGCTATACTCCTTCTGGAGATAAGTATTATACACAATATATATACTAGACACCAAAATAAGGTAAGTAATTAGACATAGGATAGTGCAAACAATAGGAAATTCTATAGAATGCAAAGGGAGAAAATAGGTCTATGGGCAACACAAACCATATACTAAGAAAGGGGAATGCAAATCACAAATTTCCTAGACAAGTGTAGTGCGTGCAGAATCACTGGGAGAGTAAGAATACAGTAAAGGTAAGTAAATTACCCCACCCCAGAGCCCAGAAAAGCAGGAATAAAGTACGGAAAGTTTCCTTAGGTCACACTATACCTTGTGATTTAAATTATTGCAAGAATTAACCAAGTCTACAAACAAACAACAGTGGATTCCTGGACCTAAACACCTGCAAAAGAAGGAGACCAAGTCCAGAAGTCAGAAGAAGTTCCAGGAAGGATAGGAGCCCCTTCCAACCCAGAAGAGGGTGCAAAAGAAGAGTCTCCGGTTGGACGAAGACTGTAGAAATGCACACTAGGAAGATGCCAGTGGGTTCCTGCATGATGCAAAGGATGTCCCACGCCGTGAAGTTGAATGCAGGCGAGTTTTGGCACTGGATTCCTCCAACAAGCCTTGGTTGCGGCAAAGTCGCATTTTGCGTCCACTAGGTACTATCTGGACCCAGGAGGGATCTGTGGGCCTCAACTCTGAGGAGGAAGAGGGGGCTCTCAGCACCAGGACACAAGGACAAAGGAGGTAAAAAATGCGGTTGGTGCAGCACTACACAGGAAGGTCCCACGACGACAGAGAACAACTCAGCGAGATGAGCGTCACAGGATAGAGTGCTGGGGACCTGGGTCAGGCTGTACATGAAGGAATTTTGAAAATAGTGCACAGAGGCCTCAGGGGTTGAAGAAGACGCGGTGCACAGGGGTACTGTCGTTCTGGGGGAAGACAAGTTCTTACCTCCTTCAAATTGCGACAGCAGGACCTCAGGCCAGTCTGTGTTGATGGGGTCCACCCTCTGTGTTCCAAGGAGCACGCTCGTCGCCAGGAGAGGAGTCCAAGAGAACTGGTCATTGTCTTAGAAGGTGCCTGCGTGAGCAGGGGAGTGACTCCGTCACCCCACAGGAGATTTCTTCGGTCCTTCTGGTGCAGGGTGAAGACAGGGAGTCCTCAGAGTGTGCACACCGTGGAAACTGTTGCAGTTGCTGGCTGGAGCTGAAGTTGCAGAGGAAAAGTATCCCTTCTGGATACTTTGTTGCTGTTACAGTGGTTCCTGGAGCAGGCTGCGGTTAATCCAAGGTCAGAGGATGAAGTGGTAGTTGCAGAGGAGTCCTGCTGAAAACTTGCAAGTAGAATCTGAAGAGAACCCGCAGGTGAGACCCAAAATAGCCCTGAGAGGGGGATTGGCTACCTTATCAGGTAAGGACCTATCAGGAGGGGTCTCTGACACCACCTGCTGGCACTGGCTACTCAGAGTCCCCCAGAGTGCTCCCAACACCTTGCAAAGCAAGATGGCTGAAGTCTGGGACACACTGGAGGAGCTCGGGGCACCACCCCTAGGGTAGTGATGGACAGAGGAGTGGTCACTCCCCTTTCCTTTGTCCAGTTTCCCGCCAGAGAAGGGGAGAAGGGGTCCCTAAACTGGCGTAGACTGGTTTATGCAAGGAGGGCACCATCTGTGCCCTTCACAGCATTTCCAGAGGCTGGGGGAGGCTACCCCTCCCCAGCCTGCTACACCTATTTGCAAAGGGAGAGGGTGTAACACCCTGATCCCAAAGGAAATGCTTTGTTCTGCCTTCCTGGGACTGAGCTGTTCAGACCCAAGGAGGGCAGAACCCCGTCTGTGAGGTGGCAGTAGCTGTAGCTGCAGTGCAAGCCTCAGAGAGCTGGTTTGGCAGTACTGGGGGACCATAGTGGAGCCCTCAGGATGTATGGAATTGGCTCCCCAATACCATATTTGGAAAGGGGGGACAATTCCAAGATCTTAGACATGTTACATGGCGATATTCTGAGGTACCATTGTGAAGCTACATCTAGGTATTGACCTATATTTAGTGCATGCGTGTAAAGGCGTCCCCGTACTCACAAAGTCACGGGAAATGGCCCTGAACTATGTGGGGGCACCTTTGCTAGTGCACTAAGTAACTTTGCACCTAACCTTCAGCAAGTGAAGGTTAGACGTATAGGTGACTTATAAGTTACTTATGTGCAGTGAAAAATGGCAATGAAATAATGTGTGCGTTATTTCACGCAGGCTGCAGTGGCACTTCTGTGAAGGGATTTGTCTGAGCTCCTCATGGGTGGCAAAATAAATTCTGCAGCCTATAAGGATCTCCTGGAACCCCACTGAGGTTCTGATTAGCAGAGCCTCAGTGACACATTCAAGCACTATACTGACACACACATTAGGCCATACACTATGAGCACTGGGGTCCTGACCGGCAGGATCCCAGTGAGACAGGCAAAAACATACTGACATACAGATAAAAATGGGGGTAACATGCCAAGAAAGATGGTACTTTCCTACACACAGGGATACTGAGAAGAATGTTTATTTGATTAGTTAATTAAAACCATAAAAGTATTCCTTCAACATACAATTTAACAGAACAATATTAATGTACTAAAACATATGTATTACATAAAATTATAATTTGATTTGCTCCTACTTGAAACCGGTTGCTGGTGCAAGACTTCATAGAGTTCTGGCTGTGTGACCAGCGATCTTACCAAAAGACCTTCCTATCATTGATGTGGTTACTCACGGTAGATGGATTTTGTCTCTATTTGCGCCCTCCCTATAACAGGCTTGTTTCGCAGATGTTATTTTACTGGAAAAAAAATCCAAACATTGAACCAATCTTGTAGGAGGCTGGCCTGGCTTATAGAGGGTACCTTGTGGTACTTACACCCTGTGCCAGGTCCAGTTATCCCTTATTAGTAGAATAGAGGTGTTTCTAGCAGCTTAGGCTGATAGGAGGTAGCTATGACAAAGCTTAGGCTGAACTAGGAGACATGCAAAGCTCCTACTATACCACTTATATCATGTAGCACAATATTACAAGAAACCACAATACTCAGTTACTAAAAATAAAGGTACTTTATTTTTATGACAATATGCCACAAGTATTTTAGTGACTACCCTCAGTAAGATGGTAAGTAATATACACAAGTTATATGTACACAAACCCAAAACAGGTAAGTAAGAGTAAGAAAAGTAATGCAAACAGTGTAGAATTACAATAGGATGCCATAGGCACACAGGTCTAGGGGCAACAAAAACCATATACTCCAAAAGTGGAATGCGAATCACAAATGGGCCCCAGACCTATGGGAGCTTGTAGAGGGTCGCTGGGACTGTAAGAAAACAGTCAGGGTGTCCAAGATACCCCACCCCAAGACCCTGAAAAGTAGGAGTAAAGTGCACCTACTACCCCAATAGGACGCAATAGTCGTGATAGGGGGATTCTGCAAGAACCACAAACACCAGCAACGCACTGAAGATGGATTCCTGGATCTAAGGACCTGCAAGGCAAGGGGACCAAGTCCAAGAGTCGCAATAGTGTCCGGGGGGGCAGGAGCCCAGGAAACCCTGGATGAAGGTGCAAGAAGGCTGCCTCAGGGTGGAAGAAGCCAAAGATTCTGCAGTAATGAAAAGGGCTAGGATCTTCTCCTTTGGACGAAAGATGTCCCACGGCGTGCTGGAGGTTGCAGAAGTGTTCCCACACAGAAATAGTGCAAACAAGACTTGCTAGCTGCAAGGGTCGCAGTAGAGGTTTTTGGGTGCTGCTGGGGACCAGGAAGGACCAGGATGTTGCCCCTTGGAGGAGGAGACAGAGGGGGCGCTTAGCAACTCAGAGAGCCCCCACAGAAGCAGGCAGCACCCGCAGAAGTACCAAAGCAGGCACTTAGAAGATTTTTGAACAGGAGATGGCTCAGAGTCACAAAGGAGAGTCCCACGATGTCGGAGTCCAACTCAGAGGGTTGAGCACTGTAGGACGGAGTGCTGGGGACCCAGGCTAGGCTGTGCACAAAAGGAATCCTTGGAGAAGTGCACAGAAGCCGGACCAGCTGCAAATCACGCAGCACACAGGTTTGCAGTCTAGCGTGGGCAGGCAAGGACTTATCTACACCAAACTTGGACTGAAGGATTACTGGACTGTGGGGGTCACTTGGATAGAGTTCCTGTGTTCCAGGGACCACGCACGTCGAGATGAGAGGGGACCCAGAGGACTGGTGATGCAGTCTTTTGGTGCCTGCGTTAGCAGGGGGAAGATTCCGTCGACCCACTGGATATTTCTTCTTGGCTTCCAGTGCAGGGTGAAGGCAGGCAGCCCCCAGAGCATGCACCACCAGGAAACAGTCGAGAAAGTCGGCAGGATGAGGCGCTACAATGTTGCTGGTAGTTGTCTTGCTACTTTGTTGCGGTTTTGCAGGCGTCCTGGAGCAGTCAGCGGTCGATCCTTGGCAGAAGTTGAAGAGGGTCTTCTCTCGCTAATCGTTTCTTCAGAGACTCTGCTGTAAGGGATGGCTGTGCATGCTCTACGCAAGATGGACCACATGCCTATGGGCATTTCCAGATGTTGAGAGTCTAGTAGTGGGGGTGGATATCGTTCACCTTTATAGATGACCACCTCAATACCAGAGGCTTTCAAAAGGTCCCTTCTCTCCATAATCTGTTTGGGTAGGACCGGTACTGCAATGATGATAAGCGTTGGGTCCGTGTGTTGGCTGCCTCTTGCTTGAATAAATTTGATTGCAGCAATGTCGTCCGAGTCCACGTGCTGTAGGCCCGGGAGTGCTTTTATGAGTCTTAAAATAGCAGAACGATTGAGAACATCTGTGGGGGACCTTGAGGTGAATTCCGGAATCCAGAGCAGCTGGTAAATTGGTTCGGCATTTTGTTTACCTGTTTGAAAGGCCTGGATTTACTCTGCATGTATGTTATGTTCCATGTAGGCCAATTCATCCAACCTTGTGCCATGGCCATTCCTCTTACTACTTAAATTACCTGTGATGGTTGTCTGTCTTGTCCAAGCATAGTGGTTTTTATCTTTGTGCTCTGCTGGGCCCTTTGAGGACTTATACAATTGTTTGTATGTTTGCCATGTGCTTCCGGGGGCCCCAAATGAGGCTTTATTGGCTGGACAGCACCTATTGAGTGCTTCTGTGTTGGTGCCAGTACTTGCTGGAACAGAGTTATCTCTGTTATGCCTTCCGCCTGGTGCCATGTGCTCCTGGCTTTGTTTATTTGGGATGATTTCTGTGGTTTTTAAGATGGATAATTGGAGCGATCGTGCAAACCTCCATCCTTTTCTTACCCGCTTTCGTTCTCTTTTCGATAGAACCCTGGGTACTGTCTGGCATGGGAAGACAAGCTCACACCGCCACCAAATCTGGACAACTGGACCTTTTGACAGTCAGGGTCACTTCAGTCCACTACCTGTGTTCCAGGGATCACGCTCGTGAAGATGAGAGGGGTCCCAGAATACCGGTCAGCGCTGCAGAAGGGTGCCTGCTGAAGCAGAGAAGTGACTCAGTCGCTGCACAGGAGATTCCTTTGGTTCTTCTGGTGCAGGATGGAGACAGGGAGCCTTCTGAAGATGCACAACTTGGAAACTGTTTAAGTTGCCGGCAGGAGCTGAAGTTTCAGGGTCACAGTAGTCTTCTTGGATACTTTGCTGCAGTTACAATGTTCCTGGAGCAGTCTGCGGATGGTCAGAAGCTGAAGCATAGGAGTCTTGGAGGAGTCTTGCAAACCAAATCTGGGGAAACACCCACAGGAGAGACCCTAAACATCCCTCAGAGGGGGATTGGTCACCTAACCATGTATGGACCTATCAGGACGGGTGTAGGAGGCTGGCCTGGTTTGTAGTGGGTACCAAGGGGTACTTACACTCTGCACCAGGTCCAGTTATCCCTTATTAGTGTAGAAGAGGTGTCTAGCAGCTTAGACTGATAGAAAAGGTAGCTTAGCAGAGCAGCCTAGGCTAAACTAGGAAACGAGTGAAGCTCCTACTATACCACTGGTGTCATATGCACAATATCATAAGAAAACACAATACACAGATATACTAAAAATAAAGGTACTTTATTTTTATGACAATATGCCAAAAGTATCTCAGTGAGTACCCTCAGTATGAGGATAGCAAATATACACAAGATATATGTACACAATACCAAAATATGCAGTAATAGCAATAGAAAACAGTGCAAGCAATGTATAGTCACAATAGAATGCAATGGGAGCACATAGGTATAGGGGCAACACAAAACATATACTCTAGAAGTGGAATGCGAACCACGAATGGACCCCAACCTATGTGATCTTGTAGAGGGTCGCTGGGACTGTAAGAAAACAGTGAGGGTTAGAAAAATAGCCCACCCCAAGACCCTGAAAAGTGGGTGCAAAGTGCACCTAAGTTCCCCAGAGAGCACAGAAGTCGTGATAGGGGAATTCTGCAAGGAAGACCAACACCAGCAATGCAACAACGATGGATTTCCAGACAAGAGTACCTGTGGAACAAGGGGACCAAGTCCAAGAGTCACGATCAAGTCGGGAGTGGGCAGATGCCCAGGAAATGCCAGCTGTTGGTGCAAAGAAGCTGCCACTGGATGGTAGAAGCTGTGGATTATGCAAGAACGAAGAGGGCTAGAAACTTACCCTTTGGAGGATGGATGACCCACGTCGTGAAGAAGCTTGCAGAAGTGTTTCCGTGCAGAAAGACTGCAAACAAGCCTTGCTAGCTGCAAGGGATTGCGGTTAGGGTTTTTGGATGCTGCTGTGGCCCAAGAGGGACCAGGATGTCGCCAATTGTGTGAGGAGACAGAGGGGGCGTCCAGCAAGACAAAAAGCCCACTCAGAAGCAAGCAGCACCCGCAGAAGTGCCGGAACAGGCACTACAAAGTGGAGTGAACCAGAGCTCACCCGAAGTCACAAAAGAAGGTCCCACGACGCCGAAGGACAACTCAGGAGGTCGTGCACTGCAGGTTAGAGTGCCGGGGACCCAGGCTTGGCTGTGCACAAAGGAAATCCCTGAAGAGTGCACAGGAGCCGGAGCAGCTGCAAATCACGTGGTACTCAGCAATGCAGTCTAGCGTGGGGAGGCAAGGACTTACCTCCACCAAACTTGGACTGAAGAGTCACTGGACTGTGGGAGTCACTTGGACAGAGTTGCTGAGTTCAAGGGACCTCGCTCGTCGTGCCGAGAGGAGACCCAGAGGACCGGTGATGCAGTCTTTTGGTGCCTGTGGTTGTGGGGGGAGATTCCGTTGACCCACGGGAGATTTCTTCAGAGCTTCTAGTGCAGAGAGGAGGCAGACTACCCCCACAGCATGCATCACCAGGAAAACAGTCGAGAAGGGGGCCGGATCAGCATTACAAGGTCGCAGTAGTCGTCTTTGCTACTTTGTTGCAGTTTTGCAGGCTTCCAGAGCAGTCAGCGGTCGATTCCGTGGCAGAAGGTGAAGAGAGAGATGCAGAGGAACTCTGATGAGCTCTTGCATTCGTTATCTAAAGAATTCCACAAAGCAGAGACCCTAAATAGCCAGAAAAGGAGGTTTGGCTACCTAGGAGAGAGGATAGGCTAGCAACACCTGGAGGAGCCTATCAAAAGGAGTCTCTGACGTCACCTGCTGGCACTGGCCACTCAGAGCAGTCCAGTGTGCCAGCAGCACCTCTGTTTCCAAGATGGCAGAGGTCTGGAGCACACTGGAGGAGCTCTGGGCACCTCCCAGGGGAGGTGCCGGTCAGGGGAGTGGTCACTCCCCATTCCTTTGTCCAGTCTCGCGCCAGAGCAGGGCTGGGGGATCCCTGAACCGGTGTAGACTGGCTTATGCAGAGATGGGCACTATCTGTGCCCATCAAAGCATTTCCAGAGGCTGGTGGAGGCTACTCCTCCCCAGCCCTGACACCTTTTTCCAAAGGGAGAGGGTGTAACACCCTCTCTCTGAGAAAGTCCTTTGTTCTGCCTTCCTGGGCCAAGCCTGGCTGGACCCCAGGAGGGCAGAAACCTGTCTGAGGGGTTGGCAGCAGCAGCAGCTGCAGTGAAACCCCGGGAAAGGTAGTTTGGCAGTACCCGGGTCTGTGCTAGAGACTCGGGGGATCATGGAATTGTCTCCCCAATGCCAGAATGGCATTGGGGTGACAGTTCCATGATCTTAGACATGTTACATGGCCATGTTCGGAGTTACCATTGTGACGCTATACATATGTCGTGACATATGTATAGTGCACGCGTGTAATGGTGTCCCCGCACTCACAAAGTCCGGGGAATTTGCCCGGAACAATGTGGGGGCACCTTGGCTAGTGCCAGGGTGCCCACACAATAAGTAACTTAGCACCCAACCTTTACCAGGTAAAGGTGAGACATATAGGTGACTTATAAGTTACTTAAGTGTAGTGGTAAATGGCTGTGAAATAACGTGGACGTTATTTCACTCAGGCTGCAGTGGCAGGCCTGTGTAAGAATTGTCAGAGCTCCCTATGGGTGGCAAAAGAAATGCTGCAGCCCATAGGGATCTCCTGGAACCCCAATACCCTGGGTACCTCAGTACCATATACTAGGGAATTATAAGGGTGTTCCAGTATGCCAATGTAAATTGGTGAAATTGGTCACTAGCCTGTTAGTGACAATTTGGAAAGAAATGAGAGAGCATAACCACTGAGGTTCTGGATAGCAGAGCCTCAGTGAGACAGTTAGTCATAACACAGGTAACACATACAGGGCACACTTATGAGCACTGGGGCCCTGGCTGGCAGGGTCCCAGTGACACATACAACTAAAACAACATATATACAGTGAAATATGGGGGTAACATGCCAGGCAAGATGGTACTTTCCTACAACGGGTCCCTGACGTCACCTGCTGGCACTGGCCAATCAGATGCTCCCAGAGTATCCCAACACCTTGGAATCCAAGATGGCTAACACCAGGGACACACTGGAGGAACTCTGGGCACCACCCCTGGGGTGGTGGTGGACAAGGGAGTAGTAACTCTCCTTTTCTTTGTCCATTTTCGTGCCAGAGCAGGGGCTGAGGGTCCCTGAACCGGTGTAGACTGGATTATACAAGGAGGGCACCATCTGAGACCTTCAAAGTACTTCAAGAGGCTCTGGGATGAAACCCCTCCCATGCCTGTAACACCTATTTCCAAAGGGAGATTGTATAACACCCCTTTCCCAAAGGAAATGCATTGTTCTGCCTTCCTGGGATTATGCTTCCCAAGCCCCAGGAGACAGATCCTGTCTGTGAGGTGGCAGCAGCTGATGCGGTAGTGAAAACCTCAGAAGACTGGTATGGCAGTACTGGGGGTCCATGGGGAAGCCGCCAGGGTGCATGGAATTGGCCCCCCAATACCAGATTTAGATTGGGGATACAATTTCCAGTTCTTAGACACCTCATATGGCCATATTTGGGGTTACCATTGTGAAGCTACATATATGTATTGACCTAAATGTTATGAACACTTTTGTCATCCCTGCACTCACAAAGTCCGAGAAAGTGGGCCTGGACAACGTGGGGGCATCTCTGCTAGTGCAGGGGTGCCCTCACACAAAGTAACTTTGCACCTAGCATTCAGTAAATGAAGGTTAGACATAAAGGTGACTTATAGGTTACCTGGTGCAGTGAAAATGCCTGTGAAATAGTGCTTACACTATTTCACTCAGGCTGCAGTGGCAGTCCTGAAGGCGTATTTGTATGAGCTCCTTATGGGTGGCAAAAGAAATGCTGCAGCCCATAAGGATCTCCTAGAAGCCCAATGCCCTGGGTACCTAGGTACCATATACTAGGGATTTATAAGGGGGTCTAGTATGCCAATCTGGAGTTGAATACTGGGTTGCCAGTATGTAACTACAAATTTGGGATCAGAGATAGCATAAGCACTGGAGTTCTGGTTAGCAGGACTCCAGTGACACAGTCAAGCATACTGACATCACAGTAAAGCATACTGACACAAAGGCCACAAACTATGAGCACTGGGGTCCTGACTAGTAGGATCCTAGTGAGGCAGTAAAAACACACTGACAAACACTGAGAAACAGGCCAAAAATGGGAGTAACCATGTTAGAAGAAAGCCACCTTCCTACAGTTGATACAGCCAGTTATAATTGGCTTAATTTGCATATCTATTTTAATCAGAGCAGAGGCCCTGGGACTGTTTAGGAGTGCCCAGGGCACCGGAGTTATAAAAACACCAGTATAAGTGAAAAATGGGGTCAAAACGTTAGGGGACTTCTGCAATCAGCCCAGTTTTCCCATATGTGTTTGTGTGTGTGTGTGTGTAACACTTTATACTTACCTGACGGTAAAGGCATATGTGTGGTAAAAAAAGGCATTGTAAAAAATGTGTGATAAAGGCATGCATGGTAATTGTCAGAGCTGCAATGTCATACAACCTTCACCAGCTCCACTAGACAGTACTATTCGTATAGGGCCTTCTATACCTCATCTTCAGTATATTATACCAATGAGGTCCGGTACCTTACCGTTCAGTGATGCTGCTTTGGCCATCTCTGTGTGGAAAGGGCACTAAAGAAGAAAATAAATGCAGAGCTGAAATGCGTCCTTATGAACAAAAAATAATGAAGACATATTTTTCGAATAGTTAATAACCACGTTACCTGCTGGCCTGTACAAAAAAGATGCTATTGAGTGAATAAAAGAAAAACAACTGTTAATTATAAGACATCAGTATATTGATGACAGCAGCAACAAAATTCTTGCAGGCACATTAAGGAATCGATGACGTAATATACGGGGAGAAAAATAACTTTTACAAGCTCACATGATAATATTTGTTTTAAAATCCAAAGTATATCTCTTTATTCGAAAAGTATATTCCTGGCCTTGTGTAATAATCTGCATCTGCTTAAATATTTGCTAATCCTTTATACCGGAAAACACAGATAGCACTTTGTGTCTCAGTCTCAAGACCACACCTTCTGTCTGAAAGTAATACATAATATGATATAATTCAGGACCTTCTGACTCTGCTCGTGGACAGCACTTCCTGTCTCAATCTGTAAACAATAGCTTGCATTTGCACCGATGTGTCCACCTCTTGCCCCAACCAAAAACAACACAATCTGCTTCACACGTTACATGATCTACTCAGTCCTCAAAACGACTCCTGCTGCCTCAACCTGTAGCCAAATCTTACTGCATTTGATTAACTGCATCACCCCCTTAATAAAGGTACGGGCAGGGAAACAACTCCTGCCTTATCCATTACATTTCCTCTCAATATTAGTTTGGGTGATTTGTCTTAAGCTTTCACTGTGCTTAGTTCGTGATGTCCATCATCTTCCAGAATCTCCCAGCAGTTGTGTGTGTAGTTTTGTATCGTTGGGCAGACTGCACACTCAGACACAAATTGCGAGCTATACATGGTCAATATTACAAGTCCTGCCGTGAACGTCTGGATCTTTCACTTTATAAAAATGTTCTCCTACGAGGAAACCCATGTGACACATCGACCTCGATGCATTTCGGATATTGATCCGTGTGAATTCCAAAATCAAATAAATGAGGCCCAGGCAAGACCCCTGTGCTGGATGAAGTCCCAGCTGACATTTTTTGGTATAACATACACATGTGGGCACCACTTCCGACCAAGGTGTTTAGAAAAGAAGCTCGGAGACCTATTCCCGATTCCTGGAGGTCTGCCACTGAAGTCCCGATATTCAAAAAAAGTGACTGGTCACAGCAAACTTGTTACCAGCCAATTTATTTATTTGATTATAGCACCAAAGTTCTTGAACAAGTTGTATTATCCCACCTTAAAGTCTGTCCCTGGCCAATAATGTCTTGGCAGAGGTTCAATTTGGTTTTAGGCCTGGTATAGGGACAGTTGAATCCTCTATCTAATTGTGGGCAAATATGCCAAAGAACAAATAAATCCTGTGCACTTTGCTTTCATCAACCTATCAAGTGCTTTTGACCTTGTTAACTGCTCCATGTTATGCAGCCAAATGGTGAGGATGAGGGTGGAGATTGAACTCTTAACTCTCACCAGGCGCGTACACCAAGATCTCACAGTTAGGGTGCGATATGGTCCTTCAGGTGAATTGTCATCCAACATTAGTTCTACATGGGGTGTCAGGCAGGGTTGCATCTTGGCTTCCTTTCTCTTCCTGCTTTACATTATGGGATCAATAATTATTTGACCAAAAACAGGAAGGATGTCCCCCATGTGGAGATTAGGTCTATGCCCATCTTACTGAACGTGGATGATGCGGAGCTAATCACCCGCACAGCAAATGGTCTCCAGAATCTTTTGGATTTATTTCGAGCATATTTGAATAATCTAGATCTTAAACTAAATTATGCAAAATCATATATAAAGACCTGTGGTCGCCCAAACACAAAGTTTAAGAGCTTTAATATGGGGGATCGTAATTCAGCAAAGGTGAAGAATTTTAATTATTTAGGGATTTTTTTATCCAGTCTTAGTTGGTCATCACTTTTAATATCTAGACACCAGTCCTCTAACAGGAACATTGAGGCTATTTTCCGATTTTCGCAAAAACTAAGAATTAAACCAATTGTAGAAATGCTGAGCCTTTACAAGAGGAAGTGCATCTCATTGGGAACATATAGCCCTGTTCAATGGGGTTGTAGTAGTACTGATATTCTCTCAAGAGCAGAAAATCGCTTTTCTTGGAGAGTACTGTCTGCAATGGGGGTATAGCCACACTAATATAGCATGAGGAACTTGGGTTAACATTTTTGGAAGACCTGATTGGCTTGGCACCCTTATTGCTCTGGGTTCAAATCTGGAGAACACCTGAAGCCGGCTTAACTAGAATGCTTATTATTGACTACTTATCACTAGATAGAACTTGCATGCAAGATTCAGCACATATTATCATCTTTATTTTGTACATATAAATAATAACATCCCAGTATCTTCTTTCAGTGTTCAAATTCAAAGCTCTCCAGTAATCCAATCATATTCCATTTTTTTCATTTTAATTCTTTATTGCTTATCTTGATCATTCTTTTAATTAAAAACAGCCATTAGCCAGCAATCAAAGGAACCATAACTGATTTATTGAGCCATCCGCAGTTTCACTGTACCGGCCGTGTGTATTTACACGTGCATGGCTTAATCTTTGAGACAAGCATATGGTACTGGCACGATCAACCAGGAACACTGAAAGAAGATAACGGGATGTTATTAATTATATGTACAAAATAAGGATAATATTATGTGCTGAATCTTGCATGCAAGTTGTATCGGATTTCTGATAATAGGAGGCTAAGGAGTTGGCCTCTCAGGTTCGTGCACATGGTTCTGATTTTTTGCATAATTTGAATATGTGCGGCTGGATTCACCTCAACTCCTATCCGTTAGTGTGCTTATCACTAGATAGGTCTGACGAAATGGTGTGGCTTTTTTATTTGAGTCTTTCCACAAAGTGGGCTTACCTGAGGTGTAGGAAAACCCCTGCACTATTAGGTCTGAACACAAGCTACGCGTCAAAGATCACTACTTGGCACTATGTATGAATGCTCGCAGAGAAGAGTCCCAGACTATAAAAATCAGTCAGATACACAGCAGCGTCAAGAAACCACAGCATCAATCAGTACTTAGGGTGGATTTCGAACCCCACTTATCGCTATTGGTTAACCCTTTTTAGACTGGGCATGCTGCATTGTAAATTTGCCTTTCCTTCGTCTGGGCCATGGAACTAGGTTCCTTCGCCTTATTTGTGTGTGACAATACGCCAGGCAGTGCACAAGTCACTTTAATTTGTTCTGCACCCTGTACTCTGAACCAAGACGCTCCTTTTTTGATTCCTGTTTTACGCAGTACGAGCTTAAGATGTTATAATGAAGGTTTAATATTTTTACCATGCCTAGGATCTCCTGAAATTAGCTATAAGCTTTTAAATTGCATAAGATCAGTCTCACGTATCAGAAGAAATAGGAAACTTAGTGGATTAATTTTAAACTTTCCTATGTAATTGTAGATATTATTGTATGTTGTGCCTATATTTTCTTTGTAGAAATTTTTACAAATATGTATTATAAATTATGCTGCTTTTAACTGCTAAGTTGGATATTAATGAAGAAGCGTTAATGTGTTTTTGTACTATTACTGGTAGTCAGAGAAATGCATTCTGTGTCATCCAGATTGTCCTTATCGGCTCCTAGTGCAGGCCAGAATCCTAACTGGGTCACTACCCTGGTTGGGCACAGACAACAGGAGACTCACAAAAGCAGATATTCCACATCGTACAGTCAGACAAGACATAAAGAATAGAGTAGGTGGTACCAGGATCATTGATTGCTTTGGCGAGTCCATCAGCACCATTGGGTGTGCTTTTTACTTAAATCCTTACGTCTCTGCATACTACCCAAATATGTGTAGAAACGAGAGAGTGTAGAGCTGGCAGTCCCTCCATCAGCTCTTTCACAATAGCTTGACATTGAAGAGCATCTCTCTTTTCGTAAAAATGGCCCAAGCAGGACCTGACATTGTGGCCTTCATGTGCAGAATAGTGTCAAAACACTAACAGTGGGCAACAAATGGCACTGATACAGAAGCCATTTCTGACACTAAACTGGTGTGGCGCAGAGTATTCACACGCGCACACACATACACACACAGGGCTTCTGGACGTGTGCAAGACTAATCTCCTCTTTGGAGATCCTGCCATGGATTGAACCGCAACCAAAAAACAACAGTGTGCAAGCAGAGCAATCAATGCTGCAAAAAGGCTATAGAAATGCGTAATACTGCTCTGTGCAATAGTCATGTTAGCTGACATATCTTAAGATAAAAATATTAGGGGTAGTTCTACAGAACGTGCACACACAAAAGGGTTGGTTGTGCAGCTCATTTTACATATATGTTGGGAGGAAAAAGCAGTGTGTGCCAGGCATCAGTTTTCCAAAAGAATTTGGCGAGGCAGTGGACCTGGATTCAAGGACAGCCGACGGTTGGTAAAAGCCAGAAAAGACACCAGAACCAGAAACCAAAACAGGAAATACACTAGATGAGATGCTGTCTACGTTACAAGGCAAGAAGGAACAACTGTGGCGATATCAGCTCTTTATGTAGTTAGAAGTGTCAAAGACAAAATACAACGATCATCATAGATATTTAATTTAACATTTGTCTTTTCAGTCATGGAGTGATACTTTGGTACTCCAAAAGCCAAAGACAACACTGACATGGCCTAGTTAGTTGGAGGGATAAAAGACCAAACCACCCCTACAGGCTTCAAGCTCCCTGCAGGGACAGCCACAAACAAAATAAACACACACGTTAGATGGGAAGGTCGGAAGATAAGATACACCTACTCTTCTCTGGAGCACCACCTTAAGGAAACCATAAAAACTTACAAACTACTGTTAACGCCACACTTAAAATCAGAGTAGGAGAAAGTTATTTGAAATCATAGAGACCCTCTGTTGGGTAAACCCACAAAAGTAGAGAGCGGTTTGCCTGAGAGTCTAATTCACCTGGAGGCTAATAAATGAGGGAATACTGACCAATATGCAAACTGCATAACAAAACACAACTTTAGGGGAGTGGGGGCATAAATTACAATGCTTTGTTTTCTTACAAATATGTATATTTTTATCCTAGTGCCACAACAACAACGTAATATATCTTGCTATCATGTCTGGCACCAGCAGCATAATATTCTAGGATATTCATAATATTCAGGATAGTATTCTCGGACAAATACTTTATAAAATGTAAACAATTTAATTACATGAAAAATATAGAAAACACGGTGTATTTTACCAGATTATCACCAGTACTACCTATTTCCATGCAAATGAAAGACTTTGGTTGAAGATCTGAAATTTCAGATCAATGTTTCAAAAAATGAAGGGCATATTGCTGAAATTTCAGACTTTTCGGAATGCCATTGTATTTTTAGCCATAGTTTATAAAATGTTGCGAAAGCAAATGAGCACGGAGTTCTACCATGCCACCCACACACAGCTCAGCTGATCAGTTTTTCACCTGCGTAATGACTAAGCTCCATCCTCTTCTTCCTTCGGCAGTAGATCCACATACTGAAGCACATCAGTATTACCCAGCACGCACCACCAATACCTGCAATGAACTCTGGCTGCTTGACCACGTCAGTGATCTGCTCTGCAAAGCTAATATTCTCTCCATTATTGACAGTAAAGGGGTTCTGTTTCACAGGATGATCTGAAAACAGTCACAAGAAACATATTCATCTCAGTTGGCCTACATTGAATGAATGCCATATTTCAAAAAGTACAACTCAGGGTATACGCCCTACTACAGCTCTAATTAGTCAGTAGCATTATAAACAGTATTACAAAGACGCTCTGCAAAGTACAAGAAAATAGTGCTGATACAATGTACTGTTTATACGACTGTCTACAGTAGAGGGAAAACAAAATAGCAATTGATCTTTAACAAGAGACTTGCAATAATACTGCAGCAATGTAACAGTGCTAGAGTGATTCTTTGGTTCTACAGGTATAAGCAATGCCAAGTAGCCCCCAAAGAGATACTCCATGTATATCACGTCAGTATTTTATTTTTTGCGACATACTTTTTTACAACACTTTAGTGATACATTATTTAAGTCAAACAAAGAGGTATAGTTTAAAAAAATACCACAGTAATATCAATAGTTCTACTATTATACAATGTCAATAGCATTGTGGGTGTACAATTTCTGAAGTATGCTATCAATAGCATTTGTAGTCAGAACAAGCATTACCAAACCCTTGGGTCTGACTTTCATTTTCAGCTATAAGCCAGAACTATTGGCTTTGCTAGTGCTTTTATTTGACTGTAAATGCTGCAATTTTCAGAGGCCAGCATTGTTGGAGGCTGGCCTGGCTTATAGTGGTACCTGATGGTACTTACACTTTGTGCCAGGTCCAGTTATCCCTTATTAGTAGAAAAGAGGTGTTTCTACCAGCTTAGGCTGATAGAGGTAGCTATAGCAGAGCAGCTTAGGCTGATAGAAGTAGCTATAGCAGAGCAGCTTAGGCTGAACTCCGAGACATGCAAAGCTCCTAATATACCACTTATATCATATAGCTACTATATCATTCGAAAGACAATACTCAGAGATACTAAAAATAATGGAACTTTATTTTAGTGACAAAAGTATCTCAGAGGATATACTCCCTTAGGAGGTAAGTAAAATACACAAAATATACACACAAACCAAAATTAGGTAAGTAAAACAGTCAGAAAGTAGTGCAAACACTGTAGAATACAAGAGGATGCAGTAGGCCTAGAGGCAACCCAAACCATATACTAAGAAAGTGGAATGTGAACCACGAATGGACCCCTAGGCTACGTAGTGTGTAGAGGGTCGCTGGGAGTGTAAGAAAACACTAAGGGTGCCCAAGATACCCCACCCCAAGACCCTGGAAAGTAGGAGTAAATTACTACTATTTCCCCAGAAACACACTAAACTCGGGATAATGGATTTTGCAAAGACCACAACAGAATGCAAAGCACTGAAGACAGATTCCTGGACCTGAGGACCTTCAAAGTAAGGAGACCAAGGCCAAGAGTCGTGAAAGTGTCCAGGGGGGCCAGGAGCCCACTAAACACCGGATGAAGGTGCAAAATAGCTGGCTCCGGATGGAAGAAGCTGAAGATTCTGCAACAACGAAAGGATCTAGGAACATCTCCTTCATGCAGAAGATGTCCCACGGCGTGCTGGAGGATACAGAGTTGTTTCTTTGGCAAAAGACTGCAAACAAGCCTTGCTAGCTCCAAGAGTCGCGGTTGAAGAAAAAGGGTGCTGCCTGGGCCTAGGAAGGACCAGGATGTCGCCACTTCAGATAGGAGACGGGGGGCCCTCAGCAATGTAGAGAGCCCATGCATAAGAAGGTAGCAGCCGCAGAAGTCTTTGAACACAGGTTCAAGGGGACTGAGCATGGCAGTCATCTCAACACTACAAAAGAGGGTCCCACGAAGCCGGAGGTCAACTCAGGGAGTTGAGCAATGCAGGACAGAGTGCTGGGGACCTGAGCTTGGCTGTGCATGAAGGATTCCTTGGAAATATGCACAGAAGCCCTAGCAGCTGCAGTTCACGCGGTGCACAGGATTACTGTTTGGAGAGGAGAGGCAAGGACTTACCTCCTCCAAATGTGGACAGTTGGACCACTGGACAGTTGGTCCACCACCTGTGTTCCAGGGGCCCCGCTCGTCAGGATGAGAGGGGTCCCAGAGTACAGGTGACACTGAAGTTTGGTGCCTGCTGGAGCAAGGGGAAGATTCCGTCAACCCACAGATTTCTTTGTGGCTTCCAGTGCAAGATAAAGGCAGGCAGCCCCCAAAGCATGCACCACCAGGAAACAGTTGAGAAAGCCGGCAGGACTAGGCGCTACAATGTTGCTGGTAGTCTTCTTGCTACTTTGTTGCAGTTTTGCAGGCGTCCTGGAACAGTCAGCGGTCGATCCCTGGCAGAAGTCGAACATAGAGGTGCAGAGGAACTCTGGTGAATTCTTGCAAGTTGTTATCTGAGGAATAGCCCACAGGAGAGACCCTAAATAGCCCTTAGAGGAGGATTGGCCACCTAGGGGGCACAGATAAACCACTTTCCCCTGCCCTATCTGGCACTTTGAGGGCTTGATAGTGAGGTCTGCCTTTTGCAGGGCCTCCAAAACTTTCCACAGGTGGACCAGGTGATCATCCCAGGTGTAGCTAAAGACAGCTATATCATCTAGATATGCTGCACTAAAGGCTTCCAATCCTTGGAGGACTGTGTTCACAAACCTCTGAAAAGTGGCAGGTGCATTTTTCAATACAAAGGGCATAACAGTGAACTAATAGTGCCCTCCAATAGTTGAAAATGCAGTTTTAGGTTTAGCATCTTCTGACAATTAAATCTTTCAATACCCTGCAGTTAAGTCAAAAGTGCTTAGATACTTGGCAGAAGCCAGTGTATCTATGAGCTCATCTGCCCTGGGTATAGGGTGAGCATCAGTTTTGGTTACTTGATTGAGACCTCTATAGTCCACACAAAACCTCAATTCCTTTTTACCATCTTTGCTGTGAGGTTTGGGGACAAGCATCACTGGGTTAGCCCATGGGCTTTCAGAAGGTTCAATCACTCCCAGATCTAACATTTTCTGTAGCTCTTGTTTTATGCAATCTCAGACATGGTCAGGATGCCTATAAATCTTATTTTTGACAGGTAAACTGTCTCCAGTGTTGATTGTGTGCTCACACCAGGTAGTTATACCTGGGATCAGTGAGAAGAGGTCAGAGAACTGGACTAGGAGATTTATGCAGTTGTCCTTCTGCTCAGCAGTAAGGCAATCTGCAAGCACAACTCCCTCCACTAAGCCATCAGCTTCAGTGGCGGAGAAGAGGTGAGGGAGATGGTCTTTCTCTTCTTCCTGCACCTCATCAGTAGCCATGAGCAGGGTTAAGTCAGCCCTGTCATAATAAGGTTTCGGGTGATTGACATGGAGCACCATAAGGGGACTACTGGCAGTGTCCAAGTCTATCAAATAGGTGACTTCACCTTTCTTTTCTACTATGAGATGGGGTCCATGTAGGAGGCCCGACTTATAGTGGGTACCTTGTGGTACTTACACCCTGAGCCAGGTCCAGCTATCCCTTATTAGTAGAATAGAGGTGTTTCTAGCAGCTTAGGCTGATAGAATGTAGCTATGGCAAAGCAGCTTAGGCTGAACTAGGAGACATGCAAAGCTCCTACTATACCACTTATATCATATAGCACAATATCATAAGAAAACACAATACTCAGAGTTACTAAAAATAAAGGTACTTTATTTTAGTGACAATATGCCAAAAGTATCTCAGAGAATACCCCCAATTAGAAGGTAAGTCATATACACATGTTATATGTACACAAACCCAAAACAGGTAAGTAACAGTAAGAAAAGTAGTGCAAACAATATAGAATCACAATAGGATGAAATAGGTAAACATAGGTCTAGGGGCAACACAAACCATATAATCCAAAAGTGGAATGCGAATCACGAATGGACCCCAGACCTATTGGAGATTGTAGAGGGTCACTGGGACTGTAAGAAAACAGTATGGGTGTTGAAAATAGGAGCACTCCAGGACAAATGGAGCAGCCAGCGTAGGAAAGTACCATCTTGCTTGGCATGTTACCCCCATTTTCACTGTATGTCTGTTTTTCCCCTTGTGTCACTGGGACCCTGCTAGCCACGACCCCAGTGCTCATAAGTATGTGCCCTGTATGTGTTCCCTGTGTGGTGCCTAACTGTCTCACTGAGGCTCTGCTAACCAGAACCTCAGTGGTTATGCTCTCTCTGCTTTCCAAATTTGTCACTAACAGACTAGTGACTAAATTTACCAATTCACATTGGCATACTGGTATACCCATATAATTCCCTAGTATATGGTACTGAGGTACCCAGGGTATTGGGGTTCCAGGAGATCCCTATGGGCTGCAGCATTTCTTTTGCCACCCATAGGGAGCTCTGACAATTCTTACACAGGGCTGTCAGTGCAGCCTGAGTGAAATAACGTCCACGTTATTTCACAGCCATTTACCACTGCACTTAAGTAACTTATAAGTCACCTATATGTCTAACCTCCACTTGGTGAAGGTTGGGTGCAAAGTTACTTAGTGTGTGGGCACCCTGGAACTAGCCAAGGTGCCCCCACATCGTTCAGGGCAAATTCCCCGGACTTTGTGAGTGCGGTGTAGGAGGGTGGCCTGGCTTGTAGTGGGTACCAGAGGTACTTACACCTTGTGCCAGGTCCAGTTTTCCCTTATTAGTGTAGAAGCGGTGTTTCTAGCATCCTAGGCAGATAGAAGGTAGCTATGGCAAAGCAGCTTAGGCTGAACTAGGAGACATGTAAAGCTCGTACTATACCACTGGTCTCATATGCACAATATCATAAGAAAACACAATACACAGAAGTACTAAAAATAAAGGTAATTTATTTTTAGGACAATATGACAAAAGTATCTCAGTGCGTACCCTCAATATGAGGATAAGATATATACACAAGATATATGTACACAAACCAAAATTATGCATGTAATAGCAAGAAAAGTAATGCAAGCAGTGCAAAGTTACAGTAGATTGCAATAGGAGCACATAGGTACAGGGGAAACACAAACCATATACTCCAAAAGTGGAATGCGAACCACGAATGGACCCCAAACCTATGTGACCTTGTAGAGGGTCGCTGGGACTGTAAGAAAACAGTAAGGGTTGGAAAAATAGCCCACCCCAAGACCCTGAAAAGTGAGTGCAAAGTGCACTAAAGTTCCCCAAAGAGCACAGAAGTCGTGATAGGGGAATTCTGCAGGAAAGACACAAATCAGCAATGCAACAATGATGGATTCCCAAACGAGGGTACCTGTGGAACAAGGGGACCAAGTCCAAAAGTCACAAGCAAGTCGGAGATGGGCAGATGCCCAGGAAATGCCAGCTGTGGGTGCAAAGAAGCTGCTACTGGACAATAGAAGCTGAAGATTCAGCAGGAACGACAAGGGCTAGAGACTTTCCCTTTGGAGGATGGATCCCCCACGCAGTAGAGAGTTGTGCAGAAGTGTTTTCCTGAAAAAAAGACAGCAAACAAGCCTTGCTAGCTGCAAGTTGTGTGTTTAGGGTTTTTGGATGCTGCTGTGGCCCAGGAGGGACCAGGATGTCGCCAATTGCGTCTGGGGACAGAGGGGGCGTCGAGCAAGACAAGGAGCCCTCTCAGAAGCAGGCAGCACCCGCAGAAGTGCCGGAACAGGTACTACGAGGTGGAGTGAAACGGTGCTCACCCTAAGTTGCACAAAGGAGTCCCACGCCGCCGGAGGACAACTTAGGAGGTCGTGCAATGCAGGTTAGAGTGCTGTGGACCCAGGCTGGACTGTGCACAAAGGATTTCTGCCGGAAGTGCACGGAGGCCGGAGTAGCTGCAAAAGTCGCGGTTCCCAGCAATGCAGTCTGGCGTGGGGAGGCAAGGACTTACCTCCACCAAACTTGGACTGAAGAGTCACTGGACTGTGGGAGTCACTTGGACAGAGTTGCTGGATTCAAGGGACCTCGCTCGTTGTGCTGAGAGGAGACCCAGGGTACCGGTGATGCAGTTCTTTGGTGCCTGCGGTTGCAGGGGGACGATTCCGTCGACCCACGGGAGATTTCTTCGGAGCTTCTAGTGCAGAGAGGAGGCAGACTACCCCCACAGCATGCACCACCAGCAAAGCAGTCGAGAAGGTGGCAGGATCAGCGTTACAGAGTTGCAGTAGTCCTCTTTGCTACTTTGTTGCAGTTTTGCAGGCTTCCAGTGCGGTCAGCAGTCGATTCCTTGGCAGAAGGTGAAGAGAGAGATGCAGAGGAACTCGGATGAGCTCTTGCATTCGTTATCTAAGGAAATCCCCAAAGCAGAGACCCTAAATAGCCAGAAAAGAGGGTTTGGCTACCTAGGAAGGAGGATTGGCTACCAAGAGAGGTAAGAGCCTATCAGAAGGAGCCTCTGACGTCACCTGCTGGCACTGGCCACTCAGAGCAGTCAAGTGTGCCACAGACACCTCTGTTTCCAAGATGGCAGAGGTCTGGGACACACTTGAGGAGTTCTGGGCACCTCCCCTGGGAGGTGCAGGTCCGGGGAGTGGTCACTCCCCTTTCCTTTGTCCAGTTTCGCGCCAAAGCCGGGCTTGGGGATCCCTGAACTGGTGTAGACTGGCTTATGCAGATATGGTCACCATCTGTGCCCATCAAAGCATTTCCAGTGGCTGGGGGAGGCTACCCCTCACCAGCCTTCACACCATTTTCCAAAGGGAGAGGGTGTAACACCCTCTCTCTGAGGAAGTCCTTTGTTCTGCCTTCCTGGGCCAAGCCTGGCTGGACCCCAGGAGGGCAGAAACCTGTCTGAGGCGTTGGCAGCAGCTGCAGTGGAAACCCCGGAAAGGCAGTTTGGCAGTACCCGGGTTCTGTGCTAGAGACCCGGGGGATCATGGAATTGTCCTCCCAATGCCAGAATGGCTTTGGGGTGACAATTCCATGATCTTAGACATGTTACATGCCCATGTTCAGAGTTACCATTGTGACGCTGTACATAGGTAGTGACCTATGTACAGTGCACGCGTGTAGTGGTGTCCCCGCACTCACAAAGTCTGGGGAATTTGCCCTGAACGATGTGGGGGCACCTTGGCTAGTGCCAGGGTGCCCACACACTAAGTAACTTTGCACCCAACCTTCACTAGGTGAAGGTTAGACATATAGGTGACTTATAAGTTACTTAAGTGCAGTGTAAAATGGCTGTGAAATAACGTGGACGTTATTTCACTCAGTCTGCAGTGGCAGGCCTGTGTAAGAATTGTCAGAGCTCCCTATGGGTGGCAAAAGAAATGCTGCAGCCCATAGGGAGCTCCTGGAACCCCAATACCCTGGGTACCTCAGTACCATATACTAGGCAATTATAAGGGTGTTCCAGTATGCCAATGTAAATTGGTAAAATTGGTCACTAGCCTGTTAGTGACAATTTGAAAGAAATGAGAGAGCATAACCACTGAGGTTCTGATTAGCAGAGCCTCAGTGAGACAGTTAGTCATAACACAGGTAACACATTCAAGGCACACTTATGAGCACTGGGGACCTGGCTGGCAGGGTCCCAGTGACACATACAACTAAAACAACATATATACAGTGAAAAATGGGGGTAACATGCCAGGCAAGATGGTACTTTCCTACAATTTGTTAGGGTGACACAGTACCAAAAATATCTTGGAGACAATACTCCTTCTGGGGGTAAGTATTATACACAATATATACACTAGACACCAAAATTAGACAAGTAAATAGCCAAAGAAGAACGCAAGCAATAGGAAATGCTATAGATTGCAATGGGAGAAAATAGGTCTCGGGGCAACACAACCATACACTAAGAAAGTGGAATGCGAATCACAAATTGCCCCCTAGACAAGTGTAGTGTGTGCAGAATTGCTGGGAGAGTAAGAATACAGTAAAGGTAAGTGAATAACCCCACCCCAGGGCCCAGAAAAGCAGGAGTAAAGTACTGCAAGTTTCCTTAGCACACACTACAAGTCGTGATTGGGATTTTGCAGCACCAAACAAAGTCTGCAAAGAACAACTGCTGGATTCCTAGACCTGAAGACCTGCAAAGAAAGGGGACCAAGTCCAGAAGTCGAAAGAAGTTCCAGGAAGGACAGGAGCCCCTGCCAACCCAGAAGAGGGTGCAAAAGAAGAATCCACAGTTAGTCGAAGACTGCAGAAATGCAACCTAGGAAGATGCCAGCTAGTTACTGCATGATGCAAAGGATGTCCCACAACGTGAAGATTGTTGCAGACATGATTTCGTGTTGGAAGTCGCCAACAAGCCTTAGCTACGACAAAAGAGTGTTTTGCATCAAAATGGCACTGGATGGACCCAGGACGGACCTGGGGGCTCCAACTCTGCGTGAGGAAGAAAAGGGGTCTCTCAGCACTTTAGAGACCCCTCAGGATGCCAGCCAGCACCCTCAGAGGTCCCAGGACATGGGGACAAAGGAGGTGCCAAATGCAGATGATGCAGCACAACAAAGGAAGGTCCCACGCTGCTGGAGAACAACTCAACGAGTTCAGCATTGCAGGATGGAGTGCTGGGGACTTGGGCCAGGCTGTGCATGAAGGAATTTCGCAAATAGTGCACAGAGGCCTCAGGAGGTGAAGACGACGCAGTACACAGGGGTACCGTCACTCTCAGGGAAGGCAAGGTCGTACTTCCTCCAAATTGCGTCAGCAGTACCGCAGGACAGCCTATGTCAAAGGGTTCCAACCTCTGTGTCCTTAGGAGCATGCTCGTCACTGTGAGAGGAGTCCAAGGGTGCGGGTGCATTTCCAAAGGGTGGGGGAGGCTGCCCCTCCCCAGCCTGTAACAACTATTTCCAAAGGGAGAGGATGTAACACCCTGTTCTCAGAGGAAATGCCTTGTTCTGCCTTCCTGGGACTGGGCTGCCCAAACCCCAGGAGGGCAGAACCCTGCCTGTGAGGTGGCAGCAGCTGTAGCTGCGGTGCAAGAACAGAGAGCTGGTTTGGCAGTACTGGGGGTACGTGGTGGAGCCCCCAAGATACATGGAATTGGCTCCCCAATACCAGATTTGGAATGGGGGGGATAATTCCATGACCTCATACATGTTACATGGCCATATTCGGAGTTACCATTGTGAAGCTACATATAGGCATTGACCTATATGTAGTGCACATGTGCAATGGTGTCCCCGCACTCACAAAGTCTGGGGAAATGGCCCTGAACTATGTGGGGGCATCTTTGCTAGTGCCAGGGTGCCCTCACACTTAGTAACTTTGCACCTAATCGTCAGCAATGGAAGGCCTGTGCAAGTGTTTGTCAGAGCTCCCTATGGGTGGCAAAAGAAATGCTGCAGCCCATATGGATCTCCTGGAACCCCAATGCCCTGGGTACCTATGTACTATATTCTAGGGACTAATAAGGGGGGGGTCCAGTGTGCCAACTGAAATTGGTAAATGAAGTCACTGGCCTACAGTGAAAAATTTTAAAGCAGAGAGAGCATAAGCACTGAGGTTCTGATTAGCAGAGCCTCAGTGACACAGTTAAGCACTACACAGACACACACATTAGGCCATAAACTATGAGCCCTGGGGTCCTGGATAGCAGGATTCCAGTGAGACAGGCAAAACACACTGGCATATAGGTTTTTATCTATGAGCACTGGGGTCCTGGCTGGCAGGATTCCAGTGACACAGTAAAAACACACAGACACACACTCACAAACAGGGCAAAAGAGGGGGTAACCATGCTAGAAAGAGGCTACTTTCTCACAGTACTCAACATCCTTACGGGGTCAACATACCCCAACTGACTACGACTAACATCTGTTATCTGGAGCACTGTGAAACTACAGGATTGAGACTGCATGCAAAGATTAAGGACAAGTTATTTAGGAAATCATAAGTATTATTGGTGGTTATGTGCAGTTGCCCTGGCTAAGGGAAACTGAGCAAGGTCTAAAAAAGGGCAATGGAAGTGTTGCTGATGTTTAGAAAGGCACTGGGGCTCGGACTGGGCCTTGTCAGTCACTGACAAGTCATTCACTTGTGACTGACAGACCCAGCCCTGCGAGAATTAAAATGCATACCTCACCGACCAGTCCATGTCTGGCAAACATTAACCCATATTTATGAAAAATGGCACACCAGAGCTGATGCGCGTAGGAAAGTACCATCTTGCCTGGCATGTTACCCCCATTTTCACTGTATGTATGTATGTTTTAGCCCCTGTGTCACTGGGATCCTGCTAAGCAGGACCCCAGTGCTCAAAGTATGTGCCCGGTTTGTGTTCCCTGTGTGATGCCTAATCGTATCACTGAGGCTCTGCTAACCAGAACCTCAGTGTTTATGCTCTCTCTGCTTTCTACAGTTGTCACTGCAGGCTAGTGACTAAATTTACCAATTCTCATTGGCACACTGGTACACCCATATAATTCCCTTGTATATGGTACTTTGGTACCCAGGGTATTGGGGTATCAGGAGATCCCTACGGGCTGCAGCATTTCTTTTGCCACCCATAGGGAGCTCAGACAATTCTTACACAGGCCTGCCACTGCAGCCTGAGTGAAATAACGTCCACGTTATTTCACAGACATTTTTCACTGCATATAAGTAACTTATAAGTCACCTATATGGTTAACCTTCACTTAGTGAAGGTTGGGTGCCAAGTTACTTAGTGTGTGGGCACCCTGGCACTAGCCAAGGTGCCCCCACATCGTTCAGGGCAAATTACCCGGACTTTGTGAGTGCGGGGACACCATTACACGCGTGCACTATACATAGGTCACTACCTATGTATAGCGTCACAATGATAACTCCGAACATGCCCATGTAACATGTCTAAGATCATGGAATTGTCACCCCAATACCATTCTGGTATTGGGGGGACAATTCCATGATCCCCGTGTCTCTAGCACAGAACCCGGGTACTGCCAAACTGCCTTTCTGGGGTTTCCACTGCAGCTGCTGCCAACCCCTCAGACAGGATTCTGCCCCCCTGGGGTCCAGGCAACCCCGGCCCAGGAAGGCAGAACAAAGGATTTCCTCTGAGAGAGGGTGTTACACCCTTTCCCTTTGGAAATAGGTGTGAAGGGCTGGGGAGGAGTAGCCTCCCCCAGCCTCTGGAAATGCTTTGATGGGCACAGATAGTGCCAATCTCTGCATAAGCCAGTCTACACCGGTTCAGGAATTCCCCCAGCACTGCTCTGGCGCGAAACTGGACAAAGGAAAGGAGAGTAACCACTCCCCTGACCAGTACCTCCCAGGGGAGGTGCCCAGAGCTCCTCCAGTGTGTCCCAGACCTCTGCCATCTTGGAAACAGAGGTGTTGGAGGCACACTGGACTGCTCTGAGTGGCCAGTGCCAGCAGGTGACGTCAGAGACCCCCTCTGATAGGCTCTTACCTCTCTTGGTAGCCAATCCTCCTATCAGAAGTAGCCTCTGACGTCACCTGCTGGCACTGGCCGCTCAGAGCAGTCCAGTGTGCCACAGACACCTCTGTTTCCAAGATGGCACAGGTCTGGGACACACTGGAGGAGCTCTGGGCACCTCCCCTGGGAGGTGCAAGTCAGGGGAGTGGTCACTCCCCTTGCCTTTGTCTAGTTTCGCGCCAGAACAGGGCTGGGGGATCCCCGAACCGGTGTAGACTGGCTTATGCAGAGATGGGCACCATCTGTGCCCATCAAAGCATTTCCAGAGGCTGGGGGAGGCTACTCCTCCCCAGCCTTCACACCTATTTCCAAAGGGAGAGGGTGTTATACCCTCTCTCAGAGGAAGTTCTTTGTTCTGCCTTCCTGGGCCAGGGCTGCCTGGACCCCAGGGGGGCCGAAACCTGTCTGCAGGGTTAGCAGCAGCAGCTGCAGTGGGGACCCCAGAAAGGCAGTTTGGCAGTACCCGGGTTCTGTGCTAGAGACCCGGGGGATCATGGAATTGTCCCCCCAATACCAGATTTGCCATGGGGGGACAATTTCATGATCATAGACATGCTACATGGCCATATTCGGAGTTACCATTGTGAAGCTATATATAGGTATTGACCTACATGTAGTACACAAGTGTAATGGTGTCCCCGCACTCACAAAGTCTGGGGAAATTGCCCTTAACTATGTGGGGGCACCTTTGCTAGTGTAAGGGTGCCCTCACACTTAGTAACTTTTCACCTAACCTTCACTAAGTGAAGGTTAGACATATAGGTGACTTATAAGTTACTTATGTGCAGTGTAAAATGGCTGTGAAATAATGTGGACGTTATTTCACTCAGGCTGCAGTGGCAGTCCTGTGTAAGAATTGTCTGAGCTCCCTATGGGTGGCAAAAGTAATGCTGCAGCCCATAGGGATTTCCTGGAACCCCAATACCCTGGGTACCTCAGTACCATATACTAGGGAATTATAAGGGTGTTTCAGTGTGCCCATTAGAATTGGTAAAAATGGTCACTAGACTATAGTGACAATTTTAAAGGCAGAGAGAGCATAAGCACTGAGGTTCCGATTAGCAGAGCCTCAGTTACACAGTTAATCACTACACAGGTACACAGATCTCTTAGATTTCTTTGAGACATTTTTGAGCTCCCCTAACAGGGGAACGCCCCCTTTGCATACATTATGCTTGGCGCAGGCATAATGTAGCGCAAAGTGTTACAAAGTTGCACAGTGCATGCGCCACTTTATAAATTTGTCTCAGCAATTTTGGCCTCGTTGGGCCACATTATTGTAAACAAATGGCGCTAATGTGGCACAAGGAGGAGTTAGGAGCTCTTAAATCAACCACTGTGTTGGTTCCAAAACGGAACTGTGTCTGTCAGTTCTGTCTTGAAAATGTTAATTTATCAAACACAATTTTATTAGGTCTGACATGGGACTGTTCAATTTCACTCACAGGTCTGTGTATATACCGTTCAGCACTCAAATTCAACAGGGAAATACCTATTAATATTTTCAGTGCATATCTATGCATGTCAATGCTATGTTTCTGTAAAAGTCTATTTTATCTGAGTTTGTGTCTGATTTTATCATGCTTACGTACAGATATCGGTGTTTGTATCGTGATTCTTTGGAGGTGTGTGGGTGTATTTAGTATGGAGGTTATACAGGTTTTCAACTCTCCCCTAGTGTCATATGGTGAGTTGTCTTAGTACATGTGTCTCATTAAGTACATATATGTGTGCATCTGTTATCTCATTGTCTTTATGTGAATGCATAACCTGAAGTCTTTTTAAGTATGTGTATCAGTTTATGTGTCCAATGGTGCGTCTAGTTTTGTATTCATGTTTCTGACAAAATATGTGTGTTCTGTATTTATAACCTGTGGCAGTACTACAAATAGGTGCATTGTTCCTTTTTTTCAGCATGACACTCATTCAAATTGGTGTATCGGGCCTAAAGAGAAACATTGTGTACTATTACTGATAATGCCCTGCCCTCTCGTGGCTGCATTGGGGAGAGTGTATCAGTGAAAAGCAGACAGGCAGCTTCAATCAGCCATTAATTAGAGCTTCCCCTACAAGTGCGTGCAGGAAAAGACTGCACCAGTGTGTAATGAGTGGCTGCACTCTCTTCACGGAGATGTCTAGGAGGTGCATGGTAACCCATAACACCCTCAAAAGAAGTTATCTCAGGAGTTGCGCAGACTGTAAACCACCTCCTTGTGGCCCACAGTCAGTGCACCGCCTGACAGCTCTTTGCCTAATCGCCCGTGTCCATACTATCGAACAGGCGCAGAGGAAAAGTATTTCCTTCATTTGCTTAAGGCCATGTCTCCATGAAAACGAGGGAATGCCCTTTTAAGATAGTGGCAGCACTGTTTGTGTGCTATGCTACCTGTATTACACAAGGGGCCGCACAAGTGTTTGCAGCCTCTTATGTAGTAACACAGTGCTCGAAGGGGAGCAGAAAAAAAAGGCGCACACATCGTTCTGCTCCCATGGCACTATCTATAATACACCCCCTGGTTTTCAAGCAATTTCCAGTTCATATATTGAATTGTCTGTAGAGAATAAGTGCAATGTGTGGAAGTATTTGAATGCATTTATCTCAGGATGCATGAATGTTTTTCTACATGTCTGTCCAGGTCTATGTATGTGTGAGTTTGTCTGTGTCTGATATGAGTTGTGTAAGTCTTTTTCTGTTCGAGAGCCCACATAAATGTATTTTCCTTAGTTTCAACTATGTTGCTGCCTGTGAATTACTCCATGGGACATACTTTATGTACTTGTAGGAGGCTGGCCTGGTTTGTTGTGGGTAACTTGAGTACTTACTCCTTATACCAGGTCCTGTTATCCCTTATTAGTGAAATGTAGTAGTGTTCTAGCAGCTTAGGCTGATAGAGGTAGCTATAGCAGAGCAGCTTAGGCTGAACTAGGAGACATGCAAAGCTCCTGCAATACCACTTATAGTTACATAGTACTTACACACAAGTAAAGGCAATACTCAGTGTTACCAAAAATAAAGGTATTTGTTAGGGTGACACAGTACCAAAAATATCTTAGAGACAATACTCCTTCTGGGGGTAAGTATTATACACAATATATACACTAGACACCAAAATTAGACAAGTAAATAGCCAAAGAAGAACACAAGCAATAGGAAATGCTATAGATTGCAATGGGAGAAAATAGGTCTCGGGCAACACAACCATACACTAAGAAAGTGGAATGCGAATCACAAATTGCCCCCTAGACAAGTGTAGTGTGTGCAGAATTGCTGGGAGAGTAAGAATACAGTAAAGGTAAGTGAATAACCCCACCCCAGGGCCCAGAAAAGCAGGAGTAAAGTACTGCAAGTTTCCTTAGCACACACTACAAGTTGTGATTGGGATTCTCAATCACGAGGGGTAGTGTGTCCTAAGGAAACTTGCAGTACTTTACTCCTGCTTTTCTGGGCTCTGTGGTGGGATAATTTACTTACCTTTACTGTTTTCTTACTCTCCCAGCAATTCTGCACACACTACACTTGTCTAGGGGGGAATTTGTGATTCGCATTCCACTTTCTTAGTATATGGTTTGTGTTGCACCCTGGACCTATTTTCTCCCATTGCATTCTACAGCATTTCCTACTGTTTGCATTGTTCTATGACAATTTACTTGTCTAATTTTGGTGTCTAGTGTATATATTGTGTATAATACTTACCTCCAGAAGGAGTATTGTCACTAATATATTTGTGGTACTGCGTCACCCAAATAAATACCTTTATTTTTGGTAACACTGAGTATTGTCTTTGCTTGTGTATAAGTACTGTGTAACTATAAGTGGTATTGCATGAGCTTTGCATGTCTCCTAGTTCAGCCTAAGCTGCTCTGCTATAGCTGCCTCTATCAGCCTAAGCTGCTAGAACACTACTACATTTCGCTAATAAGGGATAACTGGACCTGGTATAAGGTGTAAGTACCCAAGGTACCCACCACAAACCAGGCCAGCCTCCTACAGGTGGTTTGCTGGTTCTGCGTTTCGATGGTGGTTGAGTGTCGGATGGTGTTCCTGTGGACTACGGTGATGTCTCCTCCTGGTCGAATGACTGTCACTGTGGATGATTTTATAGTCATCCGGAATGGTGGTGGCGATGTCTGGGGATAAGGTGGGGGTGATCCAGGTCTCTATGAGGAAGGTGATGTCCGGGGTAATCGAGTTGAGGAGGGCCCGGACCTCCACTGCATGTTTGGTGAGGGAGCAGGTGTTGATGAGTGAGCACTTGAGGTGTCTGTCTCAGCTGTGGATGGGGTGGTGTGGCGTGGAGTGGCAGGTGAGGGAGCAAAAGCAGCAAGAGAATGGTCCATGAGTGTTCTTTGGATCGGGTTGGTAGCAGGTTGAGGATCTTCCAGGGTTATGTACATGCAGAGAGCTGGCGTCGTACCAATGAGTGGTGCGGGAAAGAGGTTCTCTGGCACTTGGCATGGTCCAGGTACGGACGGGTGCAAACGGGTTTGGCTTTGGCAAAAAAAAATCATCTTTGTTTCCGAGACAACCTCTTCCCTTTCAGCTTCATATTGTTTTAAAAATAGAAAATTCTTCTGAGGTAAGCACCAGAAGAATTTTCTATCCTTGGTAGGAGGATGAAACATTTACATCCTATGAACAGTGAGGTAGGGCAGAGGACATGAATGTTTCATCTCCTTCAAAAAAGGAGTAATTTCATATGTTTACCTTGTCAAAATTAGAAGCAGTAGGCAGCAGGAAGGGGAAGTAGTCTTCCATGTCCTCTGATGTTGTAACCCAGGCAGCTCAGGACATGAACTGAATCAGCAGAGCCGCCAAGAAATAACAAAACAAGAACTGCCTGTTTCAGGCCTTAGGCTGGCACACAAACAAGACATCCAATTGACTCGTCCTAAAACCTGAGGGATAATCCAGTAAGCCAATGCATGAAGGGGACTCACCCAGGAAAACCAATGGTTGAAGCATTCTAACCTAAATCTGCCTTTATATATGTGTATGTTATGAGATGCTGTTGTGTGGTGTATGTTGCGCTGGTGATGTGATGTCTGCCAAAAATAACATAAAGGTGGCTGTTGTCAGACCTAAAAATGGGTTCACTGCATCAGCAAAGACACATTTTACCTAAACCAGCTAGCCTGCAAGTTAAATATTTTTATTGATCTCGTTTGTTATGACTTTTGTTCTATATCTTTTTTATATTTTTTCTTTATCCCAACCCGGTAACATCATTACACAAAATAATAATCTTTATTGTATGCGGTTAATTAAATCCATTAGAAGTTTTCAAGAATAAGACAACAAAGCATACAAAATAAGAGAAACTCTAGACATAAGAGAAGAACACACAGATTGAAATAGTATAGTGAGCTAAGACAATAGTTCTGATGTCATATAATTTTAGCATAAGCAATCAAAATGCTTGTGCAAAGAAGAATTAATAAAAGCGATAGGGACATCAATAAATTAGACAGAAAGTGAGATCAGTCAAATGTGCCTAGCACAGAGACCATTTAACATATTTTGAAGAAACACACATCATTCATCTATTAATGAGAGAAGATATGGCAGCAAATTATTCATTAAAACTCATCATTGTTTGCAGGTAAAATCATTATATAATCTACCACCTAAAAGGATGTAGAAACCAATGTATTATTTATTATTTGTTTATTCGGTCTAAAATTAGACCATTAAAATGCATAAAAACGAACCATACATAAAAAATAAAACAGAGATCATAACCATCACGAAGAGGAAAAGGGAAAATAACAAATACAATTAATACACTCCATGTCCAACAGAACAAATATTAAATGATACTCCTTAGTTGATGCCTCCTAGCTTATTGGATACCATTTACCAAGACAATTTAAGAGAAAACCGAATAGTATACTAAATCTTTTCTGATGTTGGCTATAAAAACTTCAGAATGCCATGTATTTTAAACTAAACATACATAAACACATTTTTAAAAGAAGAAAAAAAAAACCCTGTTCTAATGCAAATTATGCGTAAAAAGTGGTTTGTTATACTTCATAAAATACTTCATGCTTGCGACGATTATAAACCGGACATTAAAAAGGCTACCATAGGATTAACCTCATTTCTTAAATGAATTATTCATGGGAGTTAAATCTTGCCATTTGCAAAGTGCTATAAGCTACGATGCTATGAATCAATTAAGTAAGAAAACCTGATAAAAAACACAGACAAGAATAAAACCTAATATCTTTGGAGTTGATCCATAGATAAAACAACACAGGTAATCGTATTTGAATTCCCTAGCCATCTAAAATCCTCGTCCACTAGCTGCTGGACCTCTCTTCAGCCAGTAGACTAGGGTCTAAAATAGTCCTACTACGAATAGTCCATGCTGCTGACAAATATTTGGAAACTGAGCTTACTATCAACTTGGAAGTATCATATTTGCATAATCTGTAGGCACTGGTTCGATCATGCAATAGCAATACCTTGCACAGGGGGATAGTCCACTTTCCTCTAGGACACTTATACAAGATGCAGAAAAATAAAACATGCTCAGGAGTTTCCTTACATAAGTGGCAGTTTGTACATTTATCAGACGTGGGACTGTTGATCGACCAACGGGCCGTAAAGCTATTAACTGCTAATGTTCCGTATCTGAGCTGAAGGAATAAGGCTCAGGCACGTGCTGGTATAGGGAGATCCAGGAAGTTCTCGGGCCAGGGTTCTTGTTTGAGCAGCAGAAACTCTGCTGTCAGCCGACCTGGCCCATTACAATGAAAAAACTAATTGTAAACTTTTCCCCAATATCGCTCTTTGATCAATAATCTAGCGTTAGCAGGAATCATCTCAGGATTCTCCCAAAAATGGGGGAAGCCCAGCTTAACCCAAGCTGATTTCATCTCCCTCAACCAACAAACTTTTTCCCATCCCTGGAAAGGTGTTATAAAGGTCTTTGATTGCTGCCCTGAAGGGCTCAAGTTCTTCCGTTTTCCATAATCGAACCCAATATAGAAGTGGCCTTAAGCTTGCTGTGTCTTTAATACTATTTATACCCAGATCTAATCTTAGGGGAATCATCGGCGTGCCCTTCCCTAGCCTAGATATGTGTCTGAAAAAATAGTTTTCTTTGGTTTGGAGGGTATCCAATTGTCTGTAAGAACCCCATAGTTCCGCTCCGTACAGGGCAGCAGCACGGATTTGGACTTTATAGATTTCGGAAATGGGGATCAGAGGGGGGCTTGCTACGGCATTAGCCTTTCGTTCTAGCACTCCACGTCTTTGGCTGATAATAAGGGCCCCTTTTCTTATGGCTGCATCCCAACTGCCCTTGTCCGATAATCTAATGCCCAGATAATCATACTCCGTTACCCTCTCCAAAAGGACTGAATCCATCACTATGTTTGCTTTTATTTTCTTATTCAGGGTGCTATATATCATAAGTTTTGTTTTCTTGGCATTGATATCCAGCCCGTAATCTCTGCAAAATACACAAAATTGATTGACCAGATTTTGAATTCCCATATATGTTTTGGCCAGCAGGATAGTGTCATCCGCGTAAAGCAAGCATGGCACTTTATTCCCTGCCAACTTCCATTTGATTGTTAGGAATCTTAAGACTTGATCTATGGTACTAACTGCTGGCCTAAACCTTGCTTGCAAATTAGAGATGGCTTTGGTTTCTAGAATCCATTCTTCAAGATGAAACAGGACTTGCTTTGCAAAAATGTTTTGAAAGTTGTCAAGTAAGGAAATTGGACGATAATTGGCAGGGTCAGAGGGGCTGCCTTTTTTAAAAATAGGAAATAGCTCCGCTCCCTTCCAGGAGCTCGGGACAGGCGCTCCTGCAGCGACTGCATTAGAAACCAAGTTCAGGTATGGGGCCCATATATCCGGACTTCTCTTGTACAGGTCATCTGGGATTTTATCAAGGCCTGGAGCCTTTCCCCAATTCAGTGAAACAATCGCAGCCTTGGTTTCTGCCAGGGTAAATTTAATTGGGGAGGCCTCGAAGGTCATAATATGATTCAGTTCCCTGGTAGTAGCTTCTGTAGGCCCTGAAAATAATCGGCCAAAGTGATCAGTCCACTCTACGGGGAGTATTGAAGCACCAGGCAGACGGCTGGGTTCCCCACTAGCGTCGGCAACCAGTTTCCAGAACCTCAAAGTATCATTAACTTTTGCAGACTCCAGAAGGGAAGCCCATCTAGACTCATCCCATCTCCTGCAGGCCCTGCTAAGTTCCTGTTTATAGTCTTTCCTTGCTTGCCTTATATGCTCTGTCTGGCCCCCTCTTAGAGCTCTCAGTAGTTTGTGCTGTGCTTCCCTGCATGCAGCACTAAACCACCTTGCATTACACTTCTTTTTTGTTTTACTAACAATCTCTTTGGTGAAAAAGTGTTTTAAAGAGTTAAATAATTGTATATGGGCTGCTATAAGCCCTTCACCATCTTCTAAAAGCAGGGACATGTGCTCCATTTGGTCAGCCAACAGGCTACACAAAGATGTACTAGAACCTAAGTCAGTGTTCACAGATTCCCATTTGACATTTCGTCTATTGTTTTTCAGTGCGAGCTGTTGATCGTAAATCTTAGGACAAGGAGCTTCAAGTAAAGGTAACAGACCCCTAACTGATAGGATCAGTGGCTCATGATCACTTTCCTCATGTTCTAAAATCTTCATACCAGCCATGTGACCCCACAACCGAATGTCAAGCAAAATATAATCTATCTGACTCTTCTGGGCTCCACGCCTGAATGTAGAATGAAGATTAACATCCGAGCGGGAACGACCGTTACAGGCCCGAAGACCATGTGCCAGTGTAATATCCACGACTTGGTGTGTCAATCTGTTCATTATCGGTCTTTTGCTCGACACCAATTGAGGGACACCCCAATATGTGTCCTCTTCTTTATATAGTTCCTGGGCCAGCGAGTAGGGCTCAAAGGTAACATTAAAATCCCCTGCGATAAGTATGAAGTAGGAGGAGGTTTTGCAGAAAAGAAAACTGTCCAAAATAGTCAAAGCGTCTGACTCATATTTGCTGCCCAGGCTCCTATTATAGATGTTAATTATTAGGAGCGGTTTCTCCTCAAGGGTTGGTATTATTAAACCCATCAGATCGGGACAACCCATATCTACTACTTCAACCCGACATTTGAGGGAGCAGCTGAGCCATATGAGCAGCCCGCCTGAAGGTCTCCTGGAGGTCACCTTGCATGCTGGGACCCAATAGCTTTTGAACCCAATTCTATATTTGGGCTCCAATGCCCACGTTTCTTGAAAAAGGCATATTTTATGTTCATCTATAAATTTGCCCCATTCAGGGATACCCATTTTGTTCTCCAGCCCTGCGATGTTCCAGCTAAGAACTGCATCTAAACCATCTGTTCTACCTTGGAGAGTTTTAGCCGTAAAATGCCCTCTAGCAAATGAAGTGCCATGAGGAGGCTTAGTACCCCTTTCAATCATAGCTAGACTAGCCTCGGTTAGATATTCCGCTGTATTATCACCCGAAGTGTTACTCACCCCATTTAGATCGAGGCCCGGCATGGTCGATTCAAGTACCCGGGCAGATGGGGTAGACCCACGATTGTTGGAACCTATTGATTCCGGGGCTGGGTTGCTCTCATGAGCCTCGCCCTCCTTGCTAGCTCCCAAATACTGATCTCCCTACTCTGACCACAAAGGGAAGGAGGCAGGCTATTTTCCATCCTGGAGAATTCTGTCTGGGCAGGTGAAAGGATTAGTGTGGGGCCTCTGATGTCTACAATAAGAGTCTGATCAGCCTCAGGACTACCTATTCCTATTCCTTGTGTTCCAATAGTTTTTTTCTTGTCCCAATTTCTAGTTCCTTGAAGCTTAGGTGGGCCATACACAGGACTAACTTTTAGTCAATCAACTTCAGAAAGAGAAGGTGAAAGGGAGCTACATCCTATCTGGGGGGCAGGCTGCGTCTGAAAGCTAAAAGAGCCTCTGAGTGGCATTGGCGCCCCTTTAATAGCTGATGTAACTGTGTGAGGGTAGAAAGCCTGGAGTCTACACAAAGATACTTCTCCTCCTAGAGGATTAGATTTGCACACATTCGAAGAGAGCTGCTGGACAAGGGCAGGTGAATCAAAATTGATAACAATACAATCCCCCGTACCGGGGTTCTTAAGTGGACCCACCCAACCCACCCTCCTCACCATTAATATTGAGGGTACCATATGGAATGCAAATCTGGCGTTAGTATGTAACCAATGTATGACCTTGTTTTTCAGTTCTATAAATGATTCAGGAGTATTGGTTTTAAGTTTAGGAACACTCGGATAACAAGAACGTATGGGCGGGATTCTGGCGGTAGATGTAAAGTTCTCAGGTTAGTTCCTTCATCCATATACATCAGATCTGTGGGTGGGTAATTCTGATCAAGAATAGCTTTGTAGGATTTCGTTCTCATAAAGTTGGAAGAAACAGCTCCTCTATTCCCCCTCAAAAAGGGTGTGGCAGTCTTAGAACACTTGTCCTTTAAAGCGGTAGCCAGCCTGCCAGTTAGAACCCTCTCTGGTCGGTACAGAGGATCAGGACAATTCATTGAAGGGTTGTGATCCATACCAGATGGTAAGAGGAGGTTACTGGCACTGTTGCCTGGTAGGCTCGGGGGGAGAATTTGGCAGGGAAGCTGCAAGTCCGCTAGGGGGGGGGGGGGGAGTAACCATCTGCTGGGACTTGATAAGGCCTCCCAGCTTCTCCTCAATGGCTTGTAAGCGAGTTACTATAGGGTGTAGCCTCTCAGAAAACTCTTCTTTGATGTGTTCTATTATATAATCAATTGCTGAACGATCGTCAATACATGCTTGAGCTAATATATGGTCCTTGTTCCAAGTTGGTGCGCCATGATTGGGAGAGCTCAAAATACGGGCCAGTTTGTTCCTTAAATTGACCTCACCTCGTTTTCTTTTACCTTTTGTATTGTGCTCTGGTTTGGATATGGACCTGCCTAAGAGCGGCTGTGTCAATTCTGATAGCTGGGTGGCATTATCCTGGATCTCCACAATAGGCTCCTGGGTAATTGGAGGTGAAATAGCCGGAGCGGACTGTAAATCGTGTGAGTGAAGGGGTTGTGTTGGAATTTGCGGTGGGGATAAGGATAGGCGATTAACTGCCATCAGTGGGGGGGCAGTTAGACGGCGCTCCACCATTTCAATTTCCTTTTCTAATGCTCCAACCGCTTTTTGGAGAAATCCATCTAAGGTGTTATTGTTACCGGCCTTTTCCAAGGGTGCCCCCCCTCCCGTCTGCCCATCTTATCTTCTTTAGTTTCCCTTTAACCAGCAGATGTGTTTTAGGCTCCCTGGTCAGCCTTTTACTATAGGCACTTGCCTCCCCTGTTCCCACCCTATTTCCACCCCACTGGGGACTTGCTGGGAAGACTGAAACGCCGAAAAATACAAATACAGCTCACCTATAGCGGTGTATTGTCCTCGGATCTGTGGTGGGTTCAACCGCTGGTCGCCAACCCCAATACCAAGAAGAAAATAGTATGGCCCAGCCCGGCCTCCTCCGGTCGCTGACGGGCGCAGGACGGGCACGTCCCGCGTAACGGGCGCGCAAAAGTTTTAAAGGGGCCTTCGTCCCGCCCCTGCTGCCATCCTCCAAGCGCGTCCCGCAGGAAAGCGGGCGCGTGAAAGTTTTAAAGGGGCCTTCGTCCCGCCCCTGCTGCCGTCCTCCAAGCGCGTCCCGCAGGAAATCGGGCGCGCAAAAGTTTTAAAGGGGCCTTCGTCCCGCCCCTGCTGCCATCCTCCAGGCGCGTCCCGCAGGAAAGCTGGCACGCAAAAGTTTTAAAGGGGCCTTCGTCCCACCCCTGCTGCTGTCCTCCAAGCGCGACCAATTTAAACATTTCATCTAACATCACAGCTGTTATGCCCCATCCCAGTCATCTACAGTCACGGCTCGCTAGTCGCAGATGGGGCGGGCGGAGCGTGGGGTGGAGTGGGGGAACCCATTACATTAAAAATATATATTTAAAAAAACACTTACCTCAGCTCCCGGACCGCGCTGCTCCCCTGCTCCTCTGCCTCACTGGCACAGCAGCCTGACCTGCGGTCAATCCTGAGGCTGCTCAAAGCAGCCTCAGGATTGGCTGGGAGCGCGCAGCCAGGGCGCTCCCAGGCAGACAAACTGTGTTGCTGGGCTGAAGAGACCCTTCTGCGCAAGTGTTTTTCACCTGTCTGAGATGGCCGGCCAAACATACATGCGCAGTGAGAGGGAGTGCAGAGCACTCCCCCTCATTGCTCGTCACCCCTGTGGTACCGCCCCTTTTCCCAAAAAACAATAATAAACACAGTTTATTATCGTTTTTGGGGAAAAGGTTTGCAGCAGCCACTGCTAGCGGGGGAGGGGGGCAACGCTCCTCCGCCCTTCTGGAGGATCCGCCCCTGGTCACCTAACAGTTCCATCATCTCTATTGCCCTTATGTGATGGTTAAATAAAACTCCAGTATGATGCCTTTAACATTATACTCACTGAAGACCGATTGTCCTTAAACTGACATGAGGTCAACCAAAAATGACCAGCAAGCCCTCTAGCTGACCTCTGAAACCTAAGAGAAACTAAAGACGACGATCAAGAAGAATAACTGATGGAAGAGATGATCTTGATAACAGCCAAAAATTCACATACTCGTAACCCACCATTTCCAACACACCTAATACGTTTCGCCATTAATGGCATTTAAAAAACTGGAATTGTCACCAGAGTCACATTTCAAAACCTCTCCTTATCTACAATGTCACTTTGCTAGTCATCCCAATCATGAATACAAAAACACTACCAAAATCATCTTATGGTGACAGAGATGATGGCCATTTCACATTTCCTCACCTCTGGTAGTTAGGTAAAGATTTTAAAACTGCTCCCTCCTACAGGCTGGACTTTCTTCCCTCCATGAAGGCTTGTTAACCATCACACTTACAAATACACAGGCTCTGCCTTAGATAATAGTTTTAAAACGCACACATAACCATAATTCAAGATATGTCACACCCTCATAATTAATAATCTCTAGCTAAAACGTCTAAACCATACATTGAATCTCCGAAAATCAAACACCAATAAACATCAGACACAATCGAGTGGTGGCTTTTTATTTCCATACGAAAGGCTATTTAGTTTAAAAATGCACAATGGTGCCACATAAACGTTCTTAGCATTACTCTATTTTCTTATAGTCAGTAGTAAATCTCCAAAATGACTGACAGGCTGAATAAATAATGCTTAGAAATTTTCACAGTTCACATTAGAAACAACACCAATCCTTTGTAAATGTCGACGCTATAACAATCAAATATTAAACATAAATGTACAAAACGGAGTGTCGGCTTATTACATATTTTTTTCACCACATTTTGAGAAATTGCCAATGTAAACACAGAGGAACTGAACTCACTGATCTGAACAGTCACAGGCTGGCTTTTCACTCCAAACCCAGCAAAGGTTGCAGCTGCCACTTCAATGCGGTACAGCACGTCGGGCACAAGATCCCTGATGATGGTTGAATGGATGGTACTATCTACAGTTTGGTTAACATGAAAGTAGGTTTCATTCCCTGAACACCAAATCTGTAAGAAAAAGGTGAACAGGTCATATTACACATGCTCTCTGTCCATCCTAGTCATAAATTCACCTCTCAGGACTAGGATGCGCTGTAGTTTATTTAAGAGAGGCTGAGGTATGATCTGAAATGCAGCTACTAAGGCCGATATTTATGCTTGGTTTGCGCTGAATTAATGTCATTTTCTTAATGCTAATTCAGCGCAAACCTAACTCCATCTTTATACTTAGCTGCTAGACACGTCTAGCACCAAAGTTATGGAGTTTACGTCATTTTGTGGACGTGGAAACCTAGCTTCTGTCAATGAGATGCAAGGTGGGCATTCCTGTGTAGAAAACAACGATATGGCATTAGTGCCATATTTATCCCCCACGTGCTAAAATCTAGCATGGGGGGCCTTAAATAATGGCGCTAAGCTTGCTTAGCGCCATTATTTAACACCTGAGTATGGGCAGGCGTTAGGGGTTCTTTGGGCCTTTTTCCATGGTCAGAGACCATGGAAAAAGCCTACAGGTGCCCTTCCCTGGCCCCAGGGACACCCACACCCGAGGGACACCACAGGATGGGGGATCCATCCCAGGTAAGCCCTGGTAAGTGTGTATATATACATATATATATATATATATATATATATATATATATGCACACACATATATATATATATATATACACACATATATGGAAAATGTCACTTACCCAGTGCACATCTGTTCGTGGCATGAGTCGCTGCAGATTCACATGCTGTGCACAGTCCGCCGTCTGGTGTTGGGCTCGGAGTGTTACAAGTTGTTTTTCTTCGAAGAAGTCTTTTCGAGTCACGAGACCGAGGGACTCCTCCTACTTCGATTCCATTGCACATGGGCGTCGACTCCATCTTAGATTGTTTTCCCCGCAGAGGGTGAGGTAGGAGTTGTGTATATTAGTAATAGTGCCCATGCAATGGAATGAATACGTATGTACATAATAAAGGTTAAAGTAATATATTTACAAATGTTCAAGATCTACTTCTAAAAAGCTACAGGCTCCCGGGGAGGCGGGTGGGCGCATGTGAATCTGCAGCGACTCATGCCACGAACAGATGTACACTGGGTAAGTGACATTTTCCGTTCGATGGCATGTGTAGCTGCAGATACACATGCTGTGCACCGACTAGTAAGCAGTTATCTCCCCAAAAGCGGTGGTTCAGCCTGTAGGAGTTGAAGTAGTTTGAAATAATGTTCTTAGTACAGCCTGACCTACTGTGGCTTGTTGTGCAGTTAACACATCTACACAGTAGTGCTTGGTAAATGTATGAGGCGTAGACCATGTTGCTGCCTTACATATTTTGTTCATTGGAATATTTCCTAGAAAGGCCATGGTAGCCCCTTTCTTTCTGGTTGAGTGTGCCTTTGGTGTAATAGGCAGCTCTCTTTTTGCTTTAAGATAGCAGGTTTGAATACACTTAACTATCCACCTAGCAATGCCTTGTTTTGAAATTGGATTTCCTGTATGAGGTTTTTGAAAGGCAATAAATAGTTGTTTTGTTTTTCTAATTAGTTTCGTTCTGTCAATGTAGTACATTAGTGCTCTTTTGATGTCTAATGTATGTAGTGCTCTTTCAGCTACAGAATCTGGTTGTGGGAAGAACACTGGTAATTCTACTGTTTGATTTAAGTGGAACGGTGAGATAACCTTTGGTAAAAAATTTGGATTTGTTCTCAGAACTACTTTATTTTTATGTATCTGAATAAATGGTTCTTGTATGGTAAATGCTTGAATCTCGCTCACTCTTCTTAGAGATGTAATGGCAATCAAAAATGCAACTTTCCACGTTAAGTATTGCATTTCACAAGAATGCATGGGCTCGAAAGGTGGACCCATGAGTCTTGTTAAGACAATGTTGAGGTTCCATGAAGGAACAGGTGGTGTCCTTGGTGGTATGATTCTTTTTAAGCCTTCCATAAACGCTTTAATGACTGGTATTCTAAACAGTGAAGTTGAATGAGTAATTTGTAGGTAAGCTGATATTGCGGTGAGATGTATTTTTATGGAAGAGAAAGCTAGATTTGATTTTTGCAAATGTAGTAAATATCCAACTATATCTTTTAGAGATGCGGTTAATGGCTGAATTTGATTATTCTGGCAGTAATACACGAATCTTTTCCACTTGTTTGCGTAGCAGTGTCTAGTGGTAGGTTTCCTAGCTTGTTTTATGACCTCCATACATTCTTGTGTGAGGTTCTAGTGTCAGAATTCTAGGATTTCAGGAGCCAAATTGCTAGATTCAAAGATGCTGGATTTGGATGTCTGATCTGTTGTTTGTGTTGTGTTAACAGATCTGTTTTTTTGGGTAGTTTGACATGAGGTACTACTGACAGGTCTAGTAGTGTCGTGTACCAAGGTTGCCTTGCCCATGTTGGTGCTATTAGTATGAGTTTGAGTTTGTTTTGACTCAACCTGTTTACTACATATGGAAGGAGAGGGAGAGGGGGAAAAGCGTATGCAAAGATCCCTGACCAGTTCATCCATAGAGCATTGCCTTGGGATTGATCTTGTGGGTATCTGGATGCGAAGTTTTGGCATTTTGAGTTTTCCTTTGTTGCAAATAGATCTATTTGAGGTGTTCCCCAAATTTGAAAGTAGTTGTTTAGTATTTGGGAGTGAATTTCCCATTCGTGGGTTTGTTGGTGATCTCGAGAGAGATTGTTTGCCAACTGGTTCTGAATCCCTGGAATAAATTGTGCTATTAGGCGAATGTGGTTGTGAATCGCCCAATGCCATATTTTCTGTGTTAGGAGGCACAACTGTTTCGAGTGTGTCCCTCCTTGTTTGTTTAGATAATACATTGTTGTCATGTTGTCTGTTTTGACAAGAATGTATTTTTGGGTTATTATGGGTTGAAATGCTTTCAGCGCTAGAAATACTGCTAACATTTCCAAGTGATTTATGTGAAACTGTCTCTGATGTATGTTCCATTGTCCTTGGATGCTGTGTTGATTGAGGTGTGCTCCCCACCCTGTCATGGAAGCATCTGTTGTTATGACGTATTGTGGCACTGGGTCTTGGAAAGGCCGCCCTCGGTTTAAATTTGTACTGTTCCACCATAGAAGCGAGATGTATGTTTGGCGGTCTATCATCACCAGATCTAGAAGTTGACCCTGTGCTTGTGACCATTGTGATGCTAGGCACTGTTGTAAGGGCCGCATGTGCAATCTTGCGTTTGGGACAATGGCTATGCATGAAGACATCATGCCTAGTAGTTTCATTACCATTCTGACTTGTATCTTTTGTGTTGGATACATGGCCTGTATTACCTTGTGAAATGTTTGAACCCTTTGTGGACTTGGAGTGGCAATCCCTTTTGCTGTGTTGATTGTCGCTCCTAAGTATTGCTGCGTTTGACATGGCAGAAGGTGTGACTTCGCGTAGTTGATGGAGAAACCTAGCCTGTGAAGGGTTTGAATGACATATTTTGTGTGCTGTGAACACTGTTTTAGCGTGTTGGTTTTGATTAGCCAGTCGTCTAAGTACGGGAACACATGTATTTGCTGCCTTCTGATATGTGCAGCTACTACCGCCAGGCATTTTGTAAAAACTCTTGGCGCAGTTGTTATTCCGAATGGCAACACTTTGAATTGGTAATGCATTCCTTGGAATACGAACCTTAGGTATTTCCTGTGTGAAGGATGTATTGGTATATGGAAATACGCATCTTTTAGATCTAATGTTGTCATGTAGTCTTGCTGTTTGAGCAGTGGTATTACGTCTTGTAACGTGACCATGTGAAAGTGGTCTGATTTTATGTAGGTATTTAGTGTTCTGAGATCTAGTATTGGTCTCAGAGTTTTGTCCTTTTTGGGTATTAGAAAGTACAGTGAGTAAACTCCTGTGTTTTTTTGTTGAGTTGGTACTAATTCTATTGCGTCCTTTTGTAGCAATGCTTGAACTTCTAGTACTAGAAGATCTATATGTTGTTTTGACATATTGTGTGTTTTCGGTGGGACGTTTGGAGGGAATTGGCGAAATTCTATGCAATAACCATGCTGGATAATTGCTAAGACCCAAGTGTCTGTTGTTATTTCCTCCCAAAGTTTGTAAAATTGGCTTAGTCTTCCCCCCACAGGTGTTATGTGGTGGGGGTGTGTGACTTGTGAGTCACTGCTTATTTTGAGGGGTTTTGGGGCCTTGGAATTTTCCTCGATTTTTGGGGAATTGGCCCCCTCTAAATTGCCCCCGAAAACCTCCCCTCTGATATTGACCCTGGTAGGTAGGCCTTGTTTGTGAGGTTGTGGTTTCTGTGGGTTGACCTCGAAACCCTCCCCTAAAAGGTGTTTTCCGAAATGTGCCTCTGCTCTGCGGGGAGTAGAGTGCGCCCATGGCTTTGGCTGTATCGGTGTCCTTCTTGAGTTTTTCGATGGCAGTGTCTACCTCCGGCCCAAACAATTGCTGTTCATTAAACGGCATATTGAGCACAGCCTGCTGGATTTCCGGTTTGAACCCAGAAGTGCACAGCCATGCGTGCCTTCGTATTGTGACTGCAGTGTTTATTGTCCTTGCAGCTGTATCTGCTGCATCCATGGAAGACCGTATCTGATTATTTGAGATACTTTGGCCCTCTTCCACCACCTGTTGCGCTCTTTTTTGGAACTCCTTGGGTAAGTGTTCGATGAAATGTTGCATTTCATCCCAATGAGCCCTGTCGTATCTTGCCAAAAGTGCTTGTGAATTGGCAATACGCCACTGATTTGCTGCTTGTGCTGCAACCCTTTTTCCCGCAGCATCAAATTTGCGGCTCTCCTTGTCTGGAGGTGGTGCGTCGCCTGAGGTATGAGAGTTGGCTCTCTTACGAGCTGCCCCCACAACTACTGAGTCTGGTGTTAGTTGTGTTGTAATATATATTGGATCAGTGGGCGGTGGCTTATATTTTTTCTCCACCCTTGGAGGTACGGCTCTGCCTTTAACTGGATCCTGAAATATTTGTTTTGAATGTCTTAGCATTCCTGGGAGCATGGGAAGGCTTTGATATTGGCTATGGGTGGAGGATAGGGTGTTAAAGAGAAAGTCATCCTCAATTGGTTCCGAATGTAAGGACACATTGTGAAACTCGGCTGCCCTTGCGACCACCTGTGTATAGGATGTACTGTCCTCAGGTGGTGACGGTTTTGTAGGATAAGAGTCTGGGCTATTGTCAGACACTGGAGCATCGTAGAGGTCCCATGCATCGGGATCATCCTGACTCATTGTGGTATGAGCTGGTGAGTGCATCAGTGGTGGAGTTGTTGCTGGTGATGCATGTATTGATGGTGGTGGAGACGGTGGCGGGGTTGTTTTCTTTGCCACCTTTGCCTGTGGCTGCTTGTCCTTTTGTTGAAAGGCAAGTTTCCTTTTTATTTTGGGGAAGAGTGGTTATCTTCCCTGTGTCCTCATGAATATGAAGCCTTCTTTGTGTGTAGTTAGGTTCTGCAGATTGAAGCTCCTCTCCAAATCGATGTAATTGGGAGGTTAGTCCTTGTTCCTCTGTATAGGAACTAGTTTTCGGCTCCGAGGTTGGCTGTTTCGGAACCGGAACCTTTTCGGAAGTCTTTTTAGGCTCCGAAGAAACCTTCTTTGTTTTCGGCGTGTCTCGGTGCTGAAATTCTTCGGTGCCGCTGTCTCTGTGCCGAAGTTTCTCGGAGCCGCCCTCTCGGCTCCGAGGTTGCTATGTGGCGGTATCTCAACCGGAGTCAGATGACTTCGACACCAGCATGCCCTTTTTCGGTGCCTTGGATGGGTCACCTATTTTTCGGGTTAAGCCATGGCCTGTTGGCGGGGGCGTCCCCTGGGCTTTTGTAGACTTCTCGTGAGTCTTGATTTTTTCGACGTCTTACTCACGGTTTTGGTTGTTTCTTCGGCGTCGAGTTCTTCCGAATCCGACTCGCGGACGGAGAGAGCTTCTTCTTCCTCCTCGAAACGATCTTGACCTGTCGGCGTGGACGCCATTTGTAGTCTCCTGGCTCTTCGGTCTCTCAGCGTCTTCCTCGACCGAAACGCTCGACAGGCTTCACAAGTATCCTCCTTGTGCTCGGGGGACAAGCACAAGTTACAGACCAGATGGTGATCCGTATACGGATACTTGTGATGGCATTTTGGGCAGAAACGGAATGGGGTCCGTTCCATGAGCCTTGAAGTCGCACGTGGCCGGGCCGACCAGGCCCCGACGGGGGATCAAAAAAACCCCGAAGGGCCACCGGGGCTCTTCAAAATTCGGTGTCGATTTGTTCTAACTAACCCGATACCGAACGCAAACAATACCGACGTTTTTTTCCGAGATTCTAACTAACTTTCCGACCCGAAACACGGAGCGAAAAGGAACACGTCCGAACCCGATGGCGGAAAAAAAACAATCTAAGATGGAGTCGACGCCCATGCGCAATGGAATCGAAGTAGGAGGAGTCCCTCGGTCTCGTGACTCGAAAAGACTTCTTCGAAGAAAAACAACTTGTAACACTCCGAGCCCAACACCAGACGGCGGACTGTGCACAGCATGTGTATCTGCAGCTACACATGCCATCGAACATATATATATACACACATATATATATATATATATATATATATATTTTTTTTTTTTTGTTTCCCTGGTCGGTGGCCCTGACTTGGGGCCCGCTGCATGGCGCTGGCCCCAATGGCCATGCCCAGGGGATTTTTTTTGCCTCTAAACAGTGTAGCGCCATAATTCGGCACACAAGCTCTGGTTTCCCCTACGCCTCCCCCACACGGTTAGCATCCTTTACAAGGACGCTAACGGGGCATTATCGCCAGCTAGCGCCATTCCATAAATATGGCGCTAGGCTGACCTCCAGGAATGGCACTAGCCGGCGCTATACTTTTACACGCAAATCAGCGCTAACACAGTTTTACTTGTAAAAGTATAAATATGGGCCTAAATACCTAAAAGCAATAATTGGTGTGGTACACTGTTTAGCACCAGAATTGCTACTGTATGGTATATGTACTATAAGCAAACTATGTACTGATCACATCAAATACAAGATTTTCACAAAATGTAGACATTTTAAGGACAGCATGTCTCCACTTAAAATGTACTAACATACAAACGTAACTTAAAATGCAACATTGTGTCATTAGAACAAATAAAACATACAGCGAAACAAATTTGGGACACTGTAAATTTAAAACAATAGCCTTAAATAAAGGGGGATGTGCGTTTTTTAAATGCTTATTTAAAAATGTTTTTTTTTTTTGTGTGTGTTTGTATAATGGAATCCTTGAAAGATCACGAGAAAGAAAACTAGGACTGGTAGTGGCTTTTCTGTAAGAAGTGCCCTTCCTTCCACATACCCATCCAGCACACCTGCCTATGGATGCTTTACCCGGTATTCTTGAATAATTCCATTCTGGCTCTCAGAAAGAGGTGGTTCCCAGGATACAATGATGTCTGTGCTGTTGCTTAATCCCAACATTACGACACGGATGGCTTGAGGAGGGCCAATAGGGACTAGAAAATAAAGTAAAACAGAGACTTTAGTCTTGGCCTTTTTTATTATTAATGATAAAAATGTAAACAAGGTTCACCCATAGGGAACGTCTCTTTAAACAAATATTAATGAAATATTTTTTATTTTTGAGTGCAAAATTAACAGTGAAATGATCAAGACGGACAATATTTTAGGAATATGGAACATCATATTTAATCATATACATAGCGTTTCTTTAGTATGCAAATTGTGAAAAACAGCAAAATGTAATATTGCGCAATAGGCTTCTTCTGTCTGCTCATATTCTTCAACCTACTGACTTCTAATGCCCTTGTTACTAGGCACAGTAAAGTGTATATCTGTTTCGTTTCGTCAAAAGCATTAGTCTCATCACGTGATTTTCCTTCGTGGACACTTGATCGTAAATATCTGCAGAACACTCATCTTCCCTGCGTGCTAAAAGTTGTCTATCATGGAATGACATTGAAATACATCTCTAATCTTCCTTCCAAGTTGTTAATGCCATCTTTAAGGATGGCGTTCACAATCATATTTTCTCTCTTTTGTCCTTTCATATGTCACCACAGCACACATTAAAGTGTTTGTTGGAGGCTTGCTGTCTACATAGTGTGCAAAAACGGTGTACACTGTGCACAGAGTCTGGGCTACCACACCTTGGTATCCAGATGCAAAAAGAGATCACCTAATGCTCTATTTTTCAGGTAGCTTGTTCGAGCAGTTAGGCTAATCCAGAAGATGTGCTAAGCATTTGTTGTATTCGTAGTATCAATAAATGTGGACACACACTCGAAAGAATAACTCGAAACTGATTTACAAAAATACTTCAGATTTTTATAAAACATTTAAGACCAAGATGATCAAAATTGAGTAAGTACTTTTTAAATTATGATTTTTCAAAGTTTAGAAAAAGTTCTGTTTCTGTGCGTAATTACGCACCATAGGAATCAGTAGGAGAAAACTTTAAAATTGCATAAAAAAATCATGCAATGCTCTTACAAGTGTCACTATTTGTTTCCCGGTTGAGATCATCGACATGTCCTGTGAACCAGCCGGAGCAGTTCAGGCAGCTCCCAGTTTCAGCGGGAGCATCAGCTGAAGGTCTTGGAGCTGGTGCACCACAGGGAAGGGGACCACTTGGAAGTGCACGGTACAGAGGGACTTAGAGGTATGTCCGTTAGGTCCCTTGGAGGTTTGAAGTCGCAAGGGATTAAGGACTCCTAGGGGACAGCTGGTTCTCCGATGCAGGGGCAAGGGAGGCCGGGTGCAGAGAAGCTAGGTCAGCCAAGGGTCGTACGTCAAGGAGCCTTTGGAGCCAGGTGCAGGTTGCGTGGACGATATTTCACTCAGGCTGCAGTGGCAGGCCTGTGTAAGAATTGTCAGAGCTCCCTAGGGGTGGCAAAAGAAATGCTGCAGCCGATAGGGATCTCCTGGAACCCCAATACCCTGGGTACCTCAGTACCATATACTAGGGAATTATATGGGTGTACCAGTATGCCAATGTGAATTGGTCAATTTAGTCACTAGCCTGTTAGTGACAAATTTTAAAGTAAAGAGAGAGCATAACCACTGAGGTTCTGGTTAGCAGAGCCTCAGTGAGACAGTTAGGCATCACACAGGGAACACATATAGGCCACAAACTTATGAGCACTGGGGTCCTGGCTAGCAGGATCCCAGTGACATATAACAAACAGACTGACAACATAGGGTTTTCACTATGAGCACTGGGCCCTGGCTAGCAGGATCCCAGTGAGACAGTTAAAACACCCTGATATATACTCAAAAACAGTCCAAAAGTGGGGGTAACAAGGCTAGAAAGAGGCTACTTTCTCACACCTGGGCTAGGCTGTGCACAAAGGAAGTCTTGCAAAGGTGCACAGAAGCCTGAGCAGCTGCAGTTCACGTAGTACACAGGATTACTGTCTGGTGTGGGGAGGCAAGGCCTTACCTCCACCAAATTTGGATAGAAGGGCCACTGGACTGTCGGGGACACTTGGACCCAGCTCCAGTGTTCCAGGGACCACTCTCGTCAGGATGAGACTGGACCCAGAGGACAGGTGATACAGAATTTGGTGCCTGCATTAGCATGGGGAAGATTCTGTCGACCCACAGGAGATTTCTTCTGGGCTTCCAGTGCAGGGTGAAGGCAGACAGCCCTCAGAGCATGCACCACCAGGAAACAGTCAAGAAAACCAGCAGGATGAGGCGCTACGATGTCTTTTTGCTACTTTGTTGCGGTTATGCAGGCGTCCTGGAGCAGTCAGCGGTCGATCCTTGGCAGAAGTCGAAGAGGGAAGTGCAGAGGAACTCTGGCGAGCTCTTGCATTCGTTATCTGGTGAGATGCCCACAGGAGAGACCCTAAATAGCCCACAGAGGAGGATTGGCTACTGAGAAAGGTAAGCACCTATCAGGAGGGGTCTCTGATGTCACCTGCTGGCACTGGCCACTCAGAGCTGTCCATTGTGCCCTCACACCTCTGCAACCAATATGGCAGAGGTCTGGGACACACTGGAGGAGCTCTGGGGACCTCCCATGGGAGGTGCTGGTCAGGGGAATGGTCACTCCCCTTTCCTTTGTCCAGTTTCGCTCCAAAGAAAGGCTGGGGGATCCCTGAACCGGTGTAGACTGGCTTATGCAGAGACGGGAACCAATTGTGCCCATCAAAGCATTTCCAGAGGCTGGGGGAGGCTACTCCTCCCCAGCCCTGACAACTATTTCCAAAGGGAGAGGGTGTTACACCCTCTCTCAGAGGAAATCCTTTGTTCTGCCTTCCTGGGACCAGGCTGCCCAGGCCCCAGGGGGACAGAAACCTGTCTAAGGGGTTGGCAGCAGCTGCAGTGGAGACCCCGGAAAGGCAGTTTGGCAGTACCCGGGCTCTGTGCTGGAGACCTGGGGATGCATGGAATTGTCCCCCCAATACCAGATGGTATTGGGGTGACAATTCCATGATCCTAGACATGTTACATGGCCATGTTCGGAGTTACCATTGTGACGCTACATATAGGTATTGACCTATATGTAGTACACGCGTGTAATGGTGTCCCCGCACTCACAAAGTCCGGGGAATTTGCCCTGAACAATGTGGGGGCACCTTGGCTAGTGCTCAGGCTGCAGTGGGAGTCCTGTGTAAGAATTTTCTGAGCTCCCTATGGGTGGCAAAAGAAATGCTGCAGCCCATAGGGATCTCCTATGTTTAAATAATATTTAAAATTGTCACTGCAGGCTAGTGACTAATTTTACCAATTCTCATTGGCACACTGGAACACCCTTATACCCTTGTATATGGTACTGAGGTACCCAGGGTATTGGGGTTCCAGGAGATCCCTAGGGGCTGCAGCATTTCTTTTGCCATCCATAGGGAGCTCTGACAATTCTTACACAGGCCTGCCACTGCAGCCTGCGTCAAATAACGTCCATGTTATTTCACAGCCATTTACCACTGCAGTTAAGTAACTTATAAATCACCTATATGTCTAACCTTCACCTGGTGAAGGTTGGGTGCAAAGTTACTTAGTGTGTGGGCACCCTGGCACTAGCCAAGGTGCCCCCAATTCGTTCAGGGCAAAATCCCCGTACGTGGTGAGTGCGGGGACACCATTACACGCGAGCACTATACATAGGTCACTACCTATGTATAGCGTCACAATGGTAACTCCGAACATGGCCATGTAACATGTCTAAGACCATGGAATTGTCACCCCAATACCATTCTGGTATTGGGGGGACAATTCCATGATCCCCAGGGTCTCTAGCACAGAACCCGGGTACTGCCAAACTGCCTTTCCGGGGTCTCCAATGCAGCTGCTGCTGCTGCCAACCCCTCAGACAGGTTTCTGCCTTCCTGGGGTCCAGGCAGCCCTGGCCCAGGAAGGCAGAACAAAGGATTTCCTCAGAGAGGATGTTACACCCTCTCCCTTTGGAAATAGGTGTGAAGGGATGGGGAGGAGAAGCCTCCCCCAGCCTCTGGAAATGTTTTGATGGGCACAGATGGTGCCCATCTCTGCATAAGCCAGTCTACACCGGTTCAGGGATCCCCCCAGCCCTGCTCTGGCATGAAACTGGACAAAGGAAAGGGAAATTACCACCACCCTGACCTGCACCTCCCAGGGGAGGTGCCCAGAGCTCCTCCAATGTGTCCCAGACCTCTGCCATCTTGGAAACAGAGGTGTTGGGGGCACACTGGATGGATCTGAGTGGCCAGAGCCAGCAGGTGACGTCAGAGGCTCCTTCTGATAGGCTCTTACCTCTCTTGGTAGCCAATCCTCCTAACCTGGTAGCCAAACCTCCTTTTCTGGCTATTTAGGGTCTCTGCTTTGGGGAATTCTTCAGATAACTAATGCAAGAGCTCACCAGAGTTCCTCTGCATCTCCCTCGTCACCTTCTACCAAAGGATCAAACGCTGACTGCTCCAGGACGCCTGCAAAACCACAACAAAGTAGCAAGACGACTACCAGCGATATTGTAGCGCCTAATCCTGCCGGCTTTTTCGACTGTTTCCAAGTGGTGCATGCTCTGGGTGTAGCCTGCCTTCACATTGCACCAGAAGCTCCGAAGAAATCTCTTGTGGGTCGACGGAATCTTCCCCCTGCTAACGCAGGCACCAAAAGACTGCATCACAGTTTCGCTGGGTCCCATCTCATCCCGACAAGCGTGGTCCCTGGAACACAGGAACTCTATCCAAGGGACTCCCACAGTCCAGTGATCCTTCAGTCCAAGTTTGGTGGAGATAAGTTCTTGCCTCCCCACGCTAGACTGCAAAGCTGTGTACCGCGTGATTTGCAGCTGCTCCGGCTCCTGTGCACTCTTTCAGGATTTCCTTTGTGCACAGCCAAGCCGGAGTCCCCAGCACTCCGTCCTGCAGTGCACAACCTTCTGAGTTGTCCTCCTATGTCGTGGGACCCCCTTTTGTAACTTCACATGGACTCCGTTCACTCTTCTTCCAAGTGCCTGTTGGGTTACTTCTACGGGTGCTGCCTGCTTCTGTGAGGGCTCTCTGAGTTGCTGAGCGCCCCCTCTGTCTCCTTCTCCAAAAGGCGACATCCTGGTCCTTCCTGGTCTTCAGCAGCACCCAAAAACCTCTACCACAACCCTTGCAGCTAGCAAGGCTTGTTTGCGGTCTTTCTGCGTGGGAACACCTCTGTGAGCTTCATCGTGACGTGGGACGTCAGTCTTCCAAAGGAGAAGTCCCTAGTCCTCTTCTTTATTGCAGAACTCCAAGCTTCTTCCAACCGGTGGCAGCTTCCTTGCACCCTCAGCTGCCATTTCCTGGGCTCCTGCCCACTCTCGACACTGTCACGACTATTGGACTTGGTCCCCTTGTCTTACAGGTACTCAGGTCCAGAAATCCGTTGTCAGTGGACTGCTGGTGTTTGTTCTTCCTGCAGAATCCCCCTATCACGACTTCTGTGCTCTCTGGGGGTAGTAGGTGTACTTTACTCCTACTTTTCCGGGTCTTGGGGTGGGGTATTTTTCTAACATTCACTGTTTTCATACAGTCCCAGCGACCCTCTACAAGCTCCCATAGGTCTGGGGTCCATTCGTGGTTCGCATTCCACTTTTGGAGTGTATGGTTTGTGTTGCCCCTATACCTATGTGTTCCTATTGCAACCTATTGTAATTCTACACTGTTTGCATTACTTTTCTTGCTATTACTTACCTGATTTGGGTTTGTGTACATATAACTTGTGTATATAACTTATCTTCTTACTGAGGATACTCACTGAGATACTTTTGGCATATTATCATAAAAATAAAGTACCTTTATTTTTAGTAACTCTGTGTATTGTGTTTTCTTGTGATATTGTGGCTATGATATAAGTGGTATAGTAGGAGCTTTGCATGTCTCCTAGTGCAGCCTAAGCTGCTTTGCCAGAGCTACCTTCTATCAGTCTAAGCTGCTAGAAGCACCTCTTCTACACTAATAAGGGATAACTGGACCTGGCACAAGGTGTAGGTACCTTTGGTACCCAGTACAAGCCAGGCCAGCCTCCTACATTTACTATCTTCCCATTTACACCTCCTTTGAACTAACTTTTTGCTCGTTAACTTCCATCCCCTTAATCTTCAGCCAGCTTTTCAACTTTAATTAATCCATTTCTTAGTAATGTCCACTGTTGCTTCTCACCTTCCTCAGTAGTTAGCACGGCCAGCAGCTCACTGTCTCTACCCTGAAATTCATCAAAGTATGGTTGAATCTTGATCTCATACTCAGTGTCTTTCTTCAGCTCTGTCAGGACCGTGCTGCGTTCAGAAGAGGATTTCACATCTAGGATCTGCCAGGCACTGGTCTTAGTGTGATACATCACCCTGTATCCTTGAATAAATTGAGACTGCCGATCCACCTAAAAATCAGGACAGAAAGCAATAAAACATAAAACTTTAAAGATATCTGTGAAATGCTCCTGAAATGAGTTTAGCTGTCAGATGCACTGCTTCGTGTTGTGTGATCCATTCAAGTAAATGGATTACGAATAAGATGCGAGAAAGGAAATGTGATGAGTATATGTTTAAGGGTTTAATACTTTATATCCCCGAAACTGCACATTCTGTTAAAGTAGGACAATGTAATTTTACAAAACTTTGTACAAAGTAAACAATTTGCATGAAATTGTTTACTAGTGAATATTAAGCATTTTAAAGGTTGTCAAAGCACTCCATATCCCTATCTGAACATATGCACATAAATTCAAACTAATGATACAAGCCAATATGTCTGTTCTCCATTATTAGTCAGTTTGTGAAATTACAATGCTCTTCCCCTAAGAGTTTCCCTTGCCGAGACTTCTGATGTGTTCAGGATTATTTCCTCAAAGAAATATATATCACATCATTCACCGCAGCCTATCCTCCACATGGATTAACCCAAGCAAACAAGATTCTTTGCACTAATTACACTTTCATGGCAGTAGTGCCCCTATTTGGCTTGTTGGATCAGCTCTTTGTTAAAATTAAGTCAACATACACTCAGACAACTCTATCAAAGCAGAAGAAACAGTACATTTGGGCCCGAATTTCATCCAATGCAGCACCACTTTTTAGTGTACCCCTTAACACCCCCCTATACCCACCATCTGTGTGCGTATTTAATATATGGCACACCATGGCACAGGGTACGGGCAATAGCATGAAAATCTTTGATGCTATTAAGTTACTGTCAAGGATGAGCGCCAAAATGTTGGCCTCGTTGGGCCACATCAGCGTCCTAACAAATGACGCTAATGTGGTGCAAGGAGGTGCTAGGCCCTCTTAAATATGAGCCTTGGTGACAGACAATCCCTGTAAAACATGCCTCAGCCCTGCCATTGCATCCTATGTGCACTTTTAAACTGCCATTTGGTCCTGGAAAAAAACACCTTTTGCCAAGCCTAAAACTTCCTTTTTAATACATGTCACCACAAGGGTTTACCCTACACAGCTCTTAGGGAAGGGTGCGGTCTATTTAAAATGTTGGACATGCACGTTTAAGTTTTATATGTCCTGGTAGTGAAAAACTCTTACATTAGTTATTCCCTACTGCCAGGCCTACCTCTCTCATATGACAACATTGAGTTACCTTATTACATGTAATAAGTGATAATGTTTGTTTGGGGATAGGTAGAAATGTCATGTTTAAAGAGCTGAAATTTAAAAACCTCTTTAACGGTAAGTCAGATTAAAAGTCACAATTTCGAAAATGTATCTTTTAGAAAGTTGGCATTTTCAGTCCTAAACCATTTTGTGCCTGCAGCCTGTATCCTGGGTGTGAGAAAGAAGCCTCTTTCTAGCATGGTTATCCCCATTTTTGGCCTGTTTGCTGGTGTTTGTCAGTGTGTTTTTGCTGTCTCCCTGGTATCCTGATAGCCAGGACACCAATGCTCATAGTTGAAACCCTATTTGTCAGTGTCTTTTGCTTGTCTCACTGGGATCGTGCTAGCCAGGACCCCACTGCTCATGGTTTGTGGCCTATGTGTGTGTTGTCAATGTGCTTAACTGTGTCACTGAAGTTCTGCGAACCAGAACTCCAGTGCTTATGCTTTCTCTACTTACCAAATTTGTCACTATAGTTGAGTGACTCCATCTTCCAATTCCAACTGCCACATTGGACCCCCCCTTATAAGTCCCTAGTATATGGTACTTAGGAACCCAGGGCATTGGGGTTCCAGGAGATCCTTATGGGCTGCAGCATTTCTTTTGCCACCCATAAGGAGCTCAGACAAACCTTTCTTCAGGACTGCCACTGCAGCCTTAATGAAATAGTGCCCACACTATTTCAGAGCCTTTTTCACTGCACATAAGTAACTTATATGTCACCTATATGTCTAACCTTCATTTACCGAAGGCTAGGTGCAAAGTTACTAAGTGTGAGGGCACCCTTTGACTAGCAAAGTTGCCCCCACGTAGTCCAGGGCCAATTCCCCAGACTTTGTGAGTGCGGGGATTCCATTACACTTGTGTACTACATATATGTAGGTTCACAATGGTAACTCCGAATATGGCCATGTAACATATCTAAGATAATGGAATTGTCCCCCCATTCCAAATTTGGTATTGGGGGGCCAATCCCATGCACCCTGGGAGCTCCACCATGGACCCCCAGTACTGCCAAACCAACTCTGAGGTTTCCACTGCGGCCCCAGCTGCTGCCACCTCACAGCCAGTTTCAGCCCTCCTGGGGTGTGAGCAGCTCAGTCCCAGGAACGTAGAACAATGCATTTCCTTTGGGAGGAGGGTGTTACACCCTCTCTGTAGGAAAGTATCATCTTGCCTGGCATGTTACCCCCATTTTCACTGTATATATGAACGTTTTAGCCCCTGTGTCACTGGGATCCTGCTAGGCAGGACCCCAGTGCTCATAGTGCGTGCCCTGTACGTGTTCCCTGTGTGGTGCCTAACTGTATCACTGAGGGTCTGCTAACCAGAACCTCAGTGTTTATGCTCTCTCTGCTTTCCAAATTTGTCACTAACAGGCTAGTGACTAAATTTACCAATTCTCATTGGGACACTGGTACACCCATATAATTCCCTTGTATATGGTACTCAGGTACCCAGGATATTGGGGTTCCAGGAGATCCCTATGGGCTGCAGCATTTCTTTTGCCACCCATAGGAAGCTCAGACAATTCTTACACAGGCCTGCCACTGTGGCCTGAGTGAAATAACGTCCACGTTATTTCGCAGCCATATTTCACTGCACATAAGTAACTTATAAGTCACCTATATGTCTAACCTTCACCTGGTGAAGGTTGGGTGCCAAGTTACTTAGTGTGTGGGCACCCTGGCACTGGACAAGGTGCCCCCACATCGTTCAGGGCAAATTCCCCGGACTTTGTGAGTGCGGGGACACCATTACACACGTGCACTATACATAGGTCAATACCTATGTATAGCGTCACAATGGTAACTCCGAACATAGCCATGTAACATGTCTAAGATCATGGAATTGTCACCCCAATACCATTATGGTATTGGGGGAACAATTCCATGATCCCCCGGGTCTCTAGCACAGAGCCCTGGTACTGCCAAACTGCCTTTCCGGGGTTTCCACTGCAGCTGCTGCTGCTGCCAACCCCTCAGACAGGATTCTGCCCTCCTGGGGCCCAGGCAGCCCTGGGCCAGGAAGGCAGAACAAAGGATTTCCTCTGAGAGAAGGTGTTACACCCTCTCCCTTTGGAAATAGGTGTGAAGGGCTGGGGAGGAGTAGCCTCCCCCAGCCTCTGGAAATGCTTTGATGGGCACAGATGGTGCCCATCTCTGTATAAGCCAGTCTACACTGGTTCAGGGATCCCCCAGCCCTGCTCTGGCGTGAAACTAGACAAAGGAAAGTGGAGTGACCACTCCCCTGACCAGTACCTCCCAGGGGAGGTGCCCAGAGCTCCTCCAGTGTGTCCCAGACCTCTGCCATCTTGGAAACAGAGGTGTTGGGGGCACACTGGACTGCTCTGAGTGGCCACTGCCAGCAGGTGACGTCAGAGACCCCCTCTGATAGGCTCTTACCTCTCTTGGTAGCCAATCCTCCTTTCTTGGTAGCCAAACCTCCTTTTCTGGCTATTTAGGGTCTCTCCTCTGGGGATTTCTTCAGATAACGAATGCAAGAGCTCACCAGAGTTCCTCTGCACTTCCCTCTTCGACTTTTGCCAAGGATCGACCGCTGACTGCTCCAGGACACCTGCAAAACTGCAACAAAGTAGCAAGACGACTGCCAGCAATATTGTAGTGCCTCATCCTGCTGGCTTTTTCGACTGTTTCCTGGTGGTGCATGCTCTGAGGGTCACCTGCCTTCACCCTGCACTGGAAGCCAAGAAGAAATCTCTCCAGGGTCGATGGAATCTTCCCCCTGCTAACGCAGGCACCAAAAGACTGCATCACCCGTCCTCTGGGTCCCCTCTCATCCTGATGAGCGTGGTCCCTGGAACACAGGAACTCTATCCAAGTGACTCCCACAGTCCAGTGATCCTTCAGTCTATGTTTGGTGGAGGGAAGTCCTTGCCTCCCCACGCTAGACTGCAAACCTGTGTACTGCATGATTTGCAGCTGCTCAGGCTCCTGTGCACTCTTCCAGGATTTTCTTCGCGCACAGCCTAGCCTGGGTCCCCAGCACTCCGTCCTGCAGTGCTCAACCCTCTGAGTTGGCCTCCGGCGACGTGGGACCCTCCTTTGTGACTGAGTCAGCTCCGGTTCACAAATCTTCTAAGTGCCTGTTCAGGTACTCCTGTGGGTGCTGACTGCTTCTGTGGGGGTTCTGAGTTGCTGAACGCCCCCCTCTGTCTCCTCCTCCAAAGGGCGACATCCTCGTTCTTCCTGGTCCCCAGCAGCACCCAAAAACCTCTACCGTGACCCTTGCAGCTAGCAAGGCTTGGTTGCAGTATTTCTGCATGGGAACACTTCTGAAACCTTCAGCACACCGTGGGACATCTGTCTTCTAAAGGAGAAGTTCCCAGTCCTCTTCGTTGTTGCAGAATTCCAAGCTTCTTCCATCCAGAGGCAGCTTCCTTGCACCTTCATCCGGGGTTTCCTGGGCTCCTGCCCCCCTAGACACTATTGTGACTCTTGGACTTGGTACCCTTGCCTTGCAGGTCCTCAGGTCCAGGAATCCGTCTTCAGTGCTTTGCTGGTGTTTGTGATTCTTGCTGAATCTCCCCATCACGACTATTGTGTCCTTTTGGGGTAGTAGGTATACTTTACTCCTACTTTTCAGGGTCTTGGTGCGGGGTATCTTGGACACCCTGACTGTTTTCTTTCAGTCCCAGCGACCTTCTACAAGCTCCCATAGGTCTGGGGTCAATTCGTGAATCGCATTCCACTTTGAGTATATGGTTTGTGTTGCCCCTAGACCTATGTTTGCCTATTGCAACCTATTGTAATTCTACACTGTTTGCATTACTTTTCTGACTCTTACCTGCTTTGGGTTTGTGTACATATAAGTTGTGTATATTACTTACCTTCTTACTGAGGGTACCCACTGAGATACTTGTGGCATATTGTCATAAAAATAAAGTACCTTTATTTTCAGTAACTCTGTGTATTGTGTTTTCTTATGATATTTTGCATATGATATAAGTGATATAGTAGGAGCTTTGCATGTCTCCTGGTTCAGCCTAAGGTGCTTTGCCATAGCTACCTTCTATCAGCCTAAACTGCTAGAAACACCTATATTCTACTAATAAGGGATGACTGGACCTAAAAGTCAGGAGTCCCATAGTGAAACTGTGTTTAGTATGGGAGAGACAGTTCCCACTTAAAGTAAGAGCTCTTCGGTTTGGATGAGTTTGTTGGGGAAATAAACTTTGTGCATTATGAGTGATAGTTTTTCAAATTAGCCATTTGAGTATTGTTCAGGGAGGATTTAGGAGGGAGTTACGAGAGGTGATGGCAGGAGTTTGATTGAGATGCTGAGCGACATGGAGAAGGGAGTAGGAGCAGAAGCAGGTAATGTTAAAACTGCCCTTTATAGATGAAATAGGGATTTAAATTGGCAATCAAAGTTGGTGAGAGCATCATACGAAGCTTGTGTCATAATCTTGCCATTATTGAAGGTGAAGATCAATTGCTTTCCTTGAATGAGCACTGACTGTAGGAGGCTGGCCTGGCTTGTAGTGGGTACCAGATGTACTTACACCTTGTGCCAGGTCCAGTTATCCCTTATTAGTGTAGAAGAGGTGTTTCTAGCAGCTTAGGCTGATAGAAGGTAGCTATGGCAAAGCAGCTTAGGCTGAACTAGGAGACATGCAAAGCTCCTACTAACCACTTATATCATATGCACAATATCATAAGAAAACACAATACACAGTAAGAAGGTAAGTTATATACACAAGTTATATGTACACAAACCCAAATTAGGTAAGTAAGAGCAAGAAAAGTAATGCAAACAGTGTAGAATTACAATAGGTTGCAACAGGAACACATAGGTATAGGTATAGAGGCAACACAAACCATATACTCTAAAAGTGGAATGCAAACCACGAATGGTCCCCAAACCTATGTGAGCTTGTAGAGGAACACTGGGACTGTAAGAAAACAGTGAGGGTTAGAAAAATACCCCACCCCAAGGCCCTGAAAAGTAGGAGTAAAGTACACCTACTACCCCCAGAGAGCATAGAAGTCGTGATAGGGGGATTCTGCAGGAAGAACAAACACCAGCAGTGCACTGACAACAGATTTCCGGACCTGAGGACCTGTAAGACTAGGGGATCAAGTCCAATAGTCGCAACAGTGTCCAGGGGGGGCAGAAGCCCAGGAAACCCCAGCTGAAGGTGCAAGGAAGCTGCCACCTGTTAGAAGAAGCTTGGAGTTCTGCAAGAAAGAAGAGGATTAGGGACTTCTCCTTTGGAAGAGTGATGTCCCACATCGCGATGAAGCTTGCAGAGGTGTTCCCACCCAGAAAGACCACAAACAAGCCTTGCTAGCTTCAAGGGTCAGAGTAGAGGTTTTTGGGTGCTGCTGAGGACCAGGAAGGACCAGGATGGTGCCTTTTGGAGGAGGAGACAGAGGGGGCACTGAGCAACTCAGGGAGCCCTCACAGAAGCAGGAAGCACCCGCAGAAGTACCCCAACAGGCACTTAGAAGAAAAGTGAACCAGAGTCCACGCAAAGTCACAAAAGGGAGTCCCACGATGCCAGAGGAAAACTCAGAAGGTTGTGCACTGCAGGATGGAGTGCCGGGGACCCAGGCTAGGCAGTGCACAAAGGAAATCCTGGAAGAGTGCACAGGAGCCTGAGCAGCTGCAAATCATGCAGTACACAGCTTTGCAGTCTAGCGTAGGGAGGCGAGGACTTACCTCCCCCAAACTTGGACTGAAGAGTCACTGGACTGTGGGAGTCACTTGGAAAGAATTGCTGTGTTCCAGGGACCACGCTCGTCAGGATGAGAGGGGACCCAGAGGACCAGTGTTGCAGTCTTTTGGTGCCTGCGTTAGCAGGGGGAAGATTCCCTCGACCCACAGGAGATTTCTTCGGAGCTTCTGGTGCAGGGAGGAGGCAGGCTACCCCCAGAGCATGCACCACCTGGAAACAGTCGAGAAAGCCGGCAGGATTAGGCGCTACAATTTTGCTGGTAGTCATCTTGCTACTTTGTTGTGGTTTTGCAGGCATCCTGGAGCAGTCAGCGGTCGATCCTTTGGTAGAAGGTGAAGAGGGAGATGCAGAGGAACTCTGGTGAGCTCTTGCATTCTTTATCTGAAGAATTCCCCAAAGCAGAGACCCTAAATAGCCAGAAAAAGAGGTTTGGCTACCAAGTTAGGAGGATTGGCTACCAAGAGAGGTAAGAGCCTATCAGAAGGCGCCTCTGACGTCACCTTCTGGCACTGGCCACTCAGAGCAGTCCAGTGTGCCCCCAACCCCTCTGCTTCCAAGATGGCAGAGGTCTGGGACACACTGGAGGAGCTCTGGGCACCTCCCCTGGGAGGTACTGGTCAGGGTAGTGGTAAATTCCCTTTCCTTTGTCCAGTTTCACGCCAGAGCAGGGCTGGGGGATCCCTGAACTGGTGTAGACTGGCTTATGCAGAGATGGGCACCATCTGTGCCCATCAAAGCATTTCCAGAGGCTGGGGGAGGCTACTCCTCCCCTGCCCTTCACACCTATTTCCAAAGGGAGAGGGTGTAACACCTTCTCTCAGAGGAAATCCTTTGTTCTGCCTTCCTGGGCCAGGGCTGCCTGGACCCCAGGAGGGCAGAAACCTGTCTGAGGGGTTGGCAGCAGCACAAGCTGCAGTGGAGACCCCGGAAAGGCAGTTTGGCAGTACCCGGGTACTGTGCTAGAGACCCGGGGCATCATGGAATTGTCCCCCCAATGCCAGAATGGTATTGGGGTGACAATTCCATGATCTTAGACATGTTACATAGCCATGTTCGGAGTTACCATTGTGACGCTATACATAGGTAGTGACCTATGTATAGTGCACGCGTGTAATGGTGTCCCCGCACTCACAAAGTCTGGTGAATTTGCCCTGAACGATGTGGGGGCACCTTGGCTAGTGCCAGGATGACCACACACTAAGTAACTTGGCACCCAACCTTCACTAGGTGAAGGTTAGACATATAGGTGACTTATAAGTTACTTATGTGCAGTGGTAAATGGCTGTGAAATAACGTGGACGTTATTTCACGCAGGCTGCAGTGGCAGGCCTGTGTAAGAATGGTCAGGGCTCCCTATGGGTGGCAAAAGAAATGCTGCAGCCCATAGTGATCTCCTGGAACCCCAATACCCTGGGTTCCTCAGTACCATATACTTGGGAATTATAAGGGTGTACCAGTATGCCAATGTGAATTGGTAAATTTAGTCACTAGCCTGTAGTGACAAATTTGGAAAGCAGAGAGAGCATAACCACTGAGGTTTTGGTTAGCAGAGCCTCAGTGATACAGTTAGGCACCACACAGGGCACACATATAGGCCACAGACTTAAGAGCACTGAGGTCCTGGCTAGCAGGATCCCAGCGAGACAGTAAAAACACCCGGACATACACTCACAAACAGGCCAAAAGTGGGGGTAACAAGGCTAGAAAGAGGCTACCTTCCTACACTGATGGAGAAGTCATTAGGTTTTTCTATAGGAATACATATTTTGCCTTTTGGAAGGCTAAAGAAAAATGAGTTCTCATAATCCAATCTAGTTAATGTTCTTGGGACCTTGTATTATCTATGGTCGGATTTCTTAAGAATAGTATCTACCTGGATTTCATGTTATGAGTGAAAATAAGATCAGTTTTCGGGCAGTTTTCTGCTTCTGTTTGAAGTTGTCACCAGCAATTCTGGACAGGTAAGGCGGGAAGACAGTTTGTGTAAGTTAGGACCAGCTTTGCTGAGTCTCTTATGGAGAGAGGGACTGTAGAGGAGAACATTAACCCTTGTGTATCTAAATTAACCACATTTCAATGGAAAGGCCCTTTAACAGCCTTATATGTCCCTTGGCCGAAAAAGTGCATCACTGCAAATGAAATCAAAGACAAAGGTCTTGTCCTCAGAAGACAACCTAAAGTGAAACTTCAGATGCCTCAAATACACTGCAAGCACCAGGCACAATGCTCACATACGAAGGCTCCGAATCCGTTGATTATACTTACAGTCCAAGTGACCTGGATGGTGTTAGAATTGAGAAGGACAGGAGTATGAAGTTGAACCACAACCTCATCAAGCTCATGTTGAACTTTTCGATGGTCGACACCCTGCCTGATGGAGCTGATATCTAGAAAATATCCAGAAAACTGAAGATATTAGTTTTCAGAGAACACAACAGAAAGAGTGTTATAACATCAATTATAGCACTTTGAAATCAGTATTCAGAGAACATTCTCAAGTGAAGATTACACTGACACTTGTGGTTATCATGATCAGAGGAACAGCACAAATATATACCATTTAGGAATGATTTCCTTTACATTTCCATAAGCAGTGCTTAAAAAATGACAAACTTTACAGAACAATCGAGATGCACAAATATTCCTCTTTGAAAATCAACCATGGACTACTGCCTCTTTCTTTCCCCTTCCCCTGTATCTTAATCTTTTAAAAAAAAACATGTAATACCATTTGGGAACATTAAAAACATACATATACAATCATAAATTCTCATTTGCTTCCCATCCACTACCACCATTATTACTTAGCCCCTTCCTCATCCACCCCACCTCTATATTGCACCACTCCATTGTGGCCCGTATTCCCACACATATCTATTCCCTGCCATCATCTCACATACCTCTTCTGGTTCTTGTTGCATTCACACCACATACAGTTTGTAACCTCTAGTCAGTGTTCATATATATTTTCAAGTTGTATTTAATCAATGTATTTGGAACAAAATTTTCACTGCAGATATTTTTAAAACTGAAACCCAGTGTCTTCTTCAAAAAGTAGCATTCCCACCACTCAACTGAAAGTCAATTCTTTCTTCAGAAAGTAACATCCCTACCACAGATTCCTCATTATAAGAAAGACAAACAAGACTTTTTATGGCATCTACATCGCTTTGGCTATCCTCTTCTACCATGCTGGCCTGCTTGTGCCCCCCATTGGGTCCCTGCTGTCTCTGGGGTGTGGCGGGGCATGGAAGTGCTGCTGAATATTCACACAGCTTCCACTTTATTCTGCCTTGGCCCTATTGACAGACTGTGAGCAGAGTCCCTGTTGGAGGCTGGCCTGGTTTGTAGTGGGTACCTTGGGTGCTTACACCTTTTACCAGATCCAGTTATCCCTTATTAGTGAAATGTAGTAGTGTTCTAGCAGCTTAAGCTGATAGAGGTAGCTGTAGCAGAGCAGCTTAGGCTGACCTCCCTTATTAGTGAAATGTAGTAGTGTTCTAGCAGCTTAAGCTGATAGAGGTAGCTGTAGCAGAGCAGCTTAGGCTGACCTAGGAGACATGCAAAGCTCCTGCAATACCACTATAGTTACACAGTGCTTATAAACAAGAAAAGACAATACTCAGTGTTAGCAAAAATAAAGGTAGTTTATTTTAGTGACACAAGGCCAAAAATATCTTAGAGGCAATACTCCTTCTGAAGATAAGTATTATACACAAAATATACACTAGACACCAAAATAAGGTAAGTAATTAGTCATAGGATAGTGCAAACAATAGAAAATACCATAGAATGCAATAGGAAGAAATCGGTCTAGGGACAACACAAACCATAAACTAAGAAAGTGTAATGCGAATCACGAATACCCCTCTAGACAAGTGTAGTGTGTAGAGAATCTCTGGGAGAGTAGGAAAACCACAAAGGTGAGTAAAATACCTGTGAGAAAGTAACCTCTTTCTAGCATGGTTACCCCTACGTTTGGCTTGTTTGTGAGTCTTGTCAGTGCGTTTTGACTGCGTCACTGGGATCCTGCTAGCCAAGACCCCAGTGCTCATAGTGAGAACCCTATATGTCAGTGTGTTTTGTCTGTCTCATAGGGATCCTGCTAGCCCGGACCCCAGTGCTCATAGATCGTGGCCTTATGTGTGTGTAGTAAGTAGTGCTTAACTGTGACACTGAGGCTCTACTAACCAGAACATTAGTGCTTCTGCTCTCTCTGCTTTTTATTTTGTCACTATAGGCTAGTGACTTCATTTACCAATTCCAATTGGCACATTGGACCCTCCCTTATAAGTCCCTGAGGTGCCAGGAGATCCTTATGGGCTGCGGCATTTCTTTTGCCACCCATAAGGAGCTCAGACAAGCCCTTTCACAGGAATGCCACTGCAGCCTGCGTGGAATACTGCACACACTATTTCACACCCATTTTCACTGCACTTAAGTAACGTATAAGTCACCTATATGTCTAACCTTCATTAATGAAGGCTAGGTGCAAAGTTACTAAGTTTGAGGACACACTTGCACTAGCAAAGATGCCTCCATGCAGTCCAGGGCCAATTCCCCAGACTTTGAGTGTGGGGACGCCATTACAGACATGCATTACACATAGGTCAATACCTATATGTAGCTTCACAATGGAAATGCTGAATATGGCCATATGAGGTGTCTTAGGTCAGGGCATTGTCCCCTCCATTCCAAAATTGGTATTAGGGAGTCAATTCCATGCATCCTGGGGGCTCCACTGTGGACCCCCAGTACTGCCAAACCAGCTCTCTGAGGCTTGCACTGCAGCTGCTGCCACCTCACAGACAGGGTTCTGCCCTCCCTGGGTCTGGGCAGCCAAGCCCCAGTGTAGGAGGCTGGCCTGGCTTGTAGTGGGTACCAAGGGGTACTTACACTCTGTACCAGGTCCAGTTATCCTTTATTAGTGTAGAAGAGGTGTTTCTAGCAGCTTAGGCTGATAGAAGGTAGCTATAGCAGAGCAACTTAGGCTGAACTAGGAGACATGCAAAGCTCCTACTATACCACTAGTGTCATATGCACAATATCATAAGAAAACACAATACACAGATATACTAAAAATAAAGGTACTTTATTTTTATGACAATATGCCAAAAGTATCTCAGTGAGTACCCTCAGTATGAGGATGCCAAATATACACAAGATATATGTACACAATACCGAAAATATGCAGTAATAGCAAAAGGAAGTAATGCAAGCAATGTAAAGTTACAGTAGATTGCAATAGGAGCACATAGGTATAGGGGCAACACAAACCATATACTCAAAAAAGTGGAATGCGAACCACGAATGGACCCCAAACCTATGTGAGCTTGTAGAGGGTCGCTGGGACTGTAAGAAAACAGTGAGGGTTAGAAAAATAGCCCACCCCAAGACCCTGAAAAGTAGGTGTAAAGTGCACCTATAACCCCCAGAGAGCACAAAAGTCGTGATAGCGGGTTTCTGCAAGGAAGACCAACACCAGCAAAGCAACCAAAGTGGATTTCCGGACCTGAGTACCTGTGGAACAAGGGGACCAAGTCCAAGAGTCGCGACAATGTCGAGAGTGGGCAGATGCCCAGGAAATGCCAGCTGAGGGTGCAAAGAAGCTGCCACCGGATGGTAGAAGCTGTTGATTCTGCAAGAATGAAGAGGGCTAGAAACTTCCCCTTTGGAGGATGGATGTCCCACGTCGTGAAGAAGCTTGCAGAGGTGTTCCCACGCAGAAAGACCGCAAACAAGCCTTGCTAGCTGCAAGGGTCGCGGTTAGGGTTTTTGGATGCTGCTGTGGCCCAGAAGGGACCAGGATGTCGCCACTTGAATGAGGAGACAGAGGGGGTGCCCAGCAAGTCAGGGAGCCCTCACAAAAGCAGGCAGCACCTGCAGAAGTACCGGAACAGGCACTTAGAAGAGAGGTGAACCGGAGTCCACCCGAAGACACAAAAGGGAGTCCCACGACGCCGGAGGACAACTCAGAAGGTTGTGCACTGCAGGTTAGAGTGTCGGGGACCCAGGCTTGGCTGTGCATAAAGGAAATCCTGGAAGAGTGCACAGGAGCCGGAGCAGCTGCAAAACGCGGTACCCAGCAATGCAGTCTAGCGTGGGGAGGCAAGGACTTACCTCCACCAAACTTGGACTGAAGAGTCACTGAACTGTGGGAGTCACTTGGACAGAGTTGCTGAGTTCCAGGGACCACGCTCGTCATGCTGACAGGTGACCCAGAGGACCGGTGATGCAGTCTTTTGTTGCCTGCGGTTGCCGGGGGAAGATTCCGTCGTCCCACGGGAGATTTCTTCAGAGCTCCTGGTGCAGAGAGGAGGCAGGCTACCCCCAGAGCATGCACCACCAGGAAACAGTCGAGAAGGCGGCAGGAGAAGCGATACAAGGTTGCAGTAGTCGTCTTTGCTACTTTGTTGCAGTTTTGCAGGCGTCCTGAGCAGTTAGTGGTCAATCCTTTGGCAGAAGGTGAAGAGGGAGATGCAGAGGAACTCTGATGAGCACTTGCATTCGTTATCTGAAGAATTCCCCAAAGCAGAGACCCTAAATAGCCAGAAAAGGAGGTTTGGCTACCTAGGAAGAAGGATAGGCTAGTAACACAGGTAAGAGCCTATCAGAAAGAGTCTCTGACGTCACCTGATGGCACTGGCCACTCAGAGCAGTCCAGTGTGCCAGCAACACCTCTGTGTCCAAGATGCCAGAGATCTGGAGCACACTGGAGGAGCTCTGGGCACCTCCCCTGGGAGGTGCAGGTCAGGGGAGTGGTCACTCCCCTTTCCTTTGTCCAGTTTCGCGCCAGAGCAGGGCTGGGGGATCCCTGAACTGGTGTAGACTGGCTTATGCAGAGATGGGCACCATCTGTGCCCATCAAAGCATTTCCAGAGGCTGGGGGAGGCTACTCCTCCCCAGCCCTGACACCTTTTTCGAAAGGGAGAGGGTGTAACACCCTCTCTCTGAGGAAGTCCTTTGTTCTGCCTTCCTGGGCCAGGCCTGGCTGGACCCCAGGAGGGCAGAAACCTGTCTGAGGGGTTGGCAGCAGCAGCAGATGCAGTGAAACCCCGAGAAAGGCAGTTTGGCAGTACCCGGGTCTGTGCTAGAGACTCGGGGGATCATGGAATTGTCTCCCCATTGCAAAATGGCATTGGGGTGACAATTCCATGATCTTAGACATGTTACATGACCATGTTCGGAGTTACCATTGTGACGCTACACATAGGTAGTGACCTATGTATAGTGCACGCGTGAAATGGTGTCCCGCACTGAGAAAGTCCAGGGAATTTGCCCTGAATGATGTGGGGGCACCTTGGCTAGTGCCAGGGTGCCCACACACTAAGTAACTTTGCACCCAACCTTCACCAGGTGAAGGTTAGACATATAGGTGACTTATAAGTTACTTAAGTGCAGTGGTAAATGGCTGTGAAATAACGTGGGCGTTATTTCACTCAGGCTGCAGTGGCAGGCCTGTGCAAGAATTTTCAGAGCTCCCTATGGGTGGCAGAAGAAATGCTGCAGCCCATAGGGATATCCTGGAACCCCAATACCCTGGGTACCTCAGTACCATATACTAGGGAATTATAAGGGTGTTCCAGTATGCCAATGTGAATTGGTGAAATTGGTCACTAGCCTGTTAGTGACAATTTAGAAAGCAGAGAGAGCATAACCACTGAGGTTCTGGTTAGCAGAGCCTCAGTGAGACAGTTAGTCATCACACAGGGGAACACATATAGGGCACACTTATGAGCACTGGGGCCCTGGCTGGCAGGGTCCCAGTGACACATACACTAAAACAACATATACACAGTGAAATATGGGGGTAACATGCCAGGCAAGATGGTACTTTCCTACACCCAGGAAGGCAGAACAAAGCATTTCATCTGAGAGCAGGGTGTTGCACCCTCTCCTTTGGAAATAGGTGTTACAGGCTGGGGAGGGGTAGCCTCCCCCAGCCTCTGGAAATGCTTTGAAGGGTACAGATGGTGCCCTCCTTGCATAAGCCAGTCTATATCGGTTTAGGGACTCCTAGTCCCTGCCCTGGGGCGAAACTTAAGTGGAATGACCACTCCCCTGTCCATCACCACCCCAGCGTTGGCTGCCAGAGCTCCTCCAGTGTGTCCCAGACTTCAGCCATCTTGTTTTCCAAGGTGTGGGGACACTCTGAAGGCTTCTTAGTGGCCATTGCCAGCATGTGATTTCAGAGACCCCTCCTGATAGGTCCATACCTGATAAGGTAGACAATCCCCGTCTGAGGGCTATAATGGGTATCTCCTGTGGGCTTTCTTCTGATTCTGCTTGCAAGTTTCCTTCAGGAATACTCTACAACAACTTCAGACTGTTCTGACCTCGTGTAGGAAAGTACCATCTTGCCTGGCATGTTACCCCTATTTTTACTTGTATGTCAGTTTGTTCTTGCCTGTCTCACTGGGATCCTGCTCGCCAGGACCCCAGTGCTCATAGTTTGTGGACTGAATGTGTTCCCTGTGTGGTGCCTAACTGTGTCACTGAGGCTCTGCTAACCAGAACCTCAGTGCTTAGGCTCTCTCTGCCTTTACATTTGTCACTGCAGGCTAGTGACCATTTTTACCAATTCTGATTTGCACACTGGAACACCTTTATAATTTGCTAGTATGTGGTACCTAGGTACTGTAGGAGGCTGGCCTGGCTTGTAGTGGGTACCAAAGGTACTTACACCTTGTGCCAGGTCCAGCTATCCCTTATTAGTAGAATAGAGGTGTTTCTAGCAGCTAGGCTGATAGAAGGAAGCTATGGCAAAGCACCTTAGGCTGAATTAGGAGACATGCAAAGCTCCTACTATACCACTTATATCATATGCACAATATCATAAGAAAACACAATACACAGAGTTACTAAAAATAAAGGTACTTTATTTTTATGACAATATGCCAAAAGTATCTCATTGAGTACCCTCAGTAAGAAGGTAAGTAATATACACAAGTTATATGTACACAAACCCAAAACAGGTAAGTAATAGTAAGAAAAGTAATGCAAACAGTGTAGAATTACAATAGGATGCAATAGGTGAAGATAGGTCTGGGGCAACACAAACCATATACTCCAAAAGTGGAATGCGAATCAAGAATGGACCCCAGAACTATGGGAGCTTGTAGAGGGTTTCTGGGACTGTAAAAAAACAGTCAGGGTGTCCAAGATACCTGTAGGAAAGTACCACCTTGCCTGGCATGTTACCACCATATTTCACTGTATATATGTTGTTTTAGTCTATGTGTCACTGCGACCCTGCCAGGCAGGGCCCCGGTGCTCATAAGTATGTTCCCTGTATGTGTTCCCTGTGTGATGCCTAACTGTCTCACTGAGGCTCTGCTAACCAGAACCTCAGTGGTTATGCTCTCTCTGCTTTCCAAATTTGTCACTAACAGGCTAGTGACTAAATTTACCAACTAACATTGGCATACTGGTACACCCATATAATTCCCTAGTATATGGTACTGAGGTACCCAGGGTATTGGGGTTCCAGGAGATCCCTATGGGCTGCAGCATTTCTTTTGCCACCTATAGGGAGCTCTGACAATTCTTACACAGGCCTGCCAGTGCAGCTTGCGTGAAATAACGTCCACGTTATTTCACAGCCATTTACCTCTGCACTTAAGTAACTTATAAGTCACCAATATGTCTAACCTTCACCTTGTGTAGGTTGGGTGCAAAGTTACTTAGTTTGTGGGCACCCTGCCACTAGCCAAGGTGCCCCCACATAGTTCAGGGCAAATTCCCCGGACTTTGTGAGTGCGGGGACACCATTACACGCATGCACTATACATAGGTCACTACCTATATATAGCGTCACAATGGTAACTCCAAACACAGCCATGTAACATGTCTAAGATCATGGAATTGTCACCCCAATACCATTCTGGTATTGGGGGGACAATTCCATGATCCCCCGGGTCTCTAGCATAGTACCTGGGTACTGCCAAACTGCCTTTCCGGGGTCTCCACTGCAGCTGCTGCCAACCCCTCAGACAGGTTTCTGCCCTCCTGTGGTCCAGGCAGCCCTGGACCAGGAAGGCCGAACAAAGGATTTCCTCCAAGAGAGGGTGTAACACTCTCTCCCTTTGGAAATAGGTGTCACGGCTGGGGAGGAGTAGCCTCCCCCAGCCTCTGGAAATGCTTTGATGGGCACAGATGGTGCCCATCTCTGCATAAGCCAGTCTACACCGGTTCAGGGATCCCCCAGCCCTGCTCTGGCGCGAAACTGGACAAAGGAAAGGAGAGTGACCACTCCCCTGACCTGACCTCCCAGGGGAGGTGCCCAGAGCTCCTCCAGTGTGTCCCAGACCTCTGCCATCTTGGAAAGAGAGGGGTTTGTGGCACACTGGACTGCTCTGAGTGGCCAGTGCCAGCAGGTGACGTCAGAGGCTCCTTCTGATAAGCTCTTACCTCTCTTGGTAGCCAATCCTCCTTCCTTGGTAGCCAAACCTCCTTTTCTGGCTATTTAGGGTCTCTGCTTTGGGGAATTCTTCTGATAATGAATACAAGAGCTCACCAGAGTTCCTCTGTATCTCCTGTAGGAAAGTACCATCTTGCCTGGCATGTTACCCCCATTTTTCACTGTATATATGTTGTTTTAGTTGTATGTGTCACTGGGACCCTGGCAACCCAGGGCCCCAGTGCTCATAAGTGTGCCTGAATGTGTTACCTGTGTAGTGACGAACTGTCTCACTGAGGCTCTGCTAATCAGAACCTCAGTGGTTATGCTCTCTCATTTCTTTCCAAATTGTCACTAACAGGCTAGTGACCATTTTTACCAATTTACATTGGCTTACTGGAACACCCTTATAATTCCCTAGTATATGGTACTGAGGTACCCAGGGTATTGGGGTTCCAGGAGATCCCTATGGGCTGCAGCATTTCTTTTGCCACCCATAGGGAGCTCTGACAATTCTTACACAGGCCTGCCACTGCAGCCTGAGTGAAATAACGTCCACGTTATTTCACAGCCATTTTTCACTGCACTTAAGTAACTTATAAGTCACCTATATGTCTAACCTTTACCTGGTAAAGGTTAGGTGCAAAGTTACTTAGTGTGAGGGCACCCTGGCACTAGCCAAGGTGCCCCCACATTGTTCAGAGACAATTCCCTGAACTTTGTGAGTGCGGGGACACCATGACACGCATGCACTACATATAGGTCACTACCTATATGTAGCTTCACAATGGTAACTCCGAATATGGCCATGTAACATGTCTATGATCATGGAATTGCCCCCTCTATGCCATCCTGGCATAGTTGGCACAATCCCATGATTCCAGTGGTCTGTAGCACAGACCCTGGTACTGCCAAACTGCCCTTCCTGGGGTTTCACTGCAGCTGCTGCTGCTGCCAACCCCTCAGACAGGCATCTGCCCTCCTGGGGTCCATCCAGGCCTGGCCCAGGATGGCAGAACAAAGAACTTCCTCTGAGAGAGGGTGTGACACCCTCTCCCTTTGGAAAATGGTGTGAAGGCAGGGGAGGAGTAGCCTCCCCCAGCCTCTGGAAATGCTTTGTTGGGCACAGAGGTGCCCAATTCTGCATAAGCCAGTCTACACCGGTTCAGGGGACCCCTTAGCCCTGCTCTGGCGCGAAACTGGACAAAGGAAAGGGGAGTGACCACTCCCCTGACCTGCACCTCCCCTGGGAGGTGTCCAGAGCTCCTCCAGTGTGCTCCAGACCTCTGCCATCTTGGAAACAGAGGTGCTGCTGGCACACTGGACTGCTCTGAGTGGCCAGTGCCACCAGGTGACGTCAGAGGCTCCTTGTGATAGGCTCCTTCAGGTGTTGCTAGCCTATCCTCTCTCCTAGGTAGCCAAACCCTCTTTTCTGGCTATTTAGGGTCTCGGTCTCTGTCTCTGGGGAAACTTTAGATAACGAATGCAAGAGCTCAGCCGAGTTCCTCTGCATCTCTCTCTTCACCTTCTGATAAGGAATCGACTGCTGACCGCGCTGGAAGCCTGCAAACCTGCAACATAGTAGCAAAGACGACTACTGCAACTCTGTAACGCTGATCCTGCCGCCTTCTCGACTGTTTTCCTGTCTGTGCATGCTGTGGGGGTAGTCCGCCTCCTCTCTGCACCAGAAGCTCCGAAGAAATCTCCTGTGGGTCGACGGAATCTTCCCCCTGCAACCGCAGGCACCAAAAAGCTGCATTACCGGTCCCTTGGGTCTCCTCTCAGCACGACGAGCGAGGTCCCTCGAATCCAGCGACTCTGTCCAAGTGACTCCCACAGTCCAGTGACTCTTCAGTCCAAGTTTGGTGGAGGTAAGTCCTTGCCTCACCTCGCTGGGCTGCATTGCTGGGAACCGCGACTTTTGCAGCTACTCCGGCCCCTGTGCACTTCCGGCGGAAATCCTTTGTGCACAGCCAAGCCTGGGTCGACCGCACTCTAACCTGCATTGCACGACTTTCTAAGTTGGTCTCCGGCGACGTGGGACTCCTTTGTGCGACTTCGGGTGAGCACCATTTCACACATCCTTGTAGTGCCTGTTTCTGGCACTTTTCCGGGTGCTACTTGCTGCTGAGAGGGCTCCTTGTCTTGCTCGACGTCCCCTCTCTCTTCTGGTCTAATTTGCGACCTCCTGGTCCCTCCAGGGCCACAGCAGCGTCCAAAAACGCTAACCGCACGATTTGCAGCTAGCAAGGCTTGTTGGCGTTGTTTCGGCGGGAAAACACTTCTGCACGACTCTCCAAGGCGAGCGGGATCCGTCCACTAAAGGGGAAGTCTCTAGCCCTTTCCGTTCCTGCAGAAACCTCAGCTTCTTCTGTCCAGTAGAAGCTTCTTTGCACCCGCAGCTGGAATTTCCGGGGCATCTGCCCATCTCCGACTTGCTTGTGACTTTTGGACTTGGTCCCCTTGTTCCACAGGTACCCTAGATTGGAAATCCACAGTTGTTGCATTGTTGGTTTGTGTCTTTCCTGCATTATTCCTCCAACACGACTTCTTTGTCCTTAGGGGAACTTTAGTGCACTTTGCACTCACTTTTCAGGGTCTTGGGGAGGGTTATTTTTCTAACTCTCACTATTTTCTAATAGTCCCAGCGACCCTCTACAAGGTCACATAGGTTTGGGGTCCATTCGTGGTTCGCATTCCACTTTTGGAGTAAATGGTTTGTGTTGCCCCTATCCCTATGTTTCCCCATTGCATCCTATTGTAACTATACATTGTTTGCACTGTTTTCTAAGACTATACTGCATATTTTTGCTATTGTGTATATATATCTTGTGTATATTTCCTATCCTCTCACTGAGGGTACACTCTAAGATACTTTGGCATATTGTCATAAAAATAAAGTACCTTTATTTTTAGTATAACTGTGTATTGTGTTTTCTTATGATATTGTGCATATGACACTAGGTGGTACTGTAGTAGCTTCACACGTCTCCTAGTTCAGCCTAAGCTGCTCTGCTAAGCTACCATTATCTATCAGCCTAAGCTGCTAGACACCCTATACACTAATAAGGGATAACTGGGCCTGGTGCAAGGTGTAAGTACCCCTTGGTACTCACTACAAGCCAGTCCAGCCTCCTACATTGGTTGAGCAGCGGTGGGATAAGTGCTTTGAGACTGCTTACCACTCTTGTCATTGTACTTTTCATAAGAGAAAAATATACAAAACAATGTCAGTGTATATACACATAGCCAAAAAGTTTTGCATTTCCTCTTTTCACTCTTTTCTAAGTGCTGAAAAGTACTTCTAAAACTTTCAAAAAGTTTAAAAAGTTTTTTCTGTCTTTCTAAAAAGTTCTGAAAACTTTTTTCTCTTTTTCTATCACTTTAACTCTCTCTAAAAATGTGTGGCACAGGCCAAAATGTTGATCTGTCCAAACTTGCATATGATCACCTTAGCTGGAAAGGAGCAAGGAGTCTCTGCATAGAGAGAGGTTTGAGTGTAGGGAAGAATCCTTCTTTGGAATTATTGCTTAACATGCTTAGAGAACAAGATAAGGCCATAGGGGCCACATCTGTTGAAAAGGTAGCAAATGGTTCCCAATCTGATCCAGGGACTCCCCCAGGAAAAGATTCAGGAAAGTAACTTCCTAGCCTGCCCGTTACTAGACAGTCTAGCATAGTTGGTAATGATGATGAGCCACACCATACAAATAGTGTGGTCTCACATCATAGCAAAAGCATTTATTCTCACCATACTGGTAGTGATGTTTCTGTTAGCCAAGCTGTTAGGGTGGCTTCTGTAAGGGACAGGTCTCCTTCTGTTCATTCTTCTGTGTCTAAGAATGTCCCTCCCACCAACCCTGATGACAGAATGTTAGAGAGGGAACTCAATAAGTTGAGGGTGGAACAAACCAGACTGAAGCTTAAAAAGCAACAGCTGGATTTGGATAGACAGTCTTTTGAACTAGAGAAAGAAAGACAGAAGTTGGGTTTAGATACCCATGGTGGCAGCAGCAGTATTCCCCATAGTCATCCTGCAAAAGAGCATGATTCCAGGAATCTGCACAAGATAGTTCCCCCTTATAAGGAGGGGGATGACATTAACAAGTGGTTTGCTGCACTTGAGAGGGCCTGTGTTGTACAGGATGTCCCTCAAAGGCAGTGGGCTGCTATCCTATGGCTATCATTTAGTGGAAAAGGTAGGGATAGGCTCCTTACTGTAAAAGAAAATGATGCTAATAATTTCCAAGTTCTTAAGAATGCACTCCTGGATGGTTATGGCTTAACCACTGAACAGTACAGGATAAATTTCAGAGAGACCAAAAAGGAGTCTTCACAAGACTGGGTTGATTTCATTGACCATTCAGTGAAGGCCTTGGAGGGGTGGTTACATGGCAGTAAAGTTACTGATTATGACAGCCTGTATAACTTGATCCTGAGAGAGCATATTCTTAATAATTGTGTGTCTGATTTGTTGCACCAGTACTTGGTGGACTCTGATCTGACCTCTCCCCAAGAATTGGGAAAGAAGGCAGACAAATGGGTCAGAACAAGGGTGAACAGAAAAGTTCATACAGGGGGTGACAAAGATGGCAACAAAAAGAAGGATGGTAAGTCTTCTGACAAGGGTGGGGACAAATCTAAAAATTAGTCTTCATCAGGCCCACAAAAACACTCTGGTGGGGGTGGTGGGCCCAAATCCTCTTTTAATCAGAACAAGGAAAAGAAACCATGGTGCTATTTATGTAAAATAAAAGGCCACTGGACAACAGATCCCAGTTGTCCAAAGAAAAGCACCAATGCTCCTACCACTACAACCCCTACTGCTACCCCTAGTGTCCCTACTAATAGCAGTGGTGGTGGGAGCAAACCTACTAATAGCCAATCCAAGGGAGTAGCTGGGCTCACTATTGGTAACTTAGTTGGGGTTGGCCTTGTTAGGGAGGCCACAGAGGCTGTGTTAGTCTCTGAGGGGGCTATTGATTTAGCCACCTTAGTTGCTTGTCCCCTTATTATGGATACGTACAAGCAACTACCCCTAATAAATGGTGTTGAGGTTCAGGCTTACAGGGACACTGGTGCCAGTGTGACTATGGTCATAGAGAAACTGGTCCACCCTGAACAACACCTACTTGGTCACCAGTACCAAGTAACTGATGCTCACAACAACGCACTTAGCCACCCCATGGCTGTTGTAAATCTCAACTGGGGGGGGGTTACTGGTCCAAAGAAAGTTGTGGTAGCTTCAGATTTACCTGTAGACTGTCTATTAGGGAATGATTTGGAGACATCAGCTTGGTCAGATGTGGAGTTGGAGGCCCATGCAGCAATGCTGGGCATCCCAGGGCATATTTTTGCTTTGACAAGGGCTCAGGCCAAAAAGCAAAAAGGACAGGGAAGCTTGGATCCTGGAACAATGGACCAAGTGCTCCCTAAAGCTAGGGCTAGTAGAAGCAAACCACTTCCTACTATCCCTCCCTCTACAGTGGATTCTACTTCTGAGGAAGAAGAATTCCCTCCCTGTGCAGAACCTACACCAGAGGAGCTGGAAGCAGACACTGCTGAGCTTTTGGGTGAAGGGGGGCCTGCCAGAGAGGAGCTGAGTGTGGCACAGCAAACCTGTCCCACATTAGAGGGTCTCAGACAGCAAGCTGTCAAACAGGCTAATGGGGATGTCAGTGACTCAAACAGAGTTTACTGGGAGGACAACCTCTTGTACACTGAGCATAGGGATCCTAAACCTGGAGCTGCCAGGAGATTAGCGATTCCTCAGGAGTACGGAAAGTTCCTCCTAACACTGGCACATGACATTCCCCTAGCTGGGCACCTAGGACAAATGAAAACTTGGGACAGGCTTGTTCCCCTGTTTCATTGGCCTAGAATGTCTGAGGACACAAAGGAATTTTGTAAGTCCTGTGAAACCTGTCAAGCCAGTGGCAAGACAGGTGGCACCCAAAGGCACCCCTTATTCCACTGCCTGTGGTTGGGGTTCCCTTTGAAAGGGTAGGGGTTGACATAGTTGGCCCCCTTGACCCTCCTACTGCTCCAGGCAATAGATTTATCTTGGTGGTAGTGGACCATGCCACAAGATATCCTGAAGCTATTCCTTTAAGGACCACTACAGCACCTGCAGTGGCAAAGGCCCTCCTGGGAATATTTTCCAGGGTGGGCTTCCCAAAGGAAGTAGTATCAGACAGGGGAAGCAATTTCATGTCTGCATACTTAAAGGCCATGTGGAAGGAGTGTGGTGTAACGTACAAGTTCACAACACCCTATCATCCACAAACAAATGGACTGGTGGAGAGATTTAATAAAACTCTCAAAGGCATGATTATGGGTCTCCCTGAAAAACTCCGCAGGAGATGGGATATCCTTCTACCATGCCTCCTTTTTGCCTACAGGGAGGTACCCCAGAAAGGAGTGGGCTTCAGCCCCTTTGAACTTCTTTTTGGACACCCTGTTAGGGATCCACTCACACTTGTAAAGGAGGGTTGGGAACAACCTTTAAAAGCTCCTAAGCAGGATATTGTGGATTATGTACTTGGCCTCAGATCAAGGATGGCTGAGTACATGAAAAAGGCCAGTAAAAACCTTCAGGCCAGCCAAGAGCTCCAGAAGCAATGGCATGATCAGAAGGCTGTTTTGGTTCAGTACCAACCAGGGCAGAAAGTGTGGGTCTTGGAGCCTGTGGCCCCAAGAGCACTCCAAGATAAATGGAGTGGACCCCACACAATTGTTGAAAAGAAGGGAGAAGTCACCTATTTAGTTGACTTAGGCACTGTCAGGAGTCCCCTTAGGGTGCTCCATGTCAACCGCCTGAAACCCTACTATGACAGGGCTGATCTCACCCTGCTCATGGCAACAGATGAAGGACAGGAAGAAGACAGTGATCCTCTACCTGATCTCTTCTCTTCCACAGAACAAGATGCTCTGGTGGAAGGTGTAGTTTTGGCTGATTGTCTTACTGCTGAGCAGAAAGACAATTGCATAAACCTCCTAGATCAATTCTCTGAACTCTTCTCTACTGTGCCAGGTACCACTTCTTGGTGTGAGCACACTATAGATACTGGAGACAGTTTACCTGTCAAAAGTAAGATCTATAGGCAGCCTGACCATGTCAGGGACTGCATAAAGCAAGAGGTCCAGAAAATGTTAGAACTAGGAGTGGTTGAGCACTCTGACAGTCCATGGGCTTCTCCTGTGGTGCTGGTACCAAAACCCCATTCCAAAGATGGAAAGAAGGAAATGCGGTTTTGTGTAGACTATAGAGGTCTCAACTTGGTAACCAAAACTGATGCTCACCCTATACCCAGGGCAGATGAGCTCATAGATACACTGGCATCTGCCAAGTATCTAAGCACTTTTGACTTGACTGCAGGGTATTGGCAGATCAAATTGTCAGAAGATGCTAAACCTAAGACTGCATTTTCAACCATTGGAGGACATTACCAGTTTACTGTAATGCCTTTTGGTTTGAAAAATGCACCTGCCACTTTTCAGAGGTTGGTGAACACAGTCCTGCAAGGGCTGGAAGCTTTCAGTGCAGCATATTTGGACGATATAGCTGTCTTTAGCTCCAGCTGGGATGATCACCTGGTCCACCTATGGAAAGTTTTGGAGGCCCTGCAAAAGGCAGGCCTCACTATCAAGGCTTCAAAGTGCCAGATAGGGCAGGGTAAGGTGGTTTATCTGGGACACCTTGTTGGTGGGGAACAGATTGCACCACTACAGGGGAAAATCCAAACAATTATTGATTGGGTTCCCCCTACTACACAGACTCAGGTGAGAGCCTTCCTAGGCCTCACTGGGTATTACAGGAGGTTCATTAAGAACTATGGCTCCATTGCAGCCCCTCTTAATGACCTCACTTCCAAAAAGATGCCTAAAAAGGTATTATGGACAGCTAGCTGTCAGAAAGCTTTTGAGGAGATGAAGGAGGCCATGTGCTCTGCACCTGTCCTGAAAAGCCCTTGTTACTCTAAAAAATTCTATGTCCAAACTGATGCATCTGAATTAGGAGTAGGGGCAGTCCTATCACAACTTAATTCTGAGGGCCAGGATCAACCTGTTGCTTTTATCAGTAGGAGGTTGACCCCTAGAGAAAAGCGTTGGTCTGCCATTGAGAGGGAGGCCTTTGCTGTGGTCTGGGCTCTGAGGAAGTTGTTTTCTCACTGTTTTCTTACAGCCCCAGCGACCCTCTACAAGCTCACATAGGTTTGGGGTCCATTTGTGGTTTGCATTCCACTTTTGGAGCATATGGTTTTGTGTTGCCCCTATACCTATGTGCTCCTATTGCAATCCATTGTAATTCTACACTGTTTGCATTACTTTTTTTGTTATTACTTACCTAAGTTTGGTTTGTGTACAGATATCTTGTGTATATAACTTATCCTCATACTGAGGGTACTCACTGAGATACTTTTGGCATATTGTCATAAAAATAAAGTACCTTTATTTTTAGTACTTCTGTGTATTGTGTTTTCTTATGATATTGTGCATATGACACCAATGGTATAGTAGGAGCTTTACATGTCTCCTAGTTCAGCCTAAGCTGCTTTGCCATAGCTACCTTCTATCAGCCTAACCTGCCAGAAACACCTGTTCCACACTAATAAGGGATAACTGGACCTGGTAGAGGGTCGCTGGGACTGTAAGAAAACAGTGTGGATTTGAAAAATAGCCCACCCCAAGACCCTGAAAGCTAGGTGTAAAGTGCACCTACTACCCCCAGAGAGCACAGAAGTCGTGATAGGGGGATTCTGCAGGAAGAACAAACACTAGCAATGCAACAACAGTGGATTTCGGGACCTGAGTACCTGTAAGACAAGGGGACCAAGTCCAATAGTCGCGACAGTATCGAGAGTGGGCAGGAGCCCAGGAAATGCCAGCGGAGGGTGCAAGAAAGCTGCCACCTGTTGGAAGAAGCTTGGATTTCTGCAAGAAAGAAGAGAGCTAGGAACTTCTCCTTTGGAGGATGGATGTCCCACGTCGCGATAAAGCTTGCAGAGGTGTTCCCACGCAGAAAGACCACAAACAAGCCTTGCTGCCGCAAGGGTCGCCGTAGAGTTTTGTGGGTGCTGCTGTGGCCCAGGGGGGACCAGGATGTCGCCACTTGGAAGAGGAGACAGAGGGGGGCACCCAGCAACGTAGGGAACCCTCACAGGAGCAAGCAGCACCCGCAGAAGTACCTGAACAGGCACTTAGAAGAAAAGTGAACCGAAGTCCACCCGAAGTCACAAAAGGGAGTCCCACGACGCCGGAGGACAACTCAGAAGGTTGTGCACTGCAGATTAGAGTGTCGGGGACCCAGGCTTGGCTGTGCACGAAGGCTTCATTTACCAATTTCAATTGGCACACTGGAACACCCTTCTAAGTCCCTAGTATATGGTACCTAGGTACCCAGGGCATTGGGGTTCCAGGAGATCCATATGGGCTGCAGCATTTCTTTTGCCACCCACAGGGAGCTCAGACAAACCCTTCCACAGGTCTCCCATTGCAGCCTGCGTGAAATACTGCACACACTATTTCACAGCCATTGTCAGTGCACTTAAATAACTTATAAGTTACCTATATGTCTAACCTTCATTTACTGAAGACTAGGTGCAAAGTTACTAAGTGTGTTGGCACCCTTGCACTAGGAAAGGTGCCCCCACGCAGTCCAGGGACAATTCCAGAGACTTTGTATTTGCGGGACACCATTACAGGCGTGCACCACATATAGGTCAATACCCATATGTAGCTTCACAATGGTAACCCCGAATGTGCACATGTAAGGTGTCTAAGATCATGGAAATGTCCCCCCTTTCCGAATCTGGTATTGGGGAGCCAATTCCATGCCTCCTGGGGCTCCACCATGGACACCCAGTACTGCCAAACTAGCTCTCTGAGGCTTGCACTGCAGCTACAGCTGCTGCCACCTCACAGACAGGGTTCTGCCCTCCTGGGGTCTGAGCAGCTCAGTCCCAGGAAGGTAGAACAAAGAATTTCCTTTGGGAGGAGGGTGTTACACCCTCTCCCTTTAGAAATGGGTGTTACAGGCTGGGAAGGGGTAGCCTCCCCCAGCCTCTGGAAATGCTTTGAAGGGCACAGATGGTGCCCTCCTTGCATAAGTCAGTCTACACCGGTTCATGGACCCCCAGTCCCTGCTCTGGCACAAAACTTTACAAAGGAAAGGATAGTGACCACTCCGCTGTCCATCACCATCCTAGGGGTGGTGCCCATGGCTACTCCAGTGTGCCCCAGACTTCAGCCATCTTGTTTTCCAAGTGTTATGACACTCCGGAGGCCAATGAGTGGCCAGTGCCAGCACGTGACATCAGAGACCCCTCCTGGTATGTCCATACCTGATAAGGTAGCCAATCCCCCTCTCAGGGCTATTTAGGGTCTCTCCTGTGGGTTTCTCTTCAGATTCTACTTGCAAGTTTCCAGCAGGAAGCAACTACTACCTCATCCTCTGACATCTGATCGACTGTAGACTGCTCCTGGAACCGCTGCAACAACAACAAAGTATCCAGAAGGGCTACTTTTCCTCTGCAACTTCAGCTCCAGCCAGCAACAGCAACAGTTTCCAAGGTGTGCACGCTCTGGGGACTCCCTGTCTTCACCATGCACCAGAAGGACCAAAGAAATCTCCTGTGAAGTGACTGAGTCACTTCCCAGCTCTTGTAGATAGCAAAGTCGACGACCTGTTCTCTTGGACTCCTCTCCTCACTCCTCTCCTGGTGACAAGCGTGCTCCTTGGAACGCAGGTGGTGGACCCCTTCGACACAGACTGTCCTAAGGTCCTGCTGTCCAAATTTGGAAGAGCTAAGAGCTTGTCTTCCCCGTTTGCGACAGTGCCCTTGTGCACCGCGTCGTCTGCACCTCCTGAGGCCTCTCTGCAATATTTGCAAGAATCATTCGTGCACAGCGTGCCCCAGGTGCTCAGCTCTCTATCCTGTGAACTCGCTGAGTTGTGCTCGGGCGGCGTGGGACATTCTTTTGTAGTGCTGCAACACCTGCCATTTACACCTTCTTTGTCCCTGTATCCTGGGACCTCCGTGGGTGCTGCCTGGTCATCTGTGGGTTCCCTCCAGTGTTAGGAGCTTCCTCTGCCTCCTCAGTCTGAGTTGATGCCCCCAGGTCCCTCCTGGGTCCAGGCAGTGCCATTTTGATGCAATCCACAACATTGCTTGAACCAAGGTTTGTTGGACGAAACCAGCACCAAAACTCTCCTGCTTCCAACATCTCTTCATGGGACATCCATTGCATCATCCAGGAACCCGCAGCCATTTTCCTTTGGTGCATTTCTGCAGTCTTTGTCTAACCAGGGATTCTTCTTTTGCACTCTCTTCTAGGTTGTCCCTCCTGGAACTCCTTCCGACTTCTGGACTTGGTCTCCTCTCTTTGCAGGTCTTCAGCCCCAGTAAATCCACCATTTGTTGTTTGCAGTCTTGCTTGGTTCTTGCAATAAGTCTAATCATGACTTGTAGTGTGTCTTAAGAAACTTGCAGTACTTTACTCCTACTTTCCTGGGCTCTGGGGTGGGGTATTTTACTTACCTTTGTGGTTTTCTTACTCTCCCAGCGATTCTGTACACACTACAATTGTCTAGGGGGGAATTAGTGATTCACATTCCACTTTCTTATTATATGGTTTGTGTTGCCCCAGACCTATTTTCTCCTATTGCATTCTATAGCATTCCCTATTGTTTGCAGTATCGTATGTCTAATTACTTACTTATTTTGGTGACTTGTGTATATATTGTGTATAATACTTACCTCCAGAAGGAATATTGGCTCTAAGATATTTTTGGTCTTGTGTCACTAAAATAAAGTACCTTTATTTTTGGTAACACTGAGTATTGTCTTTTATTGTGTATAAGTACTGTGTAACATAGTAGTATTGCAGGAGCTTTGCATGACTCCTGGTTCAGCCTAAGCTGCTCTGCTCTAAGCTACCTCTATCAGCCTAATCTTCAAGAACACTACTACATTTCACTAATAAGGGATAAGTGGACCTGGTGTAGGAAAGTACCATCTTGCCTGGCATGTTATCCCCATTTTCACTGTATGTATGTTTGTTTTTGCCCTTGTGTCACTGGGATCCTGCTAAGCAGGACCCCAGTGCTCATAGTGTATGTCCTGTATGTGTTCCCTGTGTGGTGCCTAACTATCACTGAGGCACTGCTAACGAGGACATCAGTGTTTATGCTCTCTCTGCTTTTTAAATTTGTCACTGCAGGCTAGTGACTAATTTTACCAAGAAATGTACAATGGAAAGTTTTAGGATGAAGAAAGAACAGATTTGGGGAGGAGAGAGAAGACAGGAATCAGGGGAAGAGATTAAATCAAGGGAAGCAAGCAGTGTTCTGGTGGGTGAGGAGCAGCGGGAAGGCATCAATGAAGTCACTTTGGGTGAAGGTGAAGGTCTGGATGCAGAAAAGTGAGGTGAGTGAAGCTGTTCTATTTTTAAGATATGGGAGGAAAGAAAATCAAAAGTAGAGCTATGAGACAGACAGAGATGATCAAATAATGCCAAAATCTCATCCTTAAATTATATCATACCTTTACCATTGTTGGAAATGGAGATTGAAATGTTAACACTGATCCTTGGTGAGGTAGAAATATAAGTTGCTGCTCATATAGTATATGTGCATACTTATGAAGTGTGTCCACACTAAGGGGGTGGGGGTTTGAGTGTGAAAAGCAGTAAGTCAGTTTTGAGGTTTCCCTTCTGGGTGCAGTTATATTGGTCAGATATTTTTATGGAATTCACTCACAATCCTTTGTTTGCAGTTTTAGGTTGTATATTTGGAAACGACTGGGGGGCACATTTACAAGCCCCTACGCCACCGGAGCATTTTTTGACGCTCTGGTGGTGCAGTGTGGCGGCCCATATTTACAAGGCCACGCAAAGCCACCTTGTGTGGCTTTTCATGGTTTTGTAAATATTGTCCCCTTTCACACATTACTCTCCATGAGAGGGGAGTTCCATGGGTGTCGCTGTGGGTGTTCCCACACAACACCCATGGAATCTGTTGCATTCCTAGATTTACAAGGCTGGGAATGCATCAGATTCCTGCGCCACCCGAGGGGCAGAGTAAAAGTGGCGCAACAAGGAGAAATTACTTTATTTCTCCTCATTTTTTCCTCTTTCTATGTGTGCTTCAAACAGAGAAAGAGGAAAAAACCATTAATGATTGTTTATGTTCAGAAAGAAGGCCCTTCCTGCACAAAAACAGTCATCCTGCAAAGGAGGCACCCTTTCACCATGGCGCAAAGGTGCCTGCATTGGCGCTAGGCAGCAAATTGTGTGCCAGTGCTGAGGAAAGCACAGGGATGAATGATATTTCTGTAAATACAACAAATCCCTGCACTTTTTTATAATGGTGCATCTCAGCACTGCAAGATGGTTTACAGCTCCGGGCTGCGTCAGTATTTTGTAAATATATCCCATATGTATGGCTAATGTCAAAGGAGTTAGGGCTTGATTTAGCCAAGTAAACAGTGATGGAATACCAGAGTGGGGCAATTTAAAGAGTTTATAATGGAGGAGTATGAAAATGTGAACTTAATATGGTTGGAAAATTAAAAAGAGTGGAAGACATTGCCTATGTAATATGCAAAAAATAGCACTGTGGCTATAGTACAGCACAGGTAGGTGTACATGAGAAACTGCGGTGTTGGCATCGATCACCACAAAAATAGATACATAAGAAGGTCCAAGTTGAAACTACTACTAACATGGATTAATGTGGATTGCTAGGTGAGAACAAATGGAAATTACAATAAATAATGGGGTTAGCCGGTTCCATGCGTTGGTTGGCTGAGAGCCGCCTAACGCTGTGGTGCTTGTGTGCATCACACGGCTCCCAGCTGTCCCTGCACACAGCACTGGAAAGCCCTCTGGTGTGAGCACCAGAGGAATTTCCTGCTGAAAGAAGCAGCCTTGGGAGCTGGGGACAATTTTGCCCAGCTCCCGAGGCTGTTTCTTTGTTTTCAGTGTAATAAAGATCAGTGCTCATGGCACACTGTCGTCATTTCACTGAACATTAAAGTGAAATGTGCTGATCGGCTCATTTTACTGCCTAGGTGCTTGCAGGGCTATCTCAGCCCCCTGAGCACCTAGGAAGACTGGAGAAGTGTCATTGGAAAGAGGGGGAATCTCTAGGGGAGACTGAAGGAGGGCGATTACCAAGCAGGAATCCACCACTAGACACCAGGGAGGGGGAAGCGGCCCGTTGGGCAAGGGCTTTTGCCCCCCCCTTTCTTTTGCCATTTTCAATCTTTCCGCGCCCCCCCCCCAAATCCTGAGGACAGGATGGGGGCAATAGCCCCCGATCTGCTCCCTCTGGCAAGGCAGAATCCCATTAGACACCAGGGGCTATTTTGTTTTGTTGGTGTTTGGGGGAGGGGCTCCCCTGAATGGGCATGGTAATGCCTCTACTCCCTCTCAACAAATGGGCACAGTCTTTCTGGAGGCAGATGAGGGTTATTATCCCTATCTGCCCCCATGGGAGGGCAAAATGCCCACTACACTATTTCTTTGTTATTGTAGGGGAGGGGGCTGCCCAGAATGAGCATGTCAATGCCCCCACCCCCTTCCCATAAAAATGGGCACAGGCTTTATGCCCCCTTGGGGGGACAAAAAGCCCATTAGAACCCATGGACTATTTGTTTGGTAGCATAGGGTTGGAGGCAGTCCAGAATGAGCATGACAATGCCCCCACCCCCTAAATAAAATGGGCACAGTCTTGCTGCTCTGACTTGAGGGCAGATGGGGATTATTACCCCCAATCTAGTCACAGGGGGGAGAAAGTCCACTAGACACCAGGGATTTTTTTTTTTTTTTTTTTTTACAAATAAGGGGGTGGGGGCTGTGCACCATGGACATGGATATGCCCCCCATCCCAACCGAAGAGTGGCAAGAGTCTTTCTACTCCCTCTGCGAACTAAAGCATCTCATCCAAATGTCAAGCAGGAGGACATTTATCTCTTTTGGGTGTTGATTTTACACATGGGCCAGAAGAACTTGGCTAACTCCCAATATCATCCCACTTACAATGGTAAACAGCTGTACTTTTTGGGCTTGGGTAGGCTGCCAACTGGAAAACCCTACCAGAACCAGACCCTTCTGAAAACTAGACATTTGGGGGAGCACAGGGTAGTGTGCTTCACATGCACCCTACAACCTTTTTTTTGCCCACAATGCCCTGCAAACCTCCAACTTTGCCTGAAGTCACACATTTTCCCAGCATTTCGGTGATGGAATCTTCTAGAATCCACATGAATCCACAAAATTCCTACTACCCAGCATTTTCCCACTCGTGGTGATAAAAACTCTGCCCCACTTGTGTTGCTGGGCCTAGCACCAGTGACAGGAACGGATCCAACCGAGGTCAACAGGAGTCTAGACAAGAGGGCTCCCATTGTCCTTAGTTTGATCCACTCCAGTTTTATCAGCACAGGTGGGGCAATGCTGGATGATAGGGATTTTTGTGGATTCCTGCAAATTAAGGGTGTGTCCATCACAGAAAGGAAAAAAAAATTGTGATTTCAGGAAACGTTTGAGGTTTGAAGGGCATTGTGGGTAATAAAACCGAATGGGATCCACACAAGCCACCCCATTGTTGATTCCACTAGGTGTCTGGTTTTAAAAAAAATCACAAGTTGGCTAGGTTTCCCTAGTTGCTCACTGAGCAAGGGTCCAAAAACTAGAGCTACCCACACTGGCAAAAGATGGTCAGTTATCGGTGGAGAAATATGTTGCATCCATGTTGCATTTTGGGGCATTTCCTGTTGTAAGCACTAGGTCTACTCACACATGAGGTATCATTTTTATCAGGAGAATTGGGGGAATGCTGAGTGGAAAGAAGTTTGTGACTCCCTGCCGATTCCAGAACTTTCTAGCACAGAAATGTGAGGAAATGTGTTTTTTAGTCAAGGTTTGAGGTTTGGAATGGATTCTGGGCAACAAAAACTGGTGAAACTCACGCAAAGTCAGCCCACCCTAGATTTTCCTGGGTGTCTAGTTTTTAAAAATGTACAAGTTGGTTAGGTTTCCCAAGGTGCCAGCTGATCTAGGATCCAAAACCTCAAGCTACCCACATCTGAGAAAGAGGGTATTAGTTGGAAAAATGTGCTACATTCATGTTGTATTTTGGGCCATTTCCTGTCACGGGCACGGGCACTAGGTCTACCCACACAAGTAAGGTACCATTTTTATTCAGAGACTTGGGGGAATGCTGGGTTGAAGGAAGTTTATTGTTTGTAGGAGGCTGGGCTGGCTTGTAGTGAGTACCAAGGGGTACTTACACCTTGCACCAGGCCCAGGTATCCCTTATTAGTGTATAGGGTGTCTAGCAGCTTAGGCTGATAGATAATGGTAGCTTAGCAGAGCAGCTTAGGCTGAACTAGGAGACGAGTGAAGCTCCTACAGAACCACTAGTGTCATATGCACAATATCATAAGAAAACACAATACACAGATATACTAAAAATAAAGGTACTTTATTTTTATGACAATATGCCAAAAGTATCTCAGTGAGTACCCTCAGTATGAGGATAGCAAATATACACAAGATATATGTACACAATACCAAAAAAATGCAGTATAGCATTAGAAAACAGTGCAAACAATGTATAATTACAATAGGATGCAATGGGGACACATAGGGATAGGGGCAACACAAACCATATACTCCAAAAGTGGAATGCGAACCACGAATGGACCCCAAACCTATGTGACCTTGTAGAGGGTCGCTGGGACTGTAAGAAAACAGTGGGGGTTAGAAAAATAGCCCACCCCAAGACCCTGAAAAGTGAGTGCAAAGTGCACTAAAGTTCCCCAAAGAGCACAGAAGTCGTGATAGGGGAATTCTGCAGGAAAGACACAAACCAGCAATGCAACAACGATGGATTTCCAAACGAGGGTACCTGTGGAACAAGGGGACCAAGTCCAAAAGTCACAAGCAAGTCGGAGATGGGCAGATGCCCATGAAATGCCAGCTGTGGGTGCAAAGAAGCTGCTACTGGACAGTAGAAGCTGAGGGTTCTGCAGGAACGACAAGGGCTAGAAACTTTCCCTTTGGAGGACAGATGCCCCACGGCGTGGAGAGTCGTGCAGAAGTGTTTTCCTGGAGAAAGACCGCAAACAAGCCTTGCTAGCTGCAAGTCGTGCAGTTAGAGTTTTTGGATGCTGCTGTGGCCCAGGAGGGACCAGGATGTCGCCAATTGCGTCAGGGGACAGAGGGGGCACCCAGCAAGACAAGGAGCCCTCTCAAAAGCAGGCAGCACCCGCAGAAGTGCCGGAACAGGCACTACGAAGAGGAGTGAAACGGTGCTCACCCGAAGTTGCACAAAGGAGTCCCACGCCTCCGGAGGACAACTCAGGAGGTCGTGCAATGCAGGTTAGAGTGCCGTGGACCCAGGCTTGGCTATGCACAAAGGATTTCCGCCGGAAGTGCACAGAGGCTGGAGTAGCTGCAAAAGTCGCGGTTCCCAGCAATGCAGTCTGGCGTGGGGAGGCAAGGACTTACCTCCACCAAACTTGGACTGAAGAGTCACTGGACTGTGGGAGTCACTTGGACAGAGTTGCTGGATTCAAGGGACCTTGCTCGTCCTGCTGAGAGGAGACCCAGGGGACCAGTGATGCAGTTCTTTGGTGCCTGCGGTTGCAGGGGGACGATTCCGTCGACCCACGGGAGATTTCTTCGGAGCTTCTAGTGCAGAGAGGAGGCAGACTACCCCCACAGCATGCACCACCAGGAAAGCAGTCGAGAAGGCGGCAGGATCAGCGTTACAGAGTTGCAGTAGTCGTCTTCGCTACTTTGTTGCAGTTTTGCAGGCTTCCAGCGCGGTCAGCAGTCGATTCCTTGGCAGAAGGTGAAGAGAGAGATGCAGAGGAACTCTGATGAGCTCTTGCATTCGTTATCTAAGGAATTCCCCAAAGCAGAGACCCTAAATAGCCAGAAAAGAGGGTTTGGCTACTTAGGAGAGAAGATAGGCTAGCAACACCTGAAGGAGCCTATCAGAAGGAGTCTCTGATGTCACCTGCTGGCCCTGGCCACTCAGAGCAGTCCAGTGTGCCAGCAGCACCTCTGTTTCCAAGATGGCAGAGGTCTGGAGCACACTGGAGGAGCTCTGGGCACCTCCCAGGGGAGGTGCAGGTCAGGGGAGTGGTCACTCCCCTTTCCTTTGTCCAGTTTCGCGCCAGAGCAGGGCTGAGGGGTCCCTGAACCGGTGTAGACTGGCTTATGCAGAAATGGGCACCATGTGTGCCCATGAAAGCATTTCCAGAGGCTGGGGGAGGCTACTCCTCCCCTGCCTTCACACCATTTTCCAAAGGGAGAGGGTGTAACACCCTCTCTCTGAGGAAGTCCTTTGTTCTGCCTTCCTGGGCCAAGCCTGGCTGGACCCCAGGAGGGCAGAAACCTGTCTGAGGGGTTGGCAGCAGCAGCAGCTGCAGTGAATCTCCGGGAAAGGCAGTTTGGCAGTACCAGGGTCTGTACTACAGACCCGTGGGATCATGGGATTGTACCAACAATGCCAGGATGGCATAGAGGGGGCAATTCCATGATCTTAGACATGTTACATGGCCATATTCGTAGTTACCATTGTGAAGCTACACATAGGTAGTGACCTATATGTAGTGCACACGTGTAATGGTGTCCCCGCACTCACACAGTCCGGGGAATTGGCCCTGAACAATGTGGCGGCACCTTGGCTAGTGCCAGGGTGCCCACACACTAAGTAACTTAGCACCCAACCTTTACCAGGTAAAGGTTAGACATATAGGTGACTTATAAGTTACTTAAGTGCAGTGTAAAATGGCTGTGAAATAACGTGGACGTTATTTCACTCAGGCTGCAATGGCAGGCCTGTGTAAGAATTGTCAGAGCTCCCTATGGGTGGCAAAAGAAATGCTGCAGCCCATAGGGATCTCCTGGAACCCCAATACCCTGGGTAACTCAGTACCATATACTAGGGAATTATAAGGGTGCTCCAGTATGCCAATGTAAATTGGTAAAATTGGTCACTAGCCTGTTAGTGACAATTTGAAAAAAATGAGAGAGCATAACCACTGAGGTTCTGATTAGCAGAGCCTCAGTGAGACAGTTAGTCATCACACAGGTAACACATACAGGGCACGCTTATGAGCACTGGGGCCCTGGCTGGCAGGGTCCCAGTGACACATACAACTAAAACAACATATATACAGTGAAATATGGGGGTAACATGCCAGGCAAGATGGTACTTTCCTACATTGTTCCATGCAGTTTCCAGAACTTTCTATCACAGAAATGTGAGGAAAATGTGTTTTTGCTAGTTACATTTTGAGGTTCACAAGGGATTCTGGGTAAAACAAATGTGGTGAAAGCCATGCAAGTCAACCCACCCTGGATACCCCAGGTATCTAGTTTTAAAAATTGCACAGGTTGGCTAGGTTTCCTTTACGTGCTAGGTGAGCTAGGGTCCAATAGCTAGAGGAACCCACATTACAAAAAGAGGGTCATTTTTAGGTTGAAAAACGTGATGCATCCATGTTGCATTTTGGCCCGTTTCCTTTTGCCGACACTAAGCCTACCCACACAAGTGAGGTACCATATTTATTGGGAGACTTGTGGGAGCATAGAATATTAGGACTTTTGTTATTACCAATTGGATTTAGCTGCATGTGTGCCTTTCAAATGCAAGCCAGAGTATAAGAAAGATGACAGTTGCTCTGTCTACCTTGAGTTCTTGGAGAACCTACAAACCCTTTCTATCCCAGCAACCACAAAAGGTCTAGCGGACGTAATGGTAAATTGCTTTTGTTAAACTGCCACTGTGACAAAAAGTTACAGATTAAAATGCCAGAAATACCTTTTTTCCCCACTCATTTTCAATATTAATTTTTTTCAACAGTTTTTTTCCCTAGGAAAACCTTGAGGGATCTACACATTGGGAATTTGTCTAATTTATAGAAATCTATAGCTTTTCTGGATCACCCATGGGTTTCACACTGGTTTCCACCAAACATTGGATGTAGGTTGTGAGCACAAAAAAATAGGGAAAAGGCTACCTCTTAGAAAAATGCTAAAATTGTGGTACAAATTTGTTTCTTTTTTATGGAGCTCTCCATGTTTCTAAAAGCTGGGAAGATGGTGACTTTAGTACAACAAACCATTTGTTGATGCCATTTTTAGGGGGAAAAACAGACACTTATCTGGAGCACTTTTTCCCTACTTTGCTCAAAATACTGAAAATGTTGCTATATTTTGTCTATTTTTTCAGTCTCCTCCAGGAGAATTAACAAACCCTGGCTATCATCAGAATCCTCAGGATGTTGGGAAAAAGGGACACACATTAGGCGTGGATAGCTTATGTGGGCTTAATGTTAAGGAGGCCTAAGTGTGAACTAATTCAAATAATAAAAAAAAGACTTAGCACTGGGGGGGGGAGCCTAGCAGCTAAAGGGTTAAACAGTTGTGTGGTCAATAAGCTGGATTTACGATTCAAGGAGCTGTAAAGAGAAGACGGACACATTCCTGTATGGCATTACTGTAGGAGGCTGGACTGGCTTGTAGTGAGTACCAAGGGGTACTTGCACCTTGCACCAGGCCCAGTTATCCCTTATTAGTGTATAGGGTGTCTAGCAGCTTAGGCTGATAGATAATGGTAGCTTAGCAGAGCAGCTTAGGCTGAACTAGGAGACGTGTGAAGCTACTACAGTACCACTTAGTGTCATATGCACAATATCATAAGAAAACACAATACACAGTTATACTAAAAATAAAGGTACTTTATTTTTATGACAATATGCCAAAGTATCTTAGAGTGTACCCTCAGTGAGAGGATAGGAAATATACACAAGATATATATACACAATAGCAAAAATATGCAGTATAGTCTTAGAAAACAGTGCAAACAATGTATAGTTACAATAGGATGCAATGGGGAAACATAGGGATAGGGGCAACACAAACCATATACTCCAAAAGTGGAATGCGAACCACGAATGGACCCCAAACCTATGTGACCTTGTAGAGGGTCGCTGGGACTATTAGAAAATAGTGAGAGTTAGAAAAATAACCCTCCCCAAGACCCTGAAAAGTGAGTGCAAAGTGCACTAAAGTTCCCCTAAGGACAAAGAAGTCGTGTTAGAGGAATAATGCAGGAAAGACACAAACCAGCAATGCAACAACTGTGGATTTCCAATCGAAGGTACCTGTGGAACAAGGGGACCAAGTCCAAAAGTCACAAGCAAGTCGGAGATGGGCAGATGCCCAGGAAATGCCAGCTGCGGGTGCAAAGAAGCTGCTACTGGACAGAAGAAGCTGAGGTTTCTGCAGGAACGAAAAGGGCTAGAGACTTCCCCTTTGGTGGACGGATCCCTCTTGCCGTGGAGAGTCGTGCAAAAGTGTTTTCCCGCTGAAAGGATGCCAACAAGCCTTGCTAGTTGCAAATCGTGCGTTTGGCGTTTTTGGACGCTGCTGGGGCCCAGGAGGGACCAGAAGGTCGCAAATTGGACCTGAAGAGAGAGGGGACGTCGAGCAAGACAAAGAGCCCTCACTGAAGCAGGTAACACCCGGAGAAGTGCCAGAAACAGGCACTACAAGGATGCGTGAAACGGTGCTCGCCGAAGTTGCACAAAGGAGTCCCACGTCGCCGGAGACCAACTTAGAAAGTCGTGCAATGCAGGTTAGAGTGCCGTTGACCCAGGCTTGGCTGTGCAAAAAGGATTTCTGCCGGAAGTGCACAGGGGCTGGAGTAGCTGCAAAGTCGTGGTTCCCAGCAATGCAGCCCAGCGAGGTGAGGCAAGGACTTACCTCCACCAAACTTGGGCTGAAGAGTCACTGGACTGTGGGGGTCACTTGGACAGAGTCGCTGGATTCGAGGGACCTCGCTCGTCGTGCTGAGAGGAGACCCAAGGGACCGGTAATGCAGCTTTTTGGTGCCTGCGGTTGCAGGGGGAAGATTCCGTCGACCCACGGGAGATTTCTTCGGAGCTTCTGGTGCAGAGAGGAGGCAGGCTACCCCCACAGCATGCACAAGCAGGAAAACAGTCGAGAAGGCGTCAGGATCAGCGTTACAGAGTTGCAGTAGTCGTCTTTGCTACTATGTTGCAGGTTTGCAGGCTTCTAGCGCGGTCAGCAGTCGATTCCTTATCAGAAGGTGAAGAGAGAGATGCAGAGGAACTCGGATGAGCTCTTGCATTCGTTATCTGAAGTTTCCCCAGAGACAGAGACCCTAAATAGCCAGAAAAGAGGGTTTGGCTACCTAGGAGAGAGGATAGGCTAGCAACACCTGAAGGAGCCTATCACAAGGAGTCTCTGACGTCACCTGGTGGCACTGGCCACTCAGAGCAGTCCAGTGTGCCAGCAGCACCTCTGTTTCCAAGATGGCAGAGGTCTGGAGCACACTGGAGGAGCTCTGGACACCTCCCAGGGGAGGTGCAGGTCAGGGGAGTGGTCACTCCCCTTTCCTTTGTCCAGTTTCGCGCCAGAGCAGGGGCTAAGGGGTCCCTGGACCGGTGTAGACTGGCTTATGCAGAATTGGGCACATCTGTGCCCAACAAAGCATTTCCAGAGGCTGGGGGAGGCTACTCCTCCCCTGCCTTCACACCATTTTCCAAAGGGAGAGGGTGTAACACCCTCTCTCAGAGGAAGTCCTTTGTTCTGCCATCCTGGGACAAGCCTGGCTTGACCCCAGGAGGGCAGCTGCCTGTCTGAGGGGTTGGCAGCAGCTGCATTGAAACCCCAGGAAGGGCAGTTTGGCAGTACCAGGGTCTGTGCTACAGACCACTGGGATCATGGGATTGTGCCAACTATGCCAGGATGGTATAGAGGGGGCAATTCCATGATCATAGACATGTTACATGGCCATATTCGGAGTTACCATTGTGAAGCTACATATAGGTAGTGACCTATATGTAGTGCACGCGTGTAATGGTGTCCCCGCACTCACAAAGTTCAGGGAATTGGCTCTGAACAATGTGGGGGCACCTTGGCTAGTGCCAGGGTGCCCTCACACTAAGTAACTTTGCACCTAACCTTTACCAGGTAAAGGTTAGACATATAGGTGACTTATAAGTTACTTAAGTGCAGTGTAAAATGGCTGTGAAATAACGTGGACGTTATTTCACTCAGGCTGCAGTGGCAGGCCTGTGTAAGATTTGTCAGAGCTCCCTATGGGTGGCAAAAGAAATGCTGCAGCCCATAGGGATCTCCTGGAACCCCAATACCCTGGGTACCTCAGTACCATATACTAGGGAATTATAAGGGTGTTCCAGTAAGCCAATGTAAATTGGTAAAAATGGTCACTAGCCTGTTAGTGACAATTTGGAAAGAAATGAGAGAGCATAACCACTGAGGTTCTGATTAGCAGAGCCTCAGTGAGACAGTTAGTCACTACACAGGTAACACATTCAGGCACACTTATGAGCACTGGGGCCCTGGGTTACCAGGGTCCCAGTGACACATACAACTAAAACAACATATATACAGTGAAAAATGGGGGTCACATGCCAGGCAAGATGGTACTTTCCTACACTTACATAACAAGCAGCCGAGTGTAAAACGTGCAGCATTAAGATTTTATAGGGCTATACACAGAGGTTTGATACATTCTATTGGACATTAGGTTTGGGGCATAAGCTGAGTGGATAAGCAGGATTTCACCCTCATAAAAGCTCATGAAAGGCTGGGGAAGTACATGTGATAGCAGCATAACCATGTTGGACAAGCTACATACAGGGGCAGGACATACTTATCTACATGTCTCCTATCACTAAAGAGGACATGTACAAATTAGAAAGGGAGGAAATGCTCCCCATGTTGCCTCTTAAACGTATTAGGGACGTTAGGCAAACCATCATAAAGCCTAAAATCACTTAAGGGGACAGACACGTGCTAAAATATGAAATAAATAATTCTCCTTAGATTACCAATCAGATAAAGTCAAGTAAAGAGATTAGAAAACCTGACATGGAATTGAGATCAGATAGTGGAAGAAAGTCTACTGTGTTTTTTACAGAGTCAGAAAGAACAGGATAAAAGTTGTTCTTCCTTTGCTTTGCTGCCATTGTCATGGGACCTGACTACAAAACAGGTAAACAGATGAACACAATATGGTAGCCAAATCAAGTTATCAACAGGGTACCAAAATCCATGCCAGTTGGTGAAAACCTGGAGATCAACGTCACTGGCAAACCAATTGCTCCTTCCAGCACTCTGCTCAGTTGCCAGGGTCCAGGAGGCTGCACTGCCAAACAAACTTGCCAATACTCTCTCTGTAATTCTGCGAGTAGTCCTGACATCTCAGTGGGAGATCTTGGCTGTGGCAGAAGCACACAGCTGGGCAAAGGCTAGACCACATCCAGAGATCCTCATCTAGGTCCAGGACACATGAGTAGAACTGACGAAACCAAAAGTATCAAATGGGATCAGTGCTGAGTTTTTAGGGGAAGGCGGGGGCCTCAAAATCACCCGCTTCTGATCCAGTTGCACCCCATCTCCAGCAAGTCCAAAGGTCTAATCCTCTGCCTATGCTCCTCACTTCTGGGTTCTCTGGATACTAGTATGGGCTCTGCAGCTTCAAAGAGCAGTTGAGAAGACTGCAATTGTTTTCAAATATGTGTATTGTTAGATATTAACTAGTGTTCCATACATCGGAGTAAGTAAAGTTCATACCATCAAAACAACAGATGTGCTATGTGCACCAATGTGCTGGATTTAAATGTACTAATTATTATTTGTCTCCAACCAAATACCTTCTCTATAGACCCAAACAGAAACTGCTCTAGAAATGTGAGCCAAGCAGCTAAATGAGGAGCTGTTGATGCACAAAGGGGTTGTGCTGAATAAGTTGAAAATAAAAGGCAGCATCTTTGTCATCCTGTGATTTAGGGCCTTATGTACAAACAAACTGGTCGTAAGGTACTGGTCTCAATTTGATACCAATATTTTGGTAACCAGTGTGGGATTTTGAGAATCTACAATGTACAAAAATATTCATTCTGAGTGGATACAGGGGCAGGACATACTTATCTACGTGTCTAATATCACTCAAGAGGACATGTACAAACTAGAAAGGGAAGAAATGCTCCCCATGTGGCCTATTAAACGTATTGGGGGCATTAGGCAAACCATCATAAACAATCAGACCCACCACATGATTATTAATAAGGTAGGTCGCAAATTGTGACTTACTCCAATTGTATGCCATCATAGGGATGGTTGCCTGCTTTTATATGCAGTCATTTTCCTTAAAGAAAAGAAGGGTCTGCATCTAAAAAAATACTTTTTTTATAAAGCAACCTTGTGATTTGGCAGTGGTTCCCGGGACTAGTGCCTCCTCCCTAACAAACTTTCAGCAAAGCTCTGGCAGCACTGTGCCCACTTCTACATTTACAAGGTGGTGCTCAGCCACTTTGCATGGCTTAATGATGCCTTGTAAATTTGGGCTCCCAACGCAGTTTTTTGTGGCAGAGTGGAGTGCAATGGGTGTTGCAGTGGGAGTTTCCATGCAATACCCATTGCTTTTGCACTAGATTTACGAGAAATCATAAATCTGAGGCAGCGTCAAAAACTGACGCCCCCCGGGGTGGCTCTAAGTGGCGCAACAAGAAGAAATACTTTTATTTCTCCTCGTTTTTGCTTTTTCTATGTGTGCTGCAGAATGCAGGACACATAGGTAACAAATCACCATAATTGATTTTTTATGTGCAGGAAGGGACACCTTCCTGCGCATAAACAATAATTCCCTGCAAAGCAGGTACCTTTGCACTATGGTGTAGGAGTGCCTGCGTTGGAGCAAGGCAGCTAATTTTAGCACCAGCGCAGGGAGAACGGAAAGAAATGTGCTGTATCTGGTAGATACAGTGCATTTCTGCCCTTTCCTGGCGGTACAGGGTGGAGCAGCAAGACAATTGCTGCGCCACCCTGTGCCTCAAGGGCTTGTAAATAAGCTCCTTTGTGTTTTATTCACAATGGGAACGGGATCCCATGAAGATCTTTTAGCTTTTGCAACTGGTTTACCACTCCAACTCGAGACTCAGTGATTTTTCAAGGTTTTAGGACTGGAGTTTGGTTGAAAAACATTGATACATGTCCTGAAGAATAGCTATGTGGAGGGGACCTCCATAGCACACCCCTTCCAAGTAGGAATTCCTTCTGGTGTTACAAAAGCATTGTAGGAGTTGGTAATAATTCACCTACTCCTAAAATGGGGTTTGTACAAAATAATAAACTTTTTTATGGTTGCATACAGTCAGAATTGCTGTAAAGGTTTTCTACATCAGACATTATATGCATTTATTTAAAGCAAAACAATAATTAAATGGTTATATGTTGAAACCACGAGTGCTTCAACCACCAATGGCTCAACGACGAGTTCGTAACAACGACCTCGTTGGTATCACTAATGCCTTAACCACAAATGCCTTTACAATGATTTTTCATTGTAAAGGCATTCCTGGTAAAGGCATTAGTGATCAGCATGCACGGTTCCAGCATGGTTCCCCCCAACCACCCACCCCTAAAAATGACCACGACCTTCACCCCCACAACCACCCCAACCCTGTAGGAAGGTACCATCTTGCCTGGCAATCTTACCCACAATTTCACTGTATGTATGTATGTTTTAGCCCCTGTATCACTGGGATCCTGCCAGGCAGGACCCCAGTGCTCATAGTATGTGCCCTGTATGTGTTCCCTGTGTGGTGCCTAACTGTATCACTGAGGCTCTGCTAACCAGAACCTCAGTGTTTATGCTCTCTCTGCTTTCTAAATTTGTCACTGCAGGCTAGTGACTAAATTTACCAATTCTCATTGGCACACTGGTACACCCATATAATTCCCTTGTATATGGTACTTAGGTACCCAGGGTACTGGGGTTCCAGGAGATCCCTACGGGCTGCAGCATTTCGTTTGCCACCCATAGGATGCTCAGACAATTCTTACACAGGCCTGCCACTGCAGCCTGCGTGAAATAATGTCCACGTTATTTCACAGCCATTTTACACTGCACATAAGTAACTTATAAGTCACCTATATGTCTAACCTTCACCTGGTGAAGGTTGGGTGCCAAGTTACTTACTGTGTGGGCACCCTGGCACTAGCCAAGGTGCCCCCACATCGTTCAGGGCAAATTCCCCGGACTTTGAGAGTGGCAGGACACTATTACACGTGTGCACTATACATAGGTCACTACCTATGTATAGCGTCACAATGGGAACTCCGAACATGGCCATGTAACATGTCTAAGATCATGGAATTGTCACCCCAATACCATTCTGGTATTGGGGGGGCAATTCCATGATCCCCCGGGTCTCTAGCACAGAACCCGGGTACTGCCAAACTGCCTTTCTGAGGTTTCCACTGCAGCTGCTGCTGCCAACCCCTCAGACAGGGTTCTGCCCTCCTAGGGTCCAGGCATCCCTGGCCCAGGAAGGCAGAACAAAGGATTTCCTCTGAGAGAGGGTGTTACACTCTCTCCCTTTGGAAATAGGTGTGAAGGGCTGGGGAGGAGTAGACTCTCCCAGCCTCTGGAAATGCTTTGATGGGCACAGATGGTGCCCATCTCTGCATAAGCCAGTCTACACCGGTTCAGGGATCCCCCAGCCCAGCTCTGGCGTGAAACTGGACAAAGGAAAGGGGAGTGACCACTCCCCTGACCAGTACCTCCCAGGGGAGGTGCCCAGAGCTCCTCCAGTGTGTCCCAGACCTTTGCCATCTTGGAAACAGAGGTGTTGGGGGCACACTGGACTGCTCTGAGTGGCCAGTGCCAGCAGGTGACATCAGAGACCCCTCTGATAGGCTCTTACCTTTCTTGGTAGCCAATCCTCCTTTCTTGGTAGCCAAACCTCCTTTTCTGGCTATTTAGGCTCTCTGCTTTGGGGAATTCTTCAGATAACGAATGCAAGAGCTCACCAGAGTTCCTCTGCATCTCCCTCTTCGACTTCTACCAAGGATCGACCGCTGACTGCTCCAGGACGCCTGCAAAACCGCAACAAAGTAGCAAGACAACTACCAGCAACATTGCAGCACCTCATCCTGTCAGCTTTCTTGACTGTTTCCTGGTTGTGCATGCTCTGGGGGTCACCAGCCTTCACCCTGCACCAGAAGCCAAGAAGAAATCTCCCGTGGGTCGACGGAATCTTCCCCCTGCTAACGCAGGCACCAAAAGACTGCATCATCGGTCCTCTGGGTCCCCTCTCATCCTGACGAGCGTGGTCCCTGGAACACAGGAACTCTGTCCAAGTGACTCCCACAGTCCAGTGATCCTTCAGTCCAAGTTTGGTGGAGGTAAGTCCTTGCCTCCCCACGCTAGACTGCAAACCTGTGTACTGTGTGATTTGCAGCTGCTCCTGTGCACTCTTCCAGGATTTCCTTAGTGTACAGCCTAGCCTGGGTCCCCAGAACTCCGTGCTGCAGTGCTCATCCCTCTGAGTTGGCCACTGACGTCGTGGGACCCTCCTTTGTAACTCTGCATGGACTCCGGTTCACAAATCTTCCAAGTGCCTGTTCAGGTACTTCTACGGGTGCTGCCTGCTTCTGTGAGGGCTCTCTGAGTTGCTGAGCGCCCCCTCTGTCTCCTCCTCCAAGGGGCGACATCCTGGTCCTTAGCAGCACCCAAAAACCTCTATCGCAACCCTTGCAGCTAGCAAGGCTTGTTTGCAGTATTTCTGCGTGGGAACACTTCTGCAACCTTCATCGCGACGTGGGACATCTTCCATCCAAAGGAGAAGTTCCTAGTCCTCTTCGTTCTTGCAGAATTCCAAGCTTCTTCCATTTGGAGGCAGCTTCCTTGCAACTTCATCTGGGGTTTCCTGGGCTCCTGCCCCCCTTGAACACTGTCGCGACTATTGGACTTGGTCCCCTTGCTTTGCAGGTCCTCAGGTCCAGGAATACGTTTTCAGTGCACTGCTGGTGTTTGTTGTTCTTGCAGACGAATCCCCCTATCACGACTATTGTGTCCCTTTGGGGTAGTAGGTGTACTTTACTCCTACTTTTCAGGGTCTTGGGGTGGGGTATCGTGGACACCTTGACTGTTTACTTACAGTCCCAGCGACCCTATACAAGCTCCCAAGTGTCTGGGGTCCATTTGTGATTCGCATTCCGCTTTTGGAGTATATTGTTTGTGTTGCCCCTAGACCTATGTTTGCCTATTGCAACCTATTGTAATTCTACACTGTTTGCATTACTTTCCTGACTCTTACTTACCTGTTTTGGGTTTGTGTACATATAACTTGTGTATATTACTTAACTTCTTACTGAGGGTACTCACTGAGATACTTGTGCCATATTGTCATAAAAATAAAGTACCTTTATTTTTAGTAACTCTGTGTATTGTGTTTTCCTATGATATTGCGCATATGATATAAGTGGTATAGTAGGAGCTTTGCATGTCTCCTAGTTCAGCCTAAGCTGCTTTGCCATAGCTACCTTCTATCAGTCGAAGCTGCTAGAACACCTCTAATCCACTAATAAGGGTTAACTGGACCTGGCACAGGGTGTAGGTACCACAGGGTACCCACTATTAGCCAGGCCAGCCTCCTACACAAGGTACAAAAAATGTAGTGGATGGCTGCTTTTTGCTTTGACAGCTGTCTACCAATGTGTTAGAAACGTTTTGTTTTTCAAATCCAAAGTGGGAGTTTGTTCTCGAAAAGTTAATGACTAATGGTCTCATGCCCGGAGAGTTTATTCCCTGGGTGCGGGGTCATTATTTTTTTTCTGTCCCTGAAAGCCAGGTTTTAGCTATATGTGAGAGGCAGGAAAAAATATCACGCTGTCCATCCTTAATAAAATGGGTGATAATACTTTTCCTCCGATGGACCCTACTCCAGAGGGCCAAAGAAGAAATATTTCCGTCGACAGAGCAGGCAGGGGCTTCGTCTACTCATATTTGAGGTCCCTCCTGTCCCTAACTATGGCGGGCAGACCTTCATTTTTAGATGTGCACAAAAAAGGCAAACCAAAATAACAATCAGTGATTTGTAGGTGGAATACACATCTCTGCAGCACATTCTTAACCGAACGAACAATCTCACACGCGGCGAAGCTTAAGTCTAAATATGAAACACTTTGGAAACATTTGTTTCCTTGACTGCTAAGACCAATAGGAAAAATGTGTGCTCACCTTGTGTGCGCACAGGTTCGGATATTGGGCTGGGGTCACTCAGGCCATATACGTTGACTCCTCGAATGATAAAGAGGTAGATGGTGTTTGGATTCAGCCCAATGACCGTATGCTTCTCCACTTTCACACTATCAGCCACTGTCTGCCATTTGTTTTTTGACGACTGGCTGCAATCACAGCAGGAAAGAAGAGCACAGTGATTTACACAGAATCTCTCAATATATATAGCTTAAGGCAAACTGGGCCCATCAAGACACTCAAGAAGATTTTTTGCATGCTTCTCTTAACAGCAAAGTTCAACTGCCACTCAGTGTTACTTACTTTAGTACATGTATATAAAAAGCGTAATTACTTTTCCTGCCCCCATTACATATCAAACATTCGATTACTGACATACACAAGTCTATTTTCGATATTTTAATGACACAAAAAAGATTTTAAAAACATGATTTTGATTCTTGGCAGCCTATAGTGCACTGTGGCCCGGATTTATACTCTGCGCCGACTTTGCGTCATTTTTTTTTTAACATAAATTCAGCGCAAACCTAACTCCATATTAATACTTTGGAGCTGGATCCGTCTAGTGCCAAAGTTTTGAAGTTAGTCATTTTTTTCTTGTGGGAAACTACCTTGCATCAATGAGATGCAAGGTAAGCATTCCAGTGCAAAAAATGACGATATGGCCTTAGAGCTATATTTATCCCATGAGCTAAAATCACGCACGAGAAAAGGGGGCTTTAAATAATGGCGCTAAGCTTGCTTAGCACCATTATTTAACGCCTCGGTCAGGGCAGGCGTTAGGGGACCTGTGGGCCTATTTCCATGGTCAGAAACCATGGACTGGGCCCACAGGTCTCCTTCCCTAGCCCCAGGGACACCCCCACCCACACCAGAGGATGGGGGACCCCATCCCAAGTAAGAGAGGTAAGTACAGGTAGTATTTTCAATTATTTTTAACTTGGGCCCCCCTACATGGCACTGGACCAAATGACCCTGCCCAGGGGACATATGTCCCCTGGGCATGGCCATTGGGGTGGTGGGCATGCCTCTTGTATTTACTAAGACAGGAGTCATGTCCCTAGGGGTTGTACGTCAAAAAATAATGGTAGTCTGGTTAGAGACATTTTTATGCTTCTAACCAGACTAGTGTCATCAGTTGACACACAACCTTCTGTTCCCCCTTCGCCTCCCCCCACCTGGCTAGCGTCCTTCTTTATGACGCTAGCCGGGCCTTACTGCCGGCTACCGTCATTCCATAAATATGACACCCGGCTGGCATCTTGGAATGGTACTAGCCGGCAGTATACTTTTTCATGCAAAACTCTGTTAGCGTAGTTTTGCGTGAAAAAGTATGAATCTTGCCCTGAATGTTACAAATTATCCAAATTAAATCACAAAAAGAAAGTTATGAGGCTAAGGGCAGAACAATGTGCCATCTCGATGATATAATCAAAGAGGGTCAAAGGGTGCATGATGTTCCTTTTAAAACCCCTGAAAAGTTTTGTGAAATAAAGTCTATAATTGCAGTGGCATTGAAGGGACACCACATAATGACTACCAATGCTTTCAGCACTTCTTTAGGTGGAAGGGATATATTTTGTTAGGTGTGCCATAATGTAAGAAACGGGGGCAGATAAGGGTCTAAGAATGTTCGAGAGAGTATAGATTTTGTATTTATCGCTTCACCTTGCTATACCAAAAGGATGACAAAGGTGGAAAGCAGGATGATCTTATTCTGTGCGCATCCTCAGGTGTTGAAATGGGTTCAACATGCTTTCTACAAAATCGTGCTGTCTGTGCATACCATTATTCCTTAACTGTGCAAGTTAGTTAATGAGCTACAGACAATATAGTTGGTGAACAAGAAATTGTTCCTCCTCCTCCGTGACTCTGAGCTATTCAGTTCATGCATTAACTCGTAATGCTACTAAATAAGTGTACACAATTGTAAACACCACCATTTCTTCAGTACCAGGCACATAGTCAGTTTTTGAGCCTACGTTTTAGTGGTACTTTATCTTCGATCGCCTTTCACGTCAGTAACCTATATGAATTGCGTGAAGTTAGACAATAAGCTGATCTCTCATTTATACCCACAAAGGCTAACTTATCTCACGTCTGCAGTGAGTTGTTTATCCGTCCTAATTTTGTCTAGGTGTCAGGATGTCCATTTTAGGTAAACATTTATTGGTGTCCCGTGTTACATGCTCCATCTGGTTACATGCATTATAATAGGTCTCTATAGTAGTTACTTATGTTTTATTATAATTCTGCCAGTTGGACTTGAGAAAACCAAAATCAATTGTAAAAGAATGCATAGAATTTTTTTTTAGGAATGAATGAAATTGTCACAACAGTCATGGTATAAACGGAGATATTTGTATCTACCCCTAGACATAGAAGCAGTAAATTTCAGTTAAACTATTTCACAAAAAGAGATCATAGTACCTGAAGGCTTCAATGATGTATGAAGTAACAGCTGCTGTGGCACTCACAGGGTTCGGCTGCCATGTTAGAGTGACACTATTCTTGGTGACATGCGTGACAATAGGTTTGGTGGGAGGCGCAGGAAGGAGGTTTGGCTCAGAAATCTGGATAGGGTCTCCACTTTCTGAAGAAGAAAGGAGTATTGAAATGTAAAAGATCAAAACACGGATATCATTAAAAAATTTCAGAACATCCAAAAGGTGGTTTCAGGTCATTTGCTGTGCCATGTTATAGGACTTTTATAAGAAACCTCTACATGGGTCTTGTTTAGAATGCTTCTTTGTGAGCAGTTGGGTCTTTATTCCTTTGTAGATGTGGCTGAATCTTGAATTTCCAGTAGACACAATTGCATAGGAAAATGTTGCTAAACAACTTTTTATGGTTGAAAAAATGAAAGGACACACAAAACACCTCTCACAGGTATGCAATAATGCTGGAGCAGGGGCCCTTATGTATCATCATCGGGCTAAGCTCCACATCAGACTGTTTTTCCTTTATAGTCTAAACTAACGCTTAACAGAACTAACAGACACCCATACAGTTATTTTTATTTGATACTGATATACACCCATTTATTAATGCATAAGTACAACGCCATGGCTCACGTTAATAGGTTTCTCTATAACAATATATAATTTACTGGGACGATTTTTTCCTTTTCTACATTATTACAGACTTTCCAAATGATTTTTGACATTGTCTTCCTTGGGAGCTCCTCTTCTCATTATGGCCGGTAAGGATCTTTCTATTGTGCCATTTATATTAAGCACAGTGTTGCGATAGTATTGCACTTCCAGCCATGTGCGTCACCACGGTTTTTATGATGTTGCTCGCATAGTTATCCAGTAATTACCTGGTACATATGTTCTTTTTGTCTCCACAGGTCCCTGTAGTTTTGTGCTAATATACACAGAACTGTAAAACTTTACTCTTTTTTTTTTTACTTTCTTTTTTACCTTGTACATATTTATTAATTGAATACTGCATCCATACATCTGATGGTCGGGAGAAAGTTTATTTTTGAGTCCTGATGAAGTGCCAGTGGATCCTTTTGGGCAAATTTTAGGCGCAAAACATGTTGACTTTTTTATGGTAAAAATAATTGTGCTTTTTTACCTGTTATGTTGTATAGTGTGGGAACTTTGTTTTCCCTTTCACTCTACCTTTATTTTTAAACTTGACCGGGCCCTCGCTTCACACGGAGGAGGTGTCTGAGCCAGTTTTAATCTTTATCTCTCCAGCTGTTTCTCAGTAACCTCAGATTTTTTGTACTGAGATCTGCACGATCATTTATGGCTAGGTAGCCCTCTGTAGGGCCCTGTCGGACATTGCAGCACCAGTCTGACGTGGAGCTTTGCCCGATGATGATACATGAGGGCCCCTGCTCCAGCATTATTTCATACCTGTGAGAGGTGGTTTGTGTGTCCTTTCATTTGGAACAGTGCACCCAATATCTTATGACATATTGAGCTTTGGGAGAACGTGCACTGGACCAGTTAATCTCCCTGTCCCCCCTTTTTTGATGCAACTTTATATGGTAACATAAATGTTAATTTAAAATGTAAAGCCTTATATTTATTATACACAATGCCTCATTGCAATGGATTTATTTATGAACAAAAGGTATCATTATTATATTGGTGGTTACATTTAGGTATTGATTGTCAGCCTAGCAATTAACTCAATAAAAAATAAATTGTAATATGGTTAAAGGTTTCCTTGAAGGGTATGAAAGTAGGACCAACACAAACCCAACTAATGGACTAATCTCATACAGTTTTTTGCAACATGCTCCCAGTTGAAAGTTGTTCCTAAGTCGTACTTGGAGACTGACCTATGGGCTCCGACTGTGAAAGTGGAACCTCTGGCGGGCACTGGATCCTGTGAGTAAGGTGCACTCTGTGGAGCTCATAAAACTACCGTCTCTCATTAAGATATTTCAGAATAACAAAACAGTCTCACTAGCATGTCTGACTAACCCTGTTTAAGGATGGTGAGTAATATGTGCAAAGCCTTTGGTGGCCTCTCAATAATTGCAAGCCCTGGGCTTGCAAGCCCTCTAGTACAAGTTCTCTGTTGCAAGTAGGCCATCCTGGTGGTGTCTTGGACGACCTTCCAAACACTACATAACAAGTAAGGCTCATTTATGGTGTCCCCTTACACATATATCTGGTTATAAAAAGCACACATTTCTACCGTGAACCTCGGATAGATTTCCCCAGTGGCCCTGGCCTAATACCTAAGGATGAGCATAATGGAGGCCTCGCCAAATCCAAAGAGCAAGGAGCAATTGATTTTCAGCTTGCTAGGACAGATATCTTCGGAATAAATCAACTAACAACACTGTGCATTGCATCCTGTGATGAAGGTGGGGGGTAGTAGGGAGATGACTAACATTGAGGACTTATTTGCAGGAGAGGAGACAGAAATAGCTAATACGCATAGATATAGAGTTTTACAGGTGTCTCCACCTTTATATTCCATACACTACATATCAAAGTGGAGAAGAGTTCTGAGCTTAGATTCAATGAAAACTCATTACGTTTTGACCCAGGGCTGCTAAGTCAATTAGCTGTATACAATTTAAAGAAGGTGCATATAAAGTGTTGTTATTCTGGTACGTAACCCCTGATCGATTGGCAAATATGGATTGGGGAAGTGACAAACACTAGAGAGGATGTGATGTTCTGGGTTCTTACACGTGATGGGACTCTCCGGAAATCCGGCGATTCTGGGAAGTGGTGTTGACACAAATTCATAGGGACTTTCTGACTGTATTGGTAGGCATAGCTTACGATGACGGCCTCTACACTCCTTTAACTCTCTAACTAGCAGTTTTATTTACCAGCTACTACTTGCCATCAGGTTGACAATTGCCCAAAAGTGAAAAGGACCCTATATGCCAGCTATGTCCGTCTTGGGAAATGTGCTATGGAATATTTAAGCTATAGAAAGATCAATACCAGCTGTTTGTGACAGGATGTTGTGATTTGAAATAATATTGACTCTGTTTTCAGCTTTCATTAAACAACAGGACTCAATACAGAGAGGTGGACTGCCCCAACACTTTTGATGTTAGCTGGGTTATCTATCTCCCCGGACTAAGGTTTTAACTGATTAGTGCTGAATGTTACTGTTAGAAATGGGGTCTCTGGTTGACAGTCAGGTTACCCCCTGTTCAAGCAAGGACCCTCACTCTAGTTAGGATAAAAGAGAATCACCCTCAGCTAACCCCTGCTTACCCCCTTGGTAGCTTGGCAGAGCAGTAGGCTTAACCTCAGAGTGCTGGGCGTAAAGTATTTGTACCAACACACACAGTAACTTAATGAAAACACTACAAAATGACACAACACCAGTTTAGAAAAATAGGAAATATTTATCTAGACAAAACAAGACCAGAACGACAAAAATCCAACATACACAAGTCAAGTTATGATTTTTTAAAGGTTTAAAATAAAAAGAGTCTTTAGGTAATTGTAACACCACACTAGCGCTGCTAGCGTGAAAATGTACCTGGTTTGCGTCAAAAATAACCCCGCACGGGCGGTGTGCGTCGAAAGTAACCCTGCACGGCTGTGTGCGTCGAAAACAACTCGGCACGGCGGTGCGCGTTGAAAAAGCCAGCCACACGACGATCCGAAAGTCCCGCGGCGCAGGGTGCGATCTCTCGGCCTCCGTCAGCGATGCTGCGCGTCGTTTCTCCTGCTCCGGGCGTCGGTTTTTCGGTCGCGTTTCCTGCGGCGTCGTTTCTCAGCTGCGGAACCGGCGGCGCGTCGTTTTCTCAGCCGCGATCGGATTCGCGTCAATCTTTTCTCCGCACGGTGCTCGGTGCGTGTATTTTTGTCCTTAGGCTGCCAGCCTCTCCTTTCAGGGTCCCAGGAACTGGAAGGGCACCACAGAGCAGAGTAGGGGTCTCTCCAGAGACTCCAGGTGCTGGCAGGAAGAAGTCTTTGCTATCCCTGAGACTTCAACAACAGGAGGCAAGCTCTACATCAAGCCCTTGGAGATTTCTTCTTCAAGATGGAAGGCACACAAAGTCCAGTCTTTGCCCTCTTACTCTGGCAGAAGCAGCACTGCAGGAAAGCTCCACAAAGCACAGTCACAGGTAGGGCAGCACTTGTTCCTCAGCGATCAGCTCTTCTCCAGGCAGAGGTTCCTCTTGATTCCAGAAGTGTTTCTAAAGTTTGTAAGTTTGGGTGCCCTTCTTATACCCATTTTAGTCTTTGAAGTCACCTTCCTTCAAAGGGGACTCACACCTTCTTGTGAAATCCTGCCTTGCCCAGGCAAGGCCTCAGACACACACCAGGGGGCTGGAGACAGCATTGTCAGAGGCAGGCACAGTCCTTTCAGATGAGAGTGACCACTCCACCCCTCCCTCCTAGCAGAGATAGCTAATCAGGAAATGCAGATCACACCCCAGCTCCCTTTGTGTCACTGTCTGGTGTGAGGTGAAAAACAACCCAACTGTCAAACTGACCCAGACAGGGAATCCACAAACAAGGCAGAGTCACAGAATGGTTTAAGCAAGAAAATGCTCACTTTCTAAAAGTGGCATTTCCAAACTCACAATCCTAAAATCAACTTTACTAAAAGATGTATTTTTAAATTGTGAGTTCAGGGATCCCAAACTCCACATGTCCATCTACTCTCTAGGGGAATCTACACTTTAATCATATTTAAAGGTAGCCCCCATATTATCCTATGAGAGAGACAGACCTTGCAACAGTGAAAACGAAATTGGCAGTATTTCACTGTTAGGACATATAAACCACATTACTATATGTCCTACCTTATCCATACACTGCACCCTGCCCTTGGGGCTACCTAGGGCCTACCTTAGGGGTGCCTTACATGTAAGGAAGGGGAAGGTTTAGGCCTGGCAAGTGGGTACACTTGCCAAGTCGAATTTACAGTGTAAAAATACACATGCAGACACTGCAGGGGCAGGTCTGAGACATGATTACAGAGCTACTTATGTGGGTGGCACAACCAGTGCTGCAGGCCCACTAGTAGCATTTGATTTACAGGCCCTGGCACCTCTAGTGCACCTTACTAGGGACTTACTAGTAAATCAAAAATTCCAATCATGGATAAACCACTTACATACAATTTAAACAGGAGAGCATATGCACTTTAGCACTGGTTAGCAGTGGTAAAGTGCTCAGAGTTGAAAAGCCAACAGCAACATGTCAGAAAAAAATAGGAGGCAGGAGGCAAAAAAGTCTGGGGATGACCCTGCATAAGCAAAAGTCCAACAGTTACCTAATGATAAGTTATTAGTAGACCCGGAGTCGTAACTCCCATTTCTAACAAAGATTGTTGAACATTTTACAATTTTCCTATTTAAGAGATGTTAGTTGGGGAGTGAAGAACTGAAACAGGGTGTGATAAATGGAATATGAATGATTGTACCTATCTTGTTGTTGTGTCGAATGCTGGTTTATACCCTACGATGGGAGGAAAAACTGAAAGAAGAAAGAAAAACTGGAAATCCTTTGTGCTGGAAACACGCATCCCAATATTTGTGCATAAAGGTATGACAGCCACCAGTCAATGTTCACAAAATGTTTTTTTTTTAAAAACAGACAAAGCGCACACATCCCTACCTGAAATAAAAATAAAAATAGTTATTACCTTTTACTTCCAGGTACCCTCTCCAAGTTGTCTCACCGGCTGAGTTCGTTGCAACACAAATATATGAGCCGGAATCAGTGACCTTGGACATAAAAGATTGATGTAATCAATTACTTCCTTTACAGATAAAAAAAGGTAACTAGGGGGAGAAAAGATAAAGCACAATTTATTGAACTTACAAGGACTATATTTCAGGTCTGAGTACAGAACGCATTAATAAGGTTAATCAGAAAGCATTCGGCTCAGGAAGTACAGTCTGTGCTTCTATAACTGTTAGTTCCTAGATTCTGACCTGTTTGTAAAAGAGCTATATTCACATGACGATTGTAAACTGTAAACTTTGCACTTGTATAGCGCACTACTCACCCATTAGGGTCTCAAGGCGCTGTACTCATACCCTATGGAACCCCTCCTGGCTTTTCCCTGTGAGGTGCCCACTCCTGGGCACCCCCAGGGTGAAGCCAGGCATCCAAGCGCTGGTGGGGCCGTTGTGGAGATTAAGCAAGCTATTGCCCAGAGTTGCAGAGTGGGACCCATTAATTAGATTAGGCACTGAGGCGAGAGGCGAGAATTATCTGGTCCACGGGAATTGAGCGGAGGACCTGCCGAAGCGGGACTTGAACCCTGGTCTTGAGCCAGATCTCTGCTTCAGGGTCTGCCGCTCTAACCATTGTGCCACACTTCTCCACTGTGCCACACTTCTCTTCGATTGGAAATGTACTTGTATACTGTGCTCCTATTGCAGGTTCATAAGAAGAGGGAGCTGTGAGCTTTCTTCTTCTGTGACGATAAATGCTATTGTGAATAGCCGTATCAACCACGGTCAAAGTTTTGATTCAACTGCATCATAACGGTTGTGCAACACGTCAGGCACTGCAACAGCATGGTCAGTTGTAACCGCGCACTAAGAGCAAAACATTGCCATCGCTTTTGACTCATCAAAACACGCGCAGTTGGCACGTCTGACCCTATTGTTCTGTTTTTGGAAAACTAATAACGTGCTTTACGTTGGAGGTTGACCACATCAAGAAAACGTTACTTTAAAAGAGGTAAAACTTAACCAAGTTACCAGACTGCAATGTTTCACTCCTAGCACAGCTCTTCTAGTCCTATCTTTTAAAATGTATAGTGATAGGTGCCCTACATAAATCTACTACACAAAACACGAATTCGCTCACTCCTGAGCATCCAGATATCTCATTCTGAAGTGTACTTTTGTGCTAGTCCTAGGACTTACACTATCTGAACACAAGCAACAGAGTTCAAGATGACATAGGCTACAAACATGGACGTCATTTAGGGGTCGCTTGCCCTTTGCTACCCCTGGCACTGTCTTTTTGACTCCTGGCTTCAGAGTAAGCACATTCAATGCCAGAAACACAGTGACAGCTAGTCCTAATGGACGTCAGTTGGAGCTCCACTTTGTTTGTTTTCTGTTCATTTTATTTCCCTAACAGTGAATAATAATGAAATACAGTGGGATACATTTAGCTGGTAATATATTGTTCCATGGCAGCTGAGGTAAGTACAAAAAATGCTTTTAAATGTATGCTGTGTGCGGTTTGCGGGTGAGAGCGTGTTTTGTGAGAGTGTTTGTAAGTTTGAAAGTGTGTGTAAGTATATCTGTGCGAGTGAAATTGAAGGTCAAAGGGCCTGCATTTGACGTACATGGCTACAAAGTAAAGCTGGTTGAATTTATCGCATCTGCCTTGGCCTTATTGATATCTCTGCTGGATTGAGAGGTTGAGGTTGGTTGAGGGGTGAAATAGGAGGTGTGTCTAAATTATGAGAGAGCGGCCAGGGCGGATGCAAACAGTTAGCTGTTTGGATTTGAAGCACTGTGTTTTTTCGTGATTTTAAAGAACAATGCCGTAAAGACACTTAGGAAACAGTTTCCTAGTTGTGAATTTACTCTATGGCAGTGCATTTACGCAGTGTGCAACATTGGTGCTAAGCCTAATGGACCAATGCAAATGTATGAGCCTCGTAAGTAGTGTAAAATTTAATGAAAGTGTAGAACACGGTAAATTCCAATTAAACTGATTACCTGCTTAAGGTGTATATTTGCAGTGAGACAACAAATAAGACAATGACCCTGAAAGTCCTCAGTTCACAGTGCACTAGTATGCAGATCAGAGGTTGAATCAACAAGTGAGTGCATGTTTAGCTCAGTAAGTGAAACTCTTCTAACAACCATACTGCTTAACATGACTGAACGGTCTTGAATCACAAGACTTAAATCGTTGCATTTTAAATCACAAGTTGTTGTTGTTTGCCCGATAGATTATGACAATGTAGAATCCAGACATGCAACGCCATCATGTCAACAACAGTTTAAAATGTGATCCTATTAGCTGCTGGTTAAAAGGAAAAACATATGCTATTCTTTTATTGTTTTTTTGGGGAATACCATTAGCCTCCTGCGATTAGAAACAAAGAATTGCTTCTTCCTCCTCAAGTCTTAAAACTCACTCAAGAATTGCAGTGTTAACTTTCCATTTGCACCGAGAGAGAGCGAGAGAGAAGGAGAATGTGTGTGCATGTGTGTAGTACATATGTGGGTGTGGGTTGTGTGTGATTTGAGGGGGAAAATGAACAATAAAGAAATATTTCCTACTGGACTAGACCTTACAGCTGTCGACTATGTTGGAGTGTGACTTTTAAATTAATATTAACATGAAAGGCTTGCAATATATTCTGTAATGATGCTGCTTAGAAAATGTGTTAATGTAGAAATTAATGCACACATTTGAAATGTGCCCACGGGGAGTGGCCATCAATGTACACGAGGACTAATGAAACTAATTAATAATGCACTAATGTATGGATTTGTATTAGCATATTATAATTAGAGTCATATATTGGGTTTTGCTAAATTAATCACTAGGCCTTAGTTAGCGAGGGTCTGGGCCTAGATGCCTGGTCTCATATTAAAATATGTTTTTCAAATGTGCAATGTGCTGCTTTCCTGAGGGACACGAAGCTGCCCTTATCCAGAAGCTAGAGATATGTGTGTAGCCGTAGTAAATTCTTTCTCATGGAACCCGACTTGTTCAAGGAGACATTCTTGCCGAATGCACAGTGTAATTCGTAACAGGTACAAGGCTGTCTAGACTAGGAGAAAACAATGGGACTACTGACTGGAGCGTAAAGTGTAACCTTTCTTACCTGACATTCCTACCGATGAAGATGTCAATTAACAAAACCAATCAACTGCATGAGAACTGTGTTTTGTGGAAAATTCTAGTGAGGCGCGGGGAGAAATATTGGACAGAGATAATGATGCACCAAAATTGATCCAATGAGGAATTAAGGGTTAGTTAGACAGTTTTGATATAACAGCATAACCGGAGGAGAAATCGGCCATTATTGGGACACTTTTTGCCACTATTCTTTGATACTTTGCTGTTCTGTATCTTAACCATCCTCTAATAAATCCTTACCTGATACTTACTTCTCCTCCTTATAAGGGAAGTGCTTATTCTTAACTATGCCATAATGAGACTTTGACCTGTCCTATCCTTGATGATGCTGAATCGACTGATGTCCTGAGGACGAAGACTGATGCTGATTGCTGATTCATTGGAGGGGTAATTATCTGATGCAAACTGTAATTGTCTGTTTGCCTTTTCTCTCTAGGTACCAACTGCTCTTTTGATAGGGGCCATAGTTTGAGGTTTTCCAAATTTGTGTTTGCTAAATTGTTTTGCATGAAGCCCAACATGCTGATGCTAATTCGAGGATAGTTAAGGTGTTCACTAATAACTTGCTTTGTTGAATTATGTACTAATGAGACTTTGCTGAGCTGTTTCTTATTAATGAAGTGGTAAGGCTGAATGAATAGTATCTATGCATTGATTAAGTGTGTTCTAGTTACAAGTTTGAAGAGTTACTAATGAGATGAATTGCTAACGAGATTAACGGGGATGATATTAGATTGTAACCGATAGGCAAATAAATATTCTAACTCTAAACTAAATTGGTGTGGTTACTCATGACTGAAAGGTCATGGTGTGTTTACTTTATTGATTCTTATGAAATGTTATTGACTAGATCAATGATTGGCTATTGTGAACATTGATTGACTTATTGTCATATTGATTGTGATGTTAAAAAGATATCTCGTTCTGGGAAGTCTCCGAACGTGGTCAAAAGGTTCATCGGCCTAGGCGTGTCACCTTGTAAGTTTACTTATCAAGGTCCTGACGCGTTATGAGTTTTGGTAGCAGAGGTAATGGTTTGTCCCTTTCCGGCCCCAGGGCGAGGGACTACTATTTGATAAGATAGTTGACTCTGAAGTAAGCAAGGTGTATCGGAAAAATTGGGTTTGGGAATATTATTATTTTTTGACAATGCAAAGTGGAGAGATGATGTGCCCCTAAGTCTTGAATGACTTTCCCGGAATCTTGGAGCCTGCTGAAGTGAGTTGGGTGTGTTATCTGCGTTCTAGTGATAGTGTGAATGAAGTAGGGTTTGCGCTTGCACAGCTTATGCATACCACAGGTGAAGTGTGAAGTCTGTGAGGATTTTAGGCCAAATGATGATGTTTTAGTAGGAGTGTGTGTACTCCGCAGTATGAGAGTAGGGAAGTCGGCGAACTTCATGTGAGTGTGACGCTTTGTGCTCCAAAATTGTCCACCTGGTTGTTGGTGATGTACAGACCCTGCGTGGTCTAAGACTCCGGAGTATATTAATAAGTGTAGGAGACAGTTGGTTTATGTTATAATTTGCGCTGTTTAATAGGTCAATTGGGCGTGGTGGATGAGTCGAGTTTGAGTCAAAGTGAGTAAATAAAAACTTAGATGGAGATTTGGTGAGTTCTAAAGTGCACTAGGACAACCCATTGACAAGTCGAGAGTAGAATTTGCGGGTCAAATTTTGCTTGCGTGCGGGATCTGAGAAGGAGGGAGTCGCTGCCGAGGCTAAGCAAAATCTCTGTAGAGTTCTGAAGCAATTGTGTTACCCTTTCCTGTAGTAAACCGGCAAATTTGAGTTTTTTTTGGTGCTCGCAATATATTGCATTTGTTTTGTGTGAATTGAGAGTGAGGAAGACAAGCCGCAGGACTTTGTCGGTCGCAGTGTGTGTGAGTGTGACGTCATTGGAGCCGTGCTGGGATAGGTCTGTTAGTGAGAAGGGTCGCGCACGGATTGGCAGCCGTCCGTGAGAGGCAATTGGTTGAGAAGGTGAGCGAAGAGAGTTCTGGGAATTAAAATCACTTCCTGATTCGATTGTAAACAAAATAAAAGACACAAAAATTATGTTTTTCAAGGCTTTAAAGAGCGCCTTGAGGGGGATACATATATTACTGCAAGTGTAGGGGAGGTTACACCACCAGAGGATACACCGGCTTATGCCGTAATGGAGGAGAGGGGAGTCGCGCCATGTCTTTGGGTAAAGCAATGGTGCAGAGCGACAGAGAAAGAAGGGTGCTTGGCGTTTCTAGAGCACGGAACGTTCAACATAAGGATTTTGGAAAATTTGCGGAGGGTGTTAAATGAGTGTGAGAAGGTAGCCTCTTTCTAGCCTTGTTACCCCCACTTTTGGCCTGTTTGTGAGTGTATGTCAGGGTGTTTGTCACTGTTTTCACTGTCTCACTGGGATCCTGATAGCCAGGCCTCAGTGCTCATAGTGAAAACACTATGTTTTCAGTATGTTTGTTATGTGTCACTGGGATCCTGCTGGTCAGGACCCCAGTGCTCATAGGTTTGTGGCCTATATGTATGTGTCACTGGGACCCTGTCACACAGGGCCCCAGTGCTCATAGGTGTGCATGTATATGTTCCCTGTGTGGTGCCTAACTGTCTCACTGAGGCTCTGCTAACCAGAACCTCAGTGGTTATGCTCTCTCATTACTTTCAAATTGTCACTAACAGGCTAGTGACCAATTTTACCAATTTACATTGGCTTACTGGAACACCCTTATAATTCCCTAGTATATGGTACTGAGGTACCCAGGGTATTGGGGTTCCAGGAGATCCCTATGGGCTGCAGCATTTCTTTTGCCACCCATAGGGAGCTCTGACAATTCTTACACAGGCCTGCCACTGCAGCCTGAGTGAAATAACGTCCACGTTATTTCACAGCCATTTTACACTGCACTTAAGTAACTTATAAGTCACCTATATGTCTAACCTTTACCTGGTAAAGGTTAGGTGCAAAGTTACTTAGTGTGAGGGCACCCTGGCACTAGCCAAGGTGCCCCCACATTGTTCAGAGCCAATTCACTGAACTTTGTGAATGCGGGGACACCATTACACGCGTGCACTACATATAGGTCACTACCTATATGTAGCTTCACCATGGTGACTCCGAATATGGCCATGTAACATGTCTATGATCATGGAATTGCCCCCTCTATGCCATCCTGGCATTGTTGGTACAATTCCATGATCCCAGTGGTCTGTAGCACAGACCCTGGTACTGCCAGACTGCCCTTCCTGGGGTTTCAATGCAGCTGCTGCTGCTGCCAACCCCTCAGACAGGCAGCTGCCCTCCTGGGGTCCTGCCAGGCCTGGCCCAGGATGGCAGAACAAAGAACTTCCTCTGAGAGAGGGTGTGACACACTCTCCCTTTGGAAAATGGTGTGAAGGCAGGGGAGGAGTAGCCTCCCCCAGCCTCTGGAAATGCTTTGTTGGGCACAGATGTGCCCAATTCTGCATAAGCCAGTCTACACCGGTTCAGGGACCCCTTAGCCCCTGCTCTGGCGCGAAACTGGACAAAGGAAAGGGGAGTGACCACTCCCCTGACCTGCACCTCCCCTGGGAGGTGTCCAGAGCTCCTCCAGTGTGCTCCAGACCTCTGCCATCTTGGAAACAGAGGTGCTGCTGGCACACTGGACTGCTCTGAGTGGCCAGTGCCACCAGATGACGTCAGAGACTCCTGCTGATAGGCTCCTTCAGGTGTTAGTAGCCTTTCCTCTCTCCTAGGTAGCCAAACCCTCTTTTCTGGCTATTTAGGGTCTCTGTCTCTGGGGAAACTTTAGATAACGAATGCATTAGCTCAGCCGAGTTCCTCTGCATCTCCCTCTTCACCTTCTGATAAGGAAGCGACCGCTGACCGCGCTGGAAGCCTGCAAACCTGCAACATAGTAGCAAAGACGACTACTGCAACTCTGTAACGCTGATCCTGCCGCCTTCTCGACTGTTTTCCTGCTTGTGCATGCTGTGGGGGTAGCCTGCCTCCTCTCTGCACCAGAAGCTCCGAAGAAATCTCCCGTGGGTCGACGGAATCTTCCCCCTGCAACCGCAGGCACCAAAAAGCTGCATCACCGGTCCCTTGGGTCTCCTCTCAGCACGACGAGCGAGGTCCCTCGAATCCAGCGACGCTGTCCAAGTGACCCCCACGGTCCAGTGACTCTTCAGCCCAAGTTTGGTGGAGGTAAGTCCTTGCCTCACCTCGCTGGGCTGCATTGCTGGGAACCGCGACTTTGCAGCTACTCCGGCCCCTGTGCACTTCCGGCGGAAATCCTTCGTGCACAGCCAAGCCTGGGTCCACGGCACTCTAACCTGCATTGCACGACTTTCTAAGTTGGTCTCCGGCGACGTGGGACTCCTTTGTGCAATTTCGGCGAGCACCGTTTCACGCATCCTCGTAGTGCCTGTTTCTGGCACTTCTTCGGGTGCTACCTGCTTCAGTGAGGGCTCTGTCTTGCTCGACGTCCCCTCTCTCTGCAGGTCCAATTTGCGACCTCCTGGTCCCTCCTGGGCCCCAGCAGCGTCCCAAAAACGCCAAACGCACGATTTGCGTGTAGCAAGGCTTGTTGACGTCCTTCCGGCGGGAAAACACTTCTGCACGACTCTACAAGGCGAGAGGGATCCGTCCACAAAAGGGGAAGTCTCTAGCCCTTTTCGTTCCTGCAGAAACCTCAGCTTCTTCTGTCCAGTCGAAGCTTCTTTGCACCCGCAGCTGGCATTTCCTGGGCATCTGCCCATCTCCGACTTGCTTGCGACTTTTGGACTTGGTCCCCTTGTTCCACAGGTACCCTAGATTGGAAATCCACAGTTGTTGCATTGCTGGTTTGTGTCTTTCCTGCATTATTCCTCTAACACGCCTCTTTTGTCCTTAGGGGAACTTTGGTGCACTTTGCACTCACTTTTCAGGGTCTTGGGGAGGGTTATTTTTCTAACTCTCACTATTTTCTAATAGTCCCAGCGACCCTCTACAAGGTCACATAGGTTTGGGGTCCATTCGTGGTTCGCATTCCACTTCTGGAGTATATGGTTTGTGTTGCCCCTATCCCTATGTTTCCCCATTGCATCCTATTGTAACTATACATTGTTTGCACTGTTTTCTAAGACTATACTGCATATTTTTGCTATTGTGTATATATATCTTGTGTATATTTCCTATCCTCTCACTGAGGGTACACTCTAAGATACTTTGGCATATTGTCATAAAAATAAAGTACCTTTATTTTTAGTATAACTGTGTATTGTGTTTTCTTATGATATTGTGCATATGACACTAAGTGGTACTGTAGTAGCTTCACACGTCTCCTAGTTCAGCCTAAGCTGCTCTGCTAAGCTACCATTATCTATCAGCCTAAGCTGCTAGACACCCTATACACTAATAAGGGATAACTGGGCCTGGTGCAAGGTGCAAGTACCCCTTGGTACTCACTACAAGCCAGTCCAGCCTCCTACAATGAGCTAAAGCCACCTCCGAGGCCAGCACAGTTTGAGGTGCTAGCAATCTGGGAACTGATGGCAATACGACAGCAGCAACAGAAATTTGAGAGGAGAATGAGGAAGGCAGAAAAGACACTAGCGGAGCCTAGGTGGAATAGTGCACAGAGAGTCTGGAGGAGAGAAACAATAGACAGAATTAGGATGTTTCCAGCAATAGCTCAAGAAAATGAAAACAAAGGGGGAAAAGCCACTTGTAAGACTGACAAGAGTTCCTCAAAGGACAAAGAGGCTAACAAGCCCTGGTCAGAGATGGATGACTCTGACGATGATGCGTTCCTAAATCAGTTACTGAATGACCTACCACCGCCATATGCAACAGATGACAACAGACAGAGTACTAGTACTGGCCCTGTGAGTTCCACTCAGAACAAGGTGACAATGAATCCAATACAGGTTAGTCCAGTCTCGACACCAGCTCCGGTGCAGAGTAGTATTAGTATGTCCACTGCTCCAGAGATGCAATCTCAGCTACAGCCACCGTAGGTTCAGAGACTTTACCCTGATGTCCCAATACTAGAGACTACCACGAATTTGATGGTGCCATCAGAGCCGACATATACAAGACCAAAGCTGATACAGACCGAGCCAACTCCACCTTTATTGCCCCATGCAGAGCAACAGATGGTTCCGAATTACACTTCGGTCGCAGGACCGCAGTCAGCCATGGCACCAGTAATAAACCAGAATATGGGAGTTAATGCTCCACAGGTTTTGGGAAGCAGGCAGACACCAGCTGCCATATCCTTGCCCATTACAGTTGGTCCACCAGTACCATTGCATGCACAGGCGAAGCCTAGTGTATGTGATCAAGGAATAATGACCCAAGAGATGACAAGAGGAGGGTTTGTAGGGAGCTCTCAAGGAATGACTCCAGTGGAACCGACATTCGAAAGACCTAGGTCTTTGTTAGACTTCAGTCCGATTGAGGCTCCTCCAGATGCCATGAGACAATCAGGTTTGGGACTGCTGACACCGCAGATCTCGAGTACAAACATACTACCAACACCGATAGTGCAGGCTGGGAATATCTCCTTGCAAGGTTTAACTGCGCAACAGCTGAATGACTGGTTAGACACGTTGAATTCACCACAGACTACTCCTGCAGCAGCAGGGAGGTCAGAAGGAGAAGAGTACCAGGATTTTGTGAGGTTGGGCATGGAGGCAAATGAGCTAGTTGAAGGGAGCATGGGAGTGAATAGGCTAGAATCATGCACGGAGGCAGAATTGAGGTATTTGTGTCCAAAAATAACCAAAGAAGTGAGCAGGGTGCACCAGAGGTTGGCAACTTTGGCAGACAAATATGGAATAGACTTAGACAATACCAAACATCTGAAGAGGAGTTACAGGTTAAACTTTGAGCCTAAAGATTTTGAACACATGAGATCTACTGAGATGAAGGCACACCTTAAAGAAATACTGTAAAGTGCACAGGTTTGGGGGGCCTTAGAGAAGTGGGAAGGCAGATGGGCGAAGAAAAGAGATAAGAGGAGAAGTGATTGCATAAAGCAGCCAGCCAAGGCCTCACAGGATGTGGGTGCAGTAAAGATGTTACCGATGAGAGAGTCGGCTGGAGAGGTTCTTGTCCATGTGCCGTGGACCAAAGGTGACATCCTGTCATTTACATATGACTTTCCCAGGCTAAGGGAGAAACCAATAGAGTGGTATCAGCAGACGGATAGGTTTGTGAAGCTTGCGAAATGTCTCTGGGAGGACCTTAATACTCTCTTTGAGATCATAGTTCCGGCCGATTTGTGGCTTGAGTGCAAGAGGAGTGTGGATTGGCCGACCGCGGAACCAGCAAGGGATAGAGTCACAGGAGCACCATCTCCTGAGGTGATGAGATACTATTATAAGGTGATTGAGTTATTGAAGCAGAGAGTTTTGCCGCAGAATGTTGATTGGCAAAAGATGGACCGGACAGCACAGGAACCCAAAGAATCGATACACGCCTATTATGAGAGGTTGTTCAAGAACTACAGCAGTACAGAGGTTGTTGAAGCGAAGGACATGAATCACCTTGTGTTCAGATTTGTTGAAGGGTTGAGACCTGAGATTAGCCAGATGATTAAGAATCATTTGATCTGTTGGCAAGCAAAGCCAATTGACTAGGTGTTGCAGTATGCAAAATACTGTAGTGACGAGATTGAATTGAAGCAGAGGAAGCTGAAGGAGAAAGCAATGGTGATGCAAATTAAGGCAGCAGTCAGGGATGCAGGGAGGTTGTCTACAACAGATGATGCAACAGCCGCAAGGAAACAGGATATTTCAGGCACAAGTGAGAGGCAGAGGTCGAGGAGGTTTTGTGAACAGAAGCACAGACTTGAATACTATAGTGGTTCAAAATGATGTGCAGGGGATTAAGAAGATGTTACCTTGTCATGCTTGCAGGGCATTGGACATTGGAAGCAGGAGTGTCCGATGATGGTGCAGGAGGGTGTCGTTCAACAAAGCAATGATGGCAGTGCATTTCAAAACGTGAAGGGACCAACGTTGAGAGATCCTAATCCGAACTTTCAGAATAACATGATTCAGATGCAGGGTCTCCAACCCATGCAGCAGGTGCAGATGCCACGTGTACAGCCAATGCAGATGCAACAAGTGCAACAGCAGGTTCCCATGGTACCTAGATAGCAAATGGAATTGCCCTTAGCACCAATGGAACAGCAACAGGTGATGCTTCCTCAACAGGTCACAGGTCAAAGAATGAGCAAAAGTAACACAGTATAACAGTTCCCATTTCGTGGTGAGAATGGAATAAACGATGAATGGTCGGAGGAGAGTTCAGATAGTGAGGAGTGTAGGCTTGCAGCATCCCTAGAAGTAGATCAGAAAGGGCCCTATGTTCAGGGGAAGGTAATGGGTCACAAGGTCTCATTCTTGGTTGACACAGGAGCTACACGCTCTACAGTCAGAAGCGTAGAGGTTCCGAAATTGCCCATTTCGGGATGTACAGTCAAGGTAGTAGGAGTGGCAAACCAGCTCCTGACTAACCCGATCGCAGATGCGGTCCAGGTTGAGCTTGGCACCTTTCAGGGATTGCACAGGTTTGTGGTTTGCGATTCGAGTCCCGTGTCCCTACTGGGAAGAGACTTACTGTGCAAGACAAGGTGTTCGATCACCTGTTCGAATGAGGGGATTGAGGTTCAGACAAACAATGACGATGAAGGAGATGAGGAGCAGGTTTCAGAGCCTGAAACGGAGACCACAGATGAGGAGTATCCTCTGATTAACTTCTTCCCAATGTTCACAGTGACTGATCTGCCAGCAGACTTACAGGGGACAGTCCAAGAGAAAGTGTGGGACTTGACAGGGAAAGAAGTAGGACTGATGAAAGGAATAGAACCAGTCAAAGTCAATGTGAAGCCAAATGCTGTGTTCCCCCAGGTACCGCAGTACCATATGGTGCACGATGTCCTTATAAAGGTGGCACAGTTAATTGCAGACTTTGTGAAACAGGGAGTCTTGAAAGAAGTGATGAGCAGCCCATGTAATTCACCAACAATGGTGTTGATAAAGCCTTGTGGGAAAGTTCGAATTGTCCAAGACTTGAGAAAGATCAATGACATAGTGGTGAAATGTTGCCCAGTGGTGCCAAATCCAGCTGTGATTATGTTCCAGGTTCCATGTGATGCAGAGTGGTTCACAGTGGTTGATTTGTCCCAAGCGTTCTTTTCTGTGCCTCTTCATGAGGACAGCCAATTTCTTTTCAGTTTCAAATTTCTGGATAAGGTTTACAATTGGTGCTGAATTCCTAAAGGGTTTTCGGAATCACCTTCAATATTCAATCAGATACTGAAGAAGGATTTGGCATCATGAGAATTACCTTTTCAATCGACTCTAGTGCAGTACATTGATGATCTGTTGATCGCATCCAAAACGAGGGATGAGTGCAAGTATGATTCAATTGCCTTACTGAACCATTTGGGAAAGAACGGACACAAGGTGTCCCCAAAGAAGCTGCAATATTGTCAGAAAGAGGTGAAATACTTAGGTCATCAAATTGAGAAAGGGTCGAGGAAGTTATCCAGGGAGAGGGTGACTGCCCTGTTGCAGATGAATCCCCCAACGACACAGAGATGTTAGGATGTTTCTGGGAATGGTGGGCTACTGTCGTCAGTGGATTCCAAATTTCAAAGTCCTCTCCAAGCCATTGGTGAGACTGACGGTTAAGGATGGGCCGGATGTCATAGTACTGTCGGAGAAAGTAATGAAGGCATTCACTGAGTTAAGGGAGAGGATGTGTAGGGCTCCAGCTTTAGGTATGCCTTACTACACGAAGCCTTTTGTTCTGTTTTGTCATGAACTTGATGCATGTTCTTTGTCTGTCCTGACACAGGTCCATGGAGGTGTAAACCAACCAATAGTATATTTTTCAGCTACTTTGGACCCAGTTGCAGCAGCCTTACCGGGTTGTCTGCACGCAGTAGCAGCAGTTGGTCAAAGCCTCACACAGTGTGAAGGTATAGTGATGGGACATCCTTTAACAGTTATGGTCCCTCGCTCAGTTGAGATTTTGTTAACCCGTACCAAAATGCAGCACATGACAAATGCAAGACTGACAAAATATGAAACGATCATATTGGGGTCACCAAATGTAACGCTGAAAAGATGTACAGTGTTAAACCCGGCAACTTTGCTTCCAAATGAAAGCACAGAAGTTGAAGATGTAGAACATGATTGTCTTGAGGTAACAGAAATGTGCACCAAACCGAGGCCAGATATTAAAGATACCCAATTGGAAGAAAATGACAAAATTATCTTTGTCGATGGCTCATGCTTAAGAGACTCCGTAGGAGTGCTGAGGGCTGGATATGCTCTATGTACGATCTCTGGTATCCTTGAAGCGTCTTGGCTTGAGAGAGTATATTCTGCTCAAGTGGCTAAATTGGTTGCTCTTACTAGAGCATGCCTTGCTTCTGCCCAGTTGAGGGTGACTATCTATACGGACAGCAGATACAGATTTGGAATTGTCCATGACTTTGGCCAATTATGGTCACAGAGGGGTTTCCTGACCTCTTCTGGTTCTCCAGTGAAAAATGGTGAAAGACTTAAGGAGTTTTTGCACGCGATTCAGTTACCTCATGAAATTGTCGTGGTGAAATGCAGTGCCCATTTGAAATCACAAGACTTTGTTTCAATGGGAAATGGATATGCAGATCAAGTCACAAGGTTTTGCGCATTGAACTGTATATTGTTCAAAGATCAGTGGGAATTGTTACCTGAAACAGAAAATGAGACATGCACAGGTTACACATTAAGGGTGATTGATACATTAGAAGAATTGAGATTGTTGCAGGGACGTGCCAGAAAAGATGAGAAGCGTTCTTGGGTTAGGATGCAATGTGTACAAAGACCAGATGATTTGTGGGTTTCAGATAAAGGGAAAATGGTTTTGCCAAAGAGTCTCCTGTCACAATTTGCAAGGTTTTACCATGATCAAGCACATATTGGGAGAGATGCCATGATCAGGTTGTTCAAAATTGACTGGTTTAACCCGAAGTTCAGAAAAGACGCAGAAGTGATTTGTCACAGGTGTATCATCTGTCAACAGATGAATGCGGGGAAAGGGACAGTGGTGAATTTGAGCCACATCGGGAGAGCAGGAGGTCCATTTAGCAGAATGCAATTGGATTTTTTTTAGATGCCCGTGTGTGGAGGATTGCGATGTGTTGGTGATTGTGTGTATCTTTAATCACTGGATTGAAGCATACCCTACATGTAGGAATGACAGTCTCACAGTAGCGAATTAGGGAATTGATACCACGTTTTGAGTTTCTGATCTCTTTAGAATCAGATAGGGGAAGTCACTTCAACAACAAGGTGGTTAAGCTATTGTGTGCAGCATTGAACATTGAACAGAAATTGCACTGTAGTCAGGCCTAGTGGGGCAGATGAATGGTACCCTGAAACCGAGAATGGCAAAGATGTGTGCAGCCACGAATTTGAAATGGCTTGATGCGTTGCCCTTGGTGCTAATTGTAGGAGGCTGGACTGGCTTGTAGTGAGTACCAAGGGGTACTTGCACCTTGCACCAGGCCCAGTTATCCCTTATTAGTGTATAGGGTGTCTAGCAGCTTAGGCTGATAGATAATGGTAGCTTAGCAGAGCAGCTTAGGCTGAACTAGGAGACGTGTGAAGCTACTACAGTACCACTTAGTGTCATATGCACAATATCATAAGAAAACACAATACACAGTTATACTAAAAATAAAGGTACTTTATTTTTATGACAATATGCCAAAGTATCTTAGAGTGTACCCTCAGTGAGAGGATAGGAAATATACACAAGATATATATACACAATAGCAAAAATATGCAGTATAGTCTTAGAAAACAGTGCAAACAATGTATAGTTACAATAGGATGCAATGGGGAAACATAGGGATAGGGGCAACACAAACCATATACTCCAGAAGTGGAATGCGAACCACGAATGGACCCCAAACCTATGTGACCTTGTAGAGGGTCGCTGGGACTATTAGAAAATAGTGAGAGTTAGCAAAATAACCCACCCCAAGACCCTGAAAAGTGAGTGCAAAGTGCACCAAAGTTCCCCTAAGGACAAAATAGTCGTGTTAGAGGGAAAATGCAAGGAAAACACAAATCAGCAATGCAACAACGATGGATTCCTGACTGAGGGTACCTGTGGAACAAGGGGACCAAGTCCAAAAGTCACAAGCAGCTCGGAGATGGGCAGATGCCCAAGAAATGCCAGCGGTTGGTGCAAAGAAGCTCTTACTAGGCTGAAGAACTGTGAATACTGCAGGAACGACAAGGGCTAGAGACTTTCCCTTTGGAGGATGGATCCCCCACGCCTTGGAGAGTCGTGCAGAAGTGTTTTCCCGCCGGATGGACGCCAACAAGCCTTGCTACACGCAAATCGTGCGTTTGGTGTTTTTGGACGCTGCTGGGGCCCAGGAGGGACCAGGAGGTCGCAAATTGGACGTGCAGAGAGAGGAGACGTCGAGCAAGACAAAGAGCCCTCACTGAAGCAGGTAGCACCCGGAACAGTGCCAGAAACAGGCACTACGAGGATGCGTGAAACGGTGCTCGCCGAAGTTGCACAAAGGAGTCCCACGTCGCCGGAGACCAACTTAGAAAGTCGTGCAATGCAGGTTAGAGTGCCGTGGACCCAGGCTTGGCTGTGCACGAAGGATTTCCGCCGGAAGTGCACAGGGGCCGGAGTAGCTTGCAAAGTCGCGGTTCCCAGCAATGCAGCCCAGCGAGGTGAGGCAAGGACTTACCTCCACCAAACTTGGGCTGAAGAGTCACTGGACTGTGGGGGTCACTTGGACGGTGTCGCTGGATTCGATGGACCTCGCTCGTCGTGCTGAGAGGAGACCCAAGGGACCGGAGATGCAGCTTTTTGGTGCCTGCGGTTGCAGGGGGAAGATTCCGTCGACCCACGGGAGATTTCTTCGGAGCTTCTGGTGCAGAGAGGAGGCAGACTACCCCCACAGCATGCACAAGCAGGAAAACAGTCGAGAAGGCGGCAGGATCAGCGTTACAGAGTTGCAGTAGTCGTCTTTGCTACTATGTTGCAGGTTTGCAGGCTTCCAGCGCGGTCAGCGGTCGATTCCTTATCAGAAGGTGAAGAGGGAGATGCAGAGGAACTCGGCTGAGCTCATGCATTCGTTATCTAAAGTTTCCCCAGAGACAGAGACCCTAAATAGCCAGAAAAGAGGGTTTGGCTACCTAGGAGAGAGGAAAGGCTACTAACACCTGAAGGAGCCTATCAGCAGGAGTCTCTGACGTCACCTGGTGGCACTGGCCACTCAGAGCAGTCCAGTGTGCCAGCAGCACCTCTGTTTCCAAGATGGTAGAGGTCTGGAGCACACTGGAGGAGCTCTGGACACCTCCCAGGGGAGGTGCAGGTCAGGGGAGTGGTCACTCCCCTTTCCTTTGTCCAGTTTCGCGCCAGAGCAGGGGCTAAGGGGTCCCTGAACCGGTGTAGACTGGCTTATGCAGAATTGGGCACATCTGTGCCCAACAAAGCATTTCCAGAGGCTGGGGGAGGCTACTCCTCCCCTGCCTTCACACCATTTTCCAAAGGGAGAGGGTGTCACACCCTCTCTCAGAGGAAGTTCTTTGTTCTGCCATCCTGGGCCAGGCCTGGCTGGACCCCAGGAGGGCAGCTGCCTGTCTGAGGGGTTGGCAGCAGCAGCAGCTGCAGTGAAACCCCAGGAAGGGCAGTTTGGCAGTACCAGGGTCTGTGCTACAGACCACTGGGATCATGGGATTGTGCCAACTATGCCAGGATGGTATAGAGGGGGCAATTCCATGATCATAGACATGTTACATGGCCATATTCAGAGTTACCATGGTGAAGCTACATATAGGTAGTGACCTATATGTAGTGCACGCGTGTAATGGTGTCCCCACACTCACAAAGTTCAGGGAATTGGCTCTGAACAATGTGGGGGCACCTTGGCTAGTGCCAGGGTGCCCTCACACTAAGTAACTTTGCACCTAACCTTTACCAGGTAAAGGTTAGACATATAGGTGACTTATAAGTTACTTAAGTGCAGTGTAAAATGGCTGTGAAATAACGTGGACGTTATTTCACTCAGGCTGCAGTGGCAGGCCTGTGTAAGAATTGTCAGAGCTCCCTATGGGTGGCAAAAGAAATGCTGCAGCCCACAGGGATCTCCTGGAACCCCAATACCCTGGGTACCTCAGTACCATATACTAGGGAATTATAAGGGTGTTCCAGTAAGCCAATGTAAATTGGTAAAAATGGTCACTAGCCTGTCAGTGACAATTTGGAAGTAATGAGAGAGCATAACCACTGAGGTTCTGGTTAGCAGAGCCTCAGTGAGACAGTTAGGCACCACACAGGGAACATATACATGCACACCTATGAGCACTGGGGCCCTGTGTGACAGGGTCCCAGTGACACATACATATAAGCCACAAACTTATGAGCACTGGGGTCCTGACCAGCAGGATCCCAGTGACACATAACAAACATACTGAAAACATAGTGTTTTCACTATGAGCACTGAGGCCTGGCTATCAGGATCCCAGTGAGACAGTGAAAACAGTGACAAAACCCTGACATACACTCACAAACAGGCCAAAAGTGGGGGTAACAAGGCTAGAAAGAGGCTACCTTCTCACACAACCCCCCCCCAAACGAAGGACAATAAGGCTAACCTTGGCCAGTTGAGACTTTATTGTCTAAGTGGTGATAAGTAGAGAGTAGCTCTGCAATAGACTGGTTACTCCCTTTATCATCCACTATATGGTTACTTCCCTGTGGGGATGTAAACCACCCTGTTTGAAGTTTTTTAGCTAACCAACAATGTGAAGATGTATTTTCAGAGTTTCTATCAGTAAGTTTTAGTTGAGAGCAGTGGGAATTATCCACTGAACCTATTTGTAATGATGGAAATGCCAGACAGGGATGCTGTCTCAGTAAAGCCATAGCTGGGCAAAAACGTTGTCCATTTGGCTGGAAGAGAGAACAGGGATGCTGTTTCTCTTGAGTTGGAGCAGGGCAGGGATGCTGTCCTATGAGCTCCACACTAGGGCAGGGATGCTGTCCTAAGTGTTGTGAGGCAGTACAGGGTTTCTGCACTAAAGTTTCTCTGGGAGGGTTGGAGGGATGCTCCATGTTAACTAAAATGGTGCTCTTTTTCTCACCAATGTTAGTTATCCCACAGAGAGGTACTTCCACCTCAGGGAGTACAGTTTTGCCAACTGATGATTCCCTTGGAACAGGTGCCACCCCAGGAGAGGTTTCTCCCACCACAGGAATGGTATCCTGAATGGTAGGGTGGTTAGGGGATACTGTGATACCCTTTTTACCTGTTGATGGAGAGGGATCCTGAGTTTTCAGGCCTTCTCTCCTTTGCTTTTTCATTTCACTTGAAATGAGAGGGAACAATTCCTCAGGGATGCCCAGCATGGCTGCATGGGCATAAAACTCTACATCAGCCCAACCTGAGGCCTCTAGGTCATTACCTAAGAGACAGTCTACAGGTAAGCTAGGTGATACCACCACCTGCTTAGGGCCAGTAACTCCACCCCAACTAAACTGAATTATAGCTAAGGGAAGAAACTTAGTGGAGTTATGGACATCAATAATTTTATACTGTTGTCCAATGATGTGTTGTTCAGGAGGCACTAGGTTTTCAGTCACCAAAGTGAAACTGGCACCTGTGTCCCTGTAGGCCAAGGCCTCAACACCATTTATTGAAACTGTCTGCCTGTACTTATCCATTGTAAGGGGACAAGCAGCCAGTGTGGCAAGGCCAATGCCACTAGGTGTGACAGAAACTGTCTTGGGACTGATGACATCAGTTTCCACTATGGACCCATAAGTGAACCCAACTACACCCTTTGCTTGACTGTTGCCAGCAGTCCCACCACTAGTACCACTACTGCTAGGGGCACTAGAGCTTGATGTATTAGTGGTGGTAGGCTCAGGGGGTTTACCTGGACAGGACTTATCCCCTGGCCTATGGCCTCTATTTTTACACACAAAGCACCAAGGCTTTTTAATGTGTGCAGGTTGGGAAGAAGAGGAAGAATTTGTTTTATCCCCACCCTCTGAAGAGTGTTTAAGATTTGAAGTGGGATGTTTGGTTTTACCCTTATCCCCATGCTTATCTTGAGATTTTTCACCATCTTTCTTCTTATTGCCATCTTTGTCACCCCCTGTATGAACTTTTCTGTTCACCCTTGTTCTGACCCATTTGTCTGCCTTCTTTCCCAATTCTTGGGGAGAGGTCAGATCAGAGTCTACCAGGTACTGGTGCAACAAATCAGACACACAATTATTAAGTATATGCTCTCTCAGGATTGTGTTATACAGGCTTTCATAATCAGTAACTTTACTGCCATGTAACCACCCCTCCAAGGCCTTCACTGAATGGTCAATGAAATCAACCCAGTCTTGTGAAGACTCCTTTTTGGTCTCTCTGAACTTTATCCTGTATTGTTCAGTGGTTAAGCCATAACCATCCAGGAGTGCATTCTTAAGAACTGTAAAATTATTGGCATCATTTTCTTTCACTGTAAGGAGCCTATCCCTACCTTTTCCACTAAATGATAGCCATAGGATAGCAGCCCACTGCCTTTGAGGGACATCCTGTACAGCACAGGCCCTCTCAAGTGCAGCAAACCACTTGTTAATGTCATCCCCCTCCTTATAAGGGGGAACTATCTTGTGCAGATTCCTGGAATCATGCTCTTTTGCAGGATGACTATGGGGAATACTGCTGCTGCCACCATGGGTATCTAAACCCAACTTCTGTCTTTCCTTCTCTAATTCTAAAGACTGTCTATCCAAATCCAGCTGTTGCTTCTTGAGCTTCAGTCTGGTTTGTTCCACTCTCAATCTATTGAGCTCCCTTTCTAACAATCTGTCATCAGGGTGGGTGGGAGGGACATTTCTAGATACAGAGGTATGATGGGAATGAACAGAAGGAGACCTGTCCCTTACAGAGGGCACCCTAACAGCTTGGCTACCAGCATAATGTGAGAGCACATCATCAGTATGATGTGATTCAACCTCTGTACCAACTATGCTAGACTGTCTAGTAATGGGCAGGCTGAGAAGTTTCTTTCCTGAACCTTTTCCTGGGGGAGTCCCTGGATCAGATTGAGAACCATTAGCTACTTTTTCTACAGATTGGGCACTTATGGCCTTATCCTGTACTCTAAGCATATTAATTAACAGTTCTAAGGAAGGATTCTTCCCTACACTCAAACCTCTCTCTATGCAGAGACTCCTTGCTCCTTTCCAGCTAAGGTGATCATATGCAAGTTTGGACAGTTCAACTTTTTGGCCTGTGCCAGACATTTTTAGAGAGAGTTAAAGTGATAGACAAAGAGAAAAAAGTTTTCAGAACTTTTTGGAAAGACAGAAAAAAACGTTTTAAACTTTTAAGAACTTTTTGAAAGTTTAGAAGTACTTTTCAGCACTTAGAAAAGAGTGAAAAGAGGAAATGCAAAACTTTTTGGCTATATGTATATACACTGACCTTGTTTTGTATATTTTTCTCTTATGAAAAGTACAATGACAAGAGTGGTAAGTAGTCTCAAAGCACTTATCCCACCGCTGCACAACCAATGTAGGAGGCTGGACTGGCTTGTAGTGAGTACCAAGGGGTACTTGCACCTTGCACCAGGCCCAGTTATCCCTTATTAGTGTATAGGGTGTCTAGCAGCTTAGGCTGATAGATAATGGTAGCTTAGCAGAGCAGCTTAGGCTGAACTAGGAGACGTGTGAAGCTACTACAGTACCACTTAGTGTCATATGCACAATATCATAAGAAAACACAATACACAGTTATACTAAAAATAAAGGTACTTTATTTTTATGACAATATGCCAAAGTATCTTAGAGTGTACCCTCAGTGAGAGGATAGGAAATATACACAAGATATATATACACAATAGCAAAAATATGCAGTATAGTCTTAGAAAACAGTGCAAACAATGTATAGTTACAATAGGATGCAATGGGGAAACATAGGGATAGGGGCAACACAAACCATATACTCCAGAAGTGGAATGCGAACCACGAATGGACCCCAAACCTATGTGACCTTGTAGAGGGTCGCTGGGACTATTAGAAAATAGTGAGAGTTAGCAAAATAACCCACCCCAAGACCCTGAAAAGTGAGTGCAAAGTGCACCAAAGTTCCCCTAAGGACAAAATAGTTGTGTTAGAGGGAAAATGCAAGGAAAACACAAATCAGCAATGCAACAACGATGGATTCCTGACTGAGGGTACCTGTGGAACAAGGGGACCAAGTCCAAAAGTCACAAGCAGCTCGGAGATGGGCAGATGCCCAAGAAATGCCAGCGGTTGGTGCAAAGAAGCTCTTACTAGGCTGAAGAACTGTGAATACTGCAGGAACGACAAGGGCTAGAGACTTCCCCTTTGGAGGATGGATCCCCCACGCCTTGGAGAGTCGTGCAGAAGTGTTTTCCCGCCGGATGGACGCCAACAAGCCTTGCTACACGCAAATCGTGCGTTTGGTGTTTTTGGACGCTGCTGGGGCCCAGGAGGGACCAGGAGGTCGCAAATTGGACGTGCAGAGAGAGGGGACGTCGAGCAAGACAAAGAGCCCTAACTGAAGCAGGTAGCACCCGGAACAGTGCCAGAAACAGGCACTACGAGGATGCGTGAAACGGTGCTCGCCGAAGTTGCACAAAGGAGTCCCACGTCGCCGGAGACCAACTTAGAAAGTCGTGCAATGCAGGTTAGAGTGCCGTGGACCCAGGCTTGGCTGTGCACGAAGGATTTCCGCCGGAAGTGCACAGGGGCCGGAGTAGCTTGCAAAGTCGCGGTTCCCAGCAATGCAGCCCAGCGAGGTGAGGCAAGGACTTACCTCCACCAAACTTGGGCTGAAGAGTCACTGGACTGTGGGGGTCACTTGGACGGTGTCGCTGGATTCGAGGGACCTCGCTCGTCGTGCTGAGAGGAGACCCAAGGGACCGGAGATGCAGCTTTTTGGTGCCTGCGGTTGCAGGGGGAAGATTCCGTCGACCCACGGGAGATTTCTTCGGAGCTTCTGGTGCAGAGAGGAGGCAGACTACCCCCACAGCATGCACAAGCAGGAAAACAGTCGAGAAGGCGGCAGGATCAGCGTTACAGAGTTGCAGTAGTCGTCTTTGCTACTATGTTGCAGGTTTGCAGGCTTCCAGCGCGGTCAGCGGTCGATTCCTTATCAGAAGGTGAAGAGGGAGATGCAGAGGAACTCGGCTGAGCTCATGCATTCGTTATCTAAAGTTTCCCCAGAGACAGAGACCCTAAATAGCCAGAAAAGAGGGTTTGGCTACCTAGGAGAGAGGAAAGGCTACTAACACCTGAAGGAGCCTATCAGCAGGAGTCTCTGACGTCACCTGGTGGCACTGGCCACTCAGAGCAGTCCAGTGTGCCAGCAGCACCTCTGTTTCCAAGATGGCAGAGGTCTGGAGCACACTGGAGGAGCTCTGGACACCTCCCAGGGGAGGTGCAGGTCAGGGGAGTGGTCACTCCCCTTTCCTTTGTCCAGTTTCGCGCCAGAGCAGGGGCTAAGGGGTCCCTGAACCGGTGTAGACTGGCTTATGCAGAATTGGGCACATCTGTGCCCAACAAAGCATTTCCAGAGGCTGGGGGAGGCTACTCCTCCCCTGCCTTCACACCATTTTCCAAAGGGAGAGGGTGTCACACCCTCTCTCAGAGGAAGTTCTTTGTTCTGCCATCCTGGGCCAGGCCTGGCTGGACCCCAGGAGGGCAGCTGCCTGTCTGAGGGGTTGGCAGCAGCAGCAGCTGCAGTGAAACCCCAGGAAGGGCAGTTTGGCAGTACCAGGGTCTGTGCTACAGACCACTGGGATCATGGGATTGTGCCAACTATGCCAGGATGGTATAGAGGGGGCAATTCCATGATCATAGACATGTTACATGGCCATATTCGGAGTTACCATGGTGAAGCTACATATAGGTAGTGACCTATATGTAGTGCACGCGTGTAATGGTGTCCCCACACTCACAAAGTTCAGGGAATTGGCTCTGAACAATGTGGGGGCACCTTGGCTAGTGCCAGGGTGCCCTCACACTAAGTAACTTTGCACCTAACCTTTACCAGGTAAAGGTTAGACATATAGGTGACTTATAAGTTACTTAAGTGCAGTGTAAAATGGCTGTGAAATAACGTGGACGTTATTTCACTCAGGCTGCAGTGGCAGGCCTGTGTAAGAATTGTCAGAGCTCCCTATGGGTGGCAAAAGAAATGCTGCAGCCCACAGGGATCTCCTGGAACCCCAATACCCTGGGTACCTCAGTACCATATACTAGGGAATTATAAGGGTGTTCCAGTAAGCCAATGTAAATTGGTAAAAATGGTCACTAGCCTGTCAGTGACAATTTGGAAGTAATGAGAGAGCATAACCACTGAGGTTCTGGTTAGCAGAGCCTCAGTGAGACAGTTAGGCACCACACAGGGAACATATACATGCACACCTATGAGCACTGGGGCCCTGTGTGACAGGGTCCCAGTGACACATACATATAAGCCACAAACTTATGAGCACTGGGGTCCTGACCAGCAGGATCCCAGTGACACATAACAAACATACTGAAAACATAGTGTTTTCACTATGAGCACTGAGGCCTGGCTATCAGGATCCCAGTGAGACAGTGAAAACAGTGACAAAACCCTGACATACACTCACAAACAGGCCAAAAGTGGGGGTAACAAGGCTAGAAAGAGGCTACCTTCTCACACTAATGTCAATGAGTAATACACCTAACAAGAAAACAGGACGATCTCCTCATGAAATACTCATGGGCCGAGCTATGAGACTGCCCGAAGTGCCTGCAAATGCTCTTGTGAATATCACGGATGATATAGTGGTGGACTACTGCAAGGGTCTGGCTGACGTGGTCCGCTCCTTCTCTCACCAGGAGGAAGCTCCCACCCTGCCACCAATAAATGATCCAGGGCACAATCTGAAGGCTGGTGACTGGGTTGTCATCAAGAAACACGTAAGGAAGTTGTGTTTGGAACCACGTTGGAAGGGGCCATATCAAGTAATACTGAAAACTACTACTGCTGTGAAGTGTGCGGAAATTCCGAACTGGATCCATGCCAGTCACATGAAAAATGTGATGTGTCCAACTGATGAGGAAGTTGAGTTGTTGAAAGTACCAACAACAGAGAAGGAAGTCTCAGGGCCGGAGAGCGATCGAAGGGGAACTGAGACAGAAGGAGAGCCCGTTGAGGACGGCTTGGTCACTCCAGTAAGAGACGAAGGAGAGGAGACCCAGAGGGGCGACGGTGAGCCTATCTCAACTGAGGCACCAGGAGAGCCAAGTCAGAAGGAGGTTCTCCCAGAAGCAGATGAATATGGAAATGAGCTAGAGCCCCTGACAGACCCAGAAGGCGAGGGAGTTGAGGCAGAAGAGAGTCAGAGTGTCCAGACTCCTCCTGAGCAAATTGCAGGTCCATCAAGAGAAAACACCATAGAGTCAGAGGAGGGCGAAGGGTTGCCCCAGGAAAGATCAAAGGCCAGAGAGACGCTGAAAGGAGATAAGTGGGCGGAATTGCAAGTGAAGAAGGGGAAAGTGGTTGTCGAAGGTGCAATAGAGGAAGAGGTTGATACAACAAGGAGAGAAGATCTGAGTGAAGGAGAGTTGCAAGGTGATCGCAAATTGAAAAGAATAGCGAACAGAAGGTACGCAGGTCCTGAATGGGTGTATGCAACATTGGCTGAATGGCAACAAGAGTTCTTGGCGTTTTGCTTTGATCGAGAAGTCCCAGGTCAGTACTTTGGTATCTGAGTTTGGCCAAAGAGACTGAGCTGGCATAAAAATTGAGTTAAAGAAGAAAATTGAGAAAAGCGACTGATAACTTACCGGATGTGACACTCTTAACCTGAATTGACTTTTGAAAAACGATTCTGACAAGCTGCTAACCTGAATTGACAAGGATCCTGGGAGTGAAAGTGAAAGCTGTAAATAACTGCTGGAGAAAACTTTCACTTGCTTTAACTTTGCTGAAGAAAAATTATAATAATAAGTTTCAACCATCCTCTGTTGGTTGTTGTTTGAACTAATCATCCTTCACTTTCTGATTCTTTACAGATCATGGCTAACACTAGAGAGGATAATAGGGGAAGTAGGCATTGTAAATGTTTATGTGTTGGTTTGGGTATCGTGTGTGTGATATTCATCATAGTTGTGATTGTGGGTATGCCATTAGTGGGTAAGAGTGGAACTACCAATGCTACAATTTCTGAGACCACCACTGCACTAACAGCTTGGGAGAGGTTTGAGCAGGATACAAAATATTTGCATGAGGGGACTAACGCGAAAGGGGACTTATCAACTAATGTTTTCTATTGCTTGCTGAGTGAGTATGTTGACACAATGGATGCGAAAGATTGTTATGTGTGTACACAGATTCCTGTTTCGGTACAAGAAGGGGTTACCTATCATAGTTTGGCATTAACATATGGGATAAGCTGTAGTCTGTTACTAACAAGATTCTATAAACAGGAAGAGATTCAATATTTGTACTCCAATCATGACCTTGTGTTTTCTTATGTGCCTATCATAGAAGATTTGAGTAGTGTAGCTAAATACTATAGCATAAAGTTAGTTAAGGGATTCTTTGAGGCGACACTAACAATTAGTACATCTTATGCACACCGCAATAATTTGACATGTTTGCTTACACCTGTAGAGAAAAGCTTTTTAGATCACACAGAAGATAATAGACGGGCATTGAAGGGAAAGTTAGAGAAAGGATTGCTGCAGCAAGCTTTTGCTAGTAGTGAGAGTTAAAGTGCAGTTAGGGAACAGGGGAAGTTAGCTTTAGATGCACTACACGTAGGTAAGCTTTGCATATCTAGGCCAAAGTCGTACTATGACAATGTGTTTGTGGGAATGAGTGAATGTCAGCATGTGTTTTTGTTTCAGAGTAAATGGGTGTTCATGTTAAATGGACAGGATCCAGCGATCCCTGGGATCTATTATATATGTGGACTTAATGCTTATTCCCGTCTTCCAAAGGGATGGTATGGGACATGTTATTTGGGGATAGTTTTCCCAAAGACACATCAACTTGAGGACTTGAAAAGGTTTCCAAAATTGTCTGAATTACATCGAAATAGACAGAAGAGAGAGACTGCTGCTGGTGTAGTAGGAGACATATTTGGGGCGATAATTCCTTCAGTGGGAGTTATCTTAAAACTCCATAAAGATTCAAAAGTTGTCTACTATTGTGGATAATATGCTGACAAATTTCACAGGGGCTATACTCCTGATGGATACTGAACTTGCTGCAGAGAGGGCTATGCCTCTTCAAAACAGTATTCCTTTAGACATTCTTTTAGCGAAAAATGGCGGCATTTGTAAGATGCTTAATGAGCGCCATTGTTGTGCTTACATACCTGACAATAGTAATGAGATTAGAAGTATGCTTACTAACTTGACTAGGGATAGTACAGATTTGAAGGAACTGAAAGAGCCAGGTGTTTGGGAAAAGGTTGGAAAAGGACTTGCTTCAGTGGGGAGTTGGTTTAGTAGTTTTTGGCATGGGATATTGGCAAAAATAATGCAGGGAATATTCATTGTTATAGCTTGCTTATTTGGATGATGGCCGTCATGTAAAATTAATAAAATAATTAAATTGAAAATGTCGAAAAATAATAAGAGGAGAGAAAAAAAGCAAAGGGAAAAATTGTTCAGGGCAAAATCACAGGGGTAAACATTGAGAGAGGAAATTGAGATGAAGGAATTCTAGAATGTAAAACGTAAGGGTAAAGGTTTGTGTGATGACAAGAGTCATCAGCGGAGGGATTGTTGGAGTGTGACTTTTAAATTAATATTAACATGAAAGGCTTGCAATATATTATGTAATGATGCTGCTTAGAAAATGTGTTAATGTAGAAATTAATGCACAGATTTGAAATGTGCCCACGGGGAGTGGCCACCAATGTACACGAAGACTAATGAAACTAATCAATGATGAATTAATAATGCACTAATGTATGGATTTGTATTAGCATATTATAATTAGTCATGTATTATTGGGCTTTGCTAAATTAATCATTAGGCCTTAGTTAGCGAGGGTCTGGGCCTAACTGCCTGGTATCATATTAAACTGTGTTTTTCTAACGTGCAATGTGCTGCTTTCCTGAAGGACACAAAGCTGTACTTTTCCAGAAGCTAGAGATATGTGCGTAGCCGTAGTAAATTCTTTCTCATGGGACCAGACTTGTTCAAGGAGACATTCTTGCCGAATGCAACAGTGTAATTCGTAAAAGGTACAAGGCTGTCTAGACGAGGAGAAAACAATGGGACTACTGACTGGAGCGTAAAGTGTAAATTTTCTTACCTGACATTCCTACAGATGAAGACGTCAATTAACAAAAACCAATCAACTGCATGAGAACTGTGTTTTGTGGAAAATTCTAGTGAGGTGCGTGGAGAATTATTGGACAGAGATAATGATGCACCAAAATTGATCCAATGAGGAATTAAGGGCTAGTTCAACAGTTTTGATATAACAGCATGACCCGAGGAGAAATCGGCCATTACTGGGACACTTTTTGCCACCATTCTTTGATACTTTGCTGTTCTGTATCTTAACCATCCTCTAATAAATCCTTACCTGATACTTACTTCTCCTCCTTATGAGGGAAGTGCTTATTCTAAGCTATGCCATGGGGAGACTTTGCCCTGTCCTATCCTTGCAGATGCTGAATCAACTGATGTTCGGAGGACGAAGACTGATGCTGATTCGTTGGAGGGGTAACTAGCTGATGCAAATTCTAATTGTCTGTTTGCCTTTGCTTTCTAAGTACCAACGGCTCTTTTGATAGAGGCCATAGTTAGATGTTTTCCAAATTTGTGTTTACTAAATTGTTTTGCATGAATCCCAACATGCTGATGCTAATTCGAGGTTAGTTAAGGTGTTCACTAATAATTTGACGCAAATAGACAAATAACTGGGTACTTGCTTCGTTGAATTATGTACTAATGAGACTTTGCTAAGCTGTTTCTTATTAATGAAGTGTTAAGGCTGAATGAATATTATCTATGCATAGATTAAGTGTGTTCTAGTTACAAGTTTGAAGAGTTACTAATAAAATTAATTGCTAATGAGATTAACGGAGATGAGATTAGATTGTAACCGGTAGGGAAATAAATATTCTAACTCTAAACTAAATTGGTGTGGTTACTCATGACTGAAAGGTCATGGTGTGTTCACTTTATTGATTCTTATTAAATGTTATTGACTAGATCAATGATTGGCTATTGTGAACATTGATTGACTTATTGTCATATTGATTGTGATGTTAAAAAGATATCTCGTTCTGGGAAGTCTCCGAAAGTGGTCAAAATGTTCATCGGCCTAGGCGTGTCGCCTTGTAAGTTTACTTATCAAGGTCCTGACGCATTATCAACTGTTAAATGGACACCAGCTTTGCATGAAAATAGTATATATGTGGGTGTGGGTTGTGTGTGATTTGAGGGGAGAAATGAACAATAAAGAAATATTTCCTACTTGACTAGACCTTTACAGCTGTTGACTGTTAAATGGACACCGGCTTTGCATGAAAATGTATTTTTCCAAAACATCAGTGAAATAATTTCAAATGCTATGTTTAAGGTAAGCAGAAATGCATTAACCTACAAGGTATAAAGTTAGTACAAAACGCATCGTTTTGCAAAATTTCAAGAGATGCTATTTATTTTTAGAAGTCTCCTATCAGACAGCTTTCAGCTGTCTGTCTGCAAAAACCGCTTGTGGACCATAATAAAAAACGTACACTGGGCTTAGACTCCAGCTTTTGTTTACTGTTGGCTGGCTTGGTCGATAACTTAATTAGCTTGCTTCTTATTAAATGTGTGCCTTCCTTATTAGGGTTGAGCCTGCGAGTGCATGCGCTAACACATGCATCTTGCTTGCGAGACCCTGTGTACAGTAAAGGGCTTGGAGCCCACCTTTCGCTCACTGTTAGACCTGAGGGCCTTAGGGTGGTCATCCCCCAACTTCTTGCTTGCCTCTCTCCACTTTTCTGACACTGTTTTTGCTGGTTTTAGGACTCTGTGCACTTTACCACTGCTAACCAGTGCTAAAGTGTATATGCTCCCTCCCTTAAACATGGTAACATTGGTTCATTCCCAATTGGCATATTAGATTTACTTGTAAGTACCTAGTAAAATGCATACAAGTGCCCAGGGCCTGTAAATTGAATGCTACTAGTGGGCCTGCAGCATTGGTTGTGCCACCCACAAAAGTAGCCCCTTAACCATGTCCGGGCCTGCCAATGCAAGGCCTGTGTGTGCAGGTTTACTGCCACTTCGCATTAGCATTTAAATGTACTTGCCAAGCCTTAAACTCCCCTTTTTCCACATATAAGTCACCCCTAAGGTAGGCCCTAGGTAGCCCACAGGGCAGGGTGCTATGTGGGCAAAAGGCAGGACATGTACATGTGTGTTTTATATGTCCTGGTAGTGAAAAACTCCTAAATTTGCTTTCAACTACTGTGAGGCTGCTTCTTTCATAGGATAGCATTAGGACTACCCTCATATACTGTTTGAGTACTAGATTCTGATCAGAAAGGGGTAACCAGGTCATATTTAGTATGGCCAGACTGGTAATAGAAAATCCTGCCCCACTTCAAAGACATTTTTGGGTATGTAAACTGGGTCCCCGAACCCACCAAATCAGACACTTCTGGACCTGAACCTGCAATCTGTCAAGAGGAACTGCCTGGCTGCCCAAGGGACTCATCTGGACTGCTTTGCTGAGAAGGACTGCTGCCCTGCTATTGCCCTGCTGCCCTGCTGCCCTGCTGCCTTCTGACATTGCAGAGAAGTGCTCTCCAAGGGCTTGGATTGAGCTTGCCTCCTGCTTTCTGAAGTCTCAGGACCAAAAAGACTTCATCTCTTTAGGAAACTCCCTGTGCACAGCCTGCCAGAAATGATGCACAGCCCTCTAGTGACCGAGAAATCGCCACACAGCTGAACCAGAATGACGCAGCATGACTTCCCGAGTGAATATTCGATGCAGCGCTACCTTGCAACCAGAAATTCAACGTACAGCCCTACCAGATCTATGCACAGCTGAACCGGAACGATCCAGCTAATTCCCTGAATGGAAAATTGACGCAACGCCTGCAGCGCAACAGAAAATTAAACACATCGCCACACTTGATCGACACACTCTTCTTTACAGTCTCGTAAGTTGTACACTTCTGGCCTGGCATCATTTCCATCCCTCTCTGTGGTGCAGGGATCAAGCACTGATTGATTTAATGTAATCAGTGCCCATTCACTGCTCTCAACATGATCGAGGTACTATTATATTCTTTTTAACTTCTACTGCAGAGCAAACAGAAGACTTGTGACTGGCAAAAATGGGCCCAGCAGAGCAAACCAAATTGCGAAGTTCTTTTTTACAGCTAGCTTTCTTTTATGTGCCAAGTCATATTTTCTCACTTTCCACTCATGTTTCATTTTGTTTTTGCTTGTGTGTCCTCTTCTCAAAAGGTTATCTTGTTCAAAGTATTGCAATGCAACGTTGTTTATTTATTATGTGTAATTTATGAAATTATGCCACCCCTCTCCAATCTGCCCCACTACAATCCACCCCACTTTATCCCAAACCAATCCAGCCCACTTCAATCCAAACCACTCACCTCAATCCAGTCCAATCCACCCAACTACAATCCTCCCAACCCACTCCAATCTAATCTGCCCCACTCCAGTTCATCCACTCTAACCACAAACATGCTGCACTACTCTAAAACAATCTGTCCCACTTAATTTCAAAATAATCTGCCCCAATCCAATCCAAAACAAAATGCCCCACTCCCATCTACCCCAATCTAATCTGCTGCCCCCAATGCAAAAAGGTCTGCCCACTCCACTCCAAAACAGTCTGCCCCACTACAGTGTGCTGCACTTCAATCCAAAACAATCTGCCTCACTCCAATCTGCCCCACTGCAATCCAAAACAATCTGCCCCAATCCAATCCAAAAGAACCTGCCCCGCTCCATTCCACCTCACTTCAATCTGCCCCTTTTTAATCTAAAACAATCTGCCCCACTCCTATCTGCCCCACTCCAATCGAAAAACAATCTGGCCCACTCCAATCTACCCCACTCCAATCCAAAACAATCAGCCCCATTCCAATCTGCACCACCCCCGCTGCTCCACTCTTAAACAATCTGTCCCACTCCAATCCTCCCTACTCCAGTCTGCCCCACTTCAATCCCAAACAACGCGCCCCACTCCAATACAATCCACCTCACACCAACCCAATCCATCCCACTCCAATCCATCCTAATACAATCTTCCCCACTGCAATCTCAATCCAAAGCAATCTGCCCTACTTCAGTCTGCCTACTCAAACCCAAAGCAATCTGTCCAACTCCAGTCCGCTCCTCTAATCTGCCCCATTCTAATCAAAACAATATGTCCCACTCAAATTTGCCCCACTCCAATCCAAGACAATCTGCCCCACTCAAATCCAAAACAAAATGCCCCACTTCAATCCAAAACAACCTGCTCCACTCCAATGGATTTCAATTTGCCCCACTCCAATCTGCCCATCTTTTATTCAAAACATGCCTTGCTCCACCCTGCGCCACTCCACTTTGTCCAACTCCAGTCCCAAACAACCCACTCCAATCCAAAACAATGTGCAAACTCCAATCAAATCCACCCCACACCAATCCACTACACTACAATCCAGTCCAACCCACACCAATCCAGTCCACCCCACTCCAATCCAAACCACCCCAATCCAGCCCAGTCAAATCTACTCTCTCAAACCAAATCCACCCCACCCCACCCACAACCCAAACGACCCCTACCCACTTCAGATCAGTCCAGTCCATTCCATTCCATACACCCTACTTCAGTCTGATATACCCCACTCCAGTCCAATCCACCCCCTCCAATCCATCCCATCCCACTCCAATCCATTCAACTCAATTCAATGCACCTTATTCCAAATCACTTCAATCCAACCCACCATACACTGATCTAACCCGCTCCAATCCAATCCACCCCACCCACTCCAATCAAATACACCCTCCTCCAATCCAGTCCACCTCACTCCAATCCAGTCCTCCCACACTACAGCAGTCCATCCTTCTCCAATACAATCCACATTAATCCACCCTACTCCAATCCAGTCCACCCCTCTCCAATCAATCTAACCACACCAATCCAATCCACCCCACACCAATCCAATCCACCCTCACTCCAACCCAATCCAACCCACTCCAATTCAATCCAATCCACTCCAATTCAATCCACCCCACTCCAGTCCAATCCACCAAAATCCACTTCAGTCCAATCAACCACAATCCACTCCAATCCACCCCAACCCAATCCACCCCATTCCAATTCAATCCACGCCAGCCCACCCCCTGCCCAATCCATCCCCAATCTGATGGACCACACTCAATCCGATCCACCCCACTCGACTCCAGCCACCCTAATCCACCCCATTCAATCCAATCCACCTCACTCCAATGCACTCCACTCCACCCCAATCACAAACTACAATCTGACCAACCACAATCCAGTCCACCCCACTGCAATCCACCTCCTCCCAATCCACCTCACCTCAATGCAATCCACCCCAGTCCAATCAACCCGAACTCTAATCTGTGCCACCCTATCTAGACTACCCCTCCAGTGCACCCCACCTCATTTCAATCCAATCCACCCCACCCCAAACCACCCACTGCAATCCACCCCACTCCACCCAAACCTAGCCCAGCCCATCCCAGTTAAGTCCAACCCACTCCAATCCTTCCATCCTACCAGATTCCAATCCACCCCACCTCAAGGCAATCCACCCCTGTCCAATCCACCCAATCCAATGCACCTCAGCCCAATCCAACACACCCAAGTCCATTTCAACCCACCCCACTCACTCCAAATTCACCAGACTCTACTCCAATCCATCCACTCTATCCCAATCCATTCTAATACACTGCAATTCATGCAGACCACTACATGCCACTCCAATCCATCCACCCCACTGCAGTCCTATCCACCCCAGTCCAGTACAATCCATCCCATTCCAATCCAATGAATCCAAGTCACCCCACTCCAATCCAATCCACCCCATCTAAAATCAATCCACCCCACCCCAGCCATATCACTCCAATCCAGTCCACCCACCCCAATCCAATATACCCCACATAAATCCACCCAACTCCACTCAATCAAAACCACTCAACCCCAATCCAATACACCCCACTCTACTCCAATTCACCCCACTACCTCAATCTACTCCAACCCACTTCACCCTATTCCACCCCACAACATTTTCTGCCACTGAACCACTGAAATCTAATCATCTCTACTCAACTCTACAACACTATTACTCCTACTCCACTTTATGACATTCCAACAAATCCACTCTACAACTCTCTTCTCCCCCCACTCCACTCTGACACTGCACACCACTAACCTTTAGCCATGCTAAACAGCAGCCACACTGATGTACAACATGACAGCACACATTGCCAAAACCAATAGCTCTTGTATAGGCGAGACCTATTGGCTTTGCAAATGCTTGTTTCCTTGGTTCTTGTGTATGTCCCTCCTCTGCAACATAGCCTCTTTACCGTCTGTTTAATTGGACGACTTGTATTCTCCCATTGTGCACATTCAAGGAACTATTTTTTCTTATAGCATTCCATGAGAGCACACATTTTCTAGTTCTCTCCCTCATAAACTGACCCTTAAACAACATGGCGTGCAGCAAGCAACTCTAAGGAGCCAGCAAAGCCTGACCACTACAAGCCGGAGCTTGAGAGGGTTGTCCCCTACAAAGAAGATTTACAAAGAAATTACATAAAATGTGCATTCTATACACATTCTGCCATCTTTGGCTTTTGACGGTGAAGACACTTAGGGAAATATTCACTAGAAAGTGGCAAAGTGTGGGCTGCGTCACAAATGGCAGTGCCGCGCTGCATCACTTTAGAAATGCAGGGATGTGCTGTATTAACAAAAATATGGCGCACCCTTAAGTTTCCCCTGAAGCTGGTGCTAAATTTAGCTGCCTACCGCCAACTCAGACATCCTTGCATCATAGTGAAAGTGTGCCTGCATTGCAGGGCATGATTATTTATGTGCAGGAAGGTGTCTCTTCCTGCACATGAACAAACTACAATGGTGATTTGCTACTTCTATGTGTGCTGCAGAATACAGCACACATAGAAGTAGCAAATCATTATTGAATGTTTTTTTGTTTGACGAAAGGGACACCCTCTTGCACATAAACAATCATTTATGGCATTTTGCTATTTCTATGTGTGCTGCAGAATGCAGCACAATTAGAAAAAGCAAAAACAAGGAGAAATAAAAGTATTTCTCCTTATTGTGCATGCTCACGCCTCCCCTGGGGTGGCGTTAGTTTTTGGCGCTGCCTCAGGTTTATGGTTTCTCATAAATCTGGGGCAGTGTCAAATGCACTGGGTTCTGCGGTGGAATGCACACAGCAACATCCCTCGCACCCCCTTATGCCGCAGAAAACTGCATTGGAGGGGCCCATATTCACAAGGAGGCATTAAGTAACAAAAAGTGGCTTAGCACCGCCTTGTAAATATGGCAAAGTGCACATCACTACCGGAGCGTCACAAAAAGTGATGCTCCAGAGCACTCCAGTAGCGCTAGGGGCTTGTAAATATACCATTTAGTTTGAAGAGCTTGTCCACATTTCTTCACCTATTGTATTCCAGTTTCCCTTGGTTTCCCTTAAAATTCCCCTCTGCCTTTACTTTGCACCTCCCAACTCCACTAAAACATTAAATCACCTCAAAGATTTAGAACTACAAAGAAATGTAAGGATGAGAGGAAGACAGACTAAGGCTGGATGCGAAATTCAGAAGAATTGCTTTGAATCCGTTCTACCACTCGTCTGAAGTAAGCTCTGGGACAAGAGTGCCGTTGTTGTGGGAAGTGCTTGGCTGGTGGGCAAGAAATATAGATTTGATGGAGCTATAATTCTGTGCATGGCTATAGAAAGATGTATGGGAGTTAGTCGGGGATGTCTAAAGAGGTACAGGTCTCAACGGGATGCCGTGTTGAATTGTATTAGATATGTAAAATGATGAATGCGCTGACTATTTCAAGAGTGGAATTTTTCTAGTCTAATCTGAAAACAAGGGGAATTCTCGAGTGTTACTAAATTTTAAATACATTTACACATTTAAAAGGCAGCCTTAAAAGAATATATGAAATTAAGAAACTAGAATTTATGATATGGAAAGACATTAGCATCGTGGCATAATTAACGTGTGTTCCTCATTGTAACACTGTCACATTCGAAAATCACGGATTTCCTCTTGTAAATGCTAAGAAATGAGACAGCTTTTTTAACTACATGTCTCGTTTGAGTTCATGGGAACTGTTGAGAAGTTAGCAAGTAAATCTCAAAGTCTATTTTATTTTCAACCCATATGAGTATTTTCTGTAATCTTGTAATAACCCTCAAATGAGTCTACAAATCTGGCATTAAATGAGCATTTTCTATTTGGATGGATGTGAGCGTGTGTGGTTGCATGTGAGTATGATGTTCGAAGAATAAAAGTGTGAAGATGGGTGGATGATACGAACAAGTGTGAATTTGAAAGGGTGAATTAGAAAGTGTAAGATAATTGAATGAATGAGGGGTGGACGTATGGACTGATAGGTGTGAGTATGGATTCATAAATTTAAGACTGTTGATACACGGACATTAGTTTATTGAAGGATGGAAAACTGAACAGGAGGAAAGATGACTGAATGGGTGGCTGATTGGATGAATGGAAGATGAATAAATGAACAAATGGAAGAATGAAGGACTGAATGAATGGCGGGATGGGCGGAGGATGAAGTGTTGAAATTGGGAAGCAGCCTAAGCCATGACGGCGGAACAACGAGGGTCGTTGTCCACAAAAGCGGAACAAAGTTTTTCTGAACAACTACCCTGTTTTCCTCTGCTTAACCATGAATGTCCGGAACAACTAACATGCTTGGTTAAGGCAGAGGAAAACAGACTCCGGATTGGATCGGACGCAGTCAGGTAAGTGGGGCTGGGGTAGGGTTGGGGGGTAGTTTTAAGGGTGGGGGCGTAAGTTTAAATTTTAGGGGTGGGGGATCTTGGTAGTTTTAGGGGTGGGGAATTGCTGTAATTTTAGGAGCGAGGTGGGGGGTTGGGGTGGTTTTATGGGTGGGGATAGGGGGTTGCTGTAATTTTAATGGTGGGGTGCGGGTTGGGGTGGTTTTAGATTTTAGGGGTGGGGGTTGAAGTAGTTTTTAGAGGCGAGGTGGGGGCTTGGGGTGGTTTTATGTTTTGGGGTGGGGCTCGTGGCAATTTTAGGGAAGGGTTGGGGGGTCGTGGTAGTTTTAGGGGCAGGGTGGGGGGTTGGGGTAGTTTAGGTTTTAGGGGTGGGGCTTGGGGTTGGGATGGTTTTAGGGGCAGGGGTGGGGGTCACGGTAATTTTAGGGGAGGTGGTGGGGGGTTGGAGTGGTTTTAGGGGTGGGGTTGGGGTGGTTTTAGGTTTTAGGGTGGGGGTCTCCGTAGTTTTAGGGGCAGGTGGTGGGTCAGGGTAGTTTTAGGGGCGGGGTGGGGGGGGTCGCTGTAGTTTTGGGGGTGGGGTGGGGTGGGGGGTTGCATGCTGGAACCATGCATGCCCTTCCAGGCATGCCTTTACCAGGAATGCCTTTACAATGAACGTTGTTAATGCATTTGTGGTAAAGGCATTAGTGGTAACAACTCAGTCATTGTTCCGACTCCACAGCCTGCTGAACACCAGTCCTCCATGACAGACACTTCCATCAACCCCATAGCTATGCAAATCTCTTCTCTACTTGTAAGTCACAGTGACCAGCTATTGTTAACCCATTGGCAAAAAAACACATGACAAGTATCACACAACACACTAGTGTGACTGTTAAATGCCCCCACCTCCCCTTATTTCAAGCAGGTAGTTTGAGCTTTCATGTAAGGTTGCGCTGCTAGTCCTGGCTGCTGCTAGTTTCCAGTACAAGAGGCATGCACCAATTTCTCCTTAGGCAGCACACATCCAGCTCTCCATCTCCTGAACTGACCAAAAGACAGGACTTTGAAGAGCAGAAACATACTGACAACACACGCCTTTTGCAGTGGTGTATGGAAACTTGAGGGGGCCCCCCTGCAATAACCTAGAGGGGACCCTCTCCCACCTGGACCCGGTCAGGATTCTGCCGCCCATGCATAGAGTACTGTGCTGAGGGTGCCCCCTAGAGCTGGGGGTCTCTCCACACCACGGGGGCAGTGGTGGCCCTTGTTATGCCACTGGCCTTTTGTCCCCCGAACTTGTGCAATTGAGCATTTCTACCAAATAGTTCACACATCCAGAAACATCCCACCTTCTCGGTATTCAAGCATATGATGCCATCTTGGCCTCCCTGTACAGAAGGCACCCCCTTAAATGAAAGGCTGCATATAGCACCCACCTACACCCACACATACACAGCCTGAGCTACCACCCTCTCCAATGATGATCCCATTCAGCCACTGCCACACTATAAGCCATATTTATTGTCACCTTTGACTCTCAGGTACTGCTTTCAACCAGGAGCCCTTCATGACAGAATGCCCCCGCCGCACTCCGTAAAACCATATACGTTTTGAAAGTAGAGTATAGAGGTGTAATGGCCTTGAAATGGCTGTTCCTGTCCGTCCCCACTTCACTATAAAAAGGCACATACTTTGGAGTTAAAACAAGATTCCATACTCACCTCAGTGTCCTATCCAGACTTTGAATCTCTATTAGGGCATTTTGTGCTACAAGCACATTGCCCTCTGCCCGCAAGACCCTTGCTTAATAGACATGGCGACTCCATTAATGATATGATTAAGTATTAGCTGGGGCACCAAACTTGTGAGGCCTATGGGGCACCAATCTTGCGAGGCCTACGATTGCCAGGTTTACCCCAGCTGTCAGTGGCAGGCTGCTACCCAGAAGTACTAGCAACATGTAAATATGTCTCCTATGATGAGTAGCAAATCATCGTTTCTCCAATGATGCAAGCCACCTTAGGAACCTCAAGCCACTCTCTTTACAGCCACTAGCGAATAGTCTATTGCAAAACAAACATATGGCAATAACGGTGGTCGAAGTGCATTAAAAACAATATGAGAACTGTGATGCTGCATGCAATGGGTGTGGGGTCAACGGGTGTGGGGAAGGGGTCAAAGGTGTGGCTAAAAAAACCACAATATTTTACTTCTGGTAGCTACATATAAACTAACTCACGTATTAAAGGAAAAATAAAATTCAAAAAGTTATGTTAATCAGTCGTAAGCATACTATTCTGTATTATACAATCTCTCTTAGTTAATACGCTGGGAAGTTTGTGTGTAACCAGAAAGCCACAGACTAAAATCATGGTTGGTGTAATGGAGAAATGTGGCTTGTGTACTGTTAGTGCTATAAGGGCCCAGCATGCAGTTTAAGACGGGAAACATCCTTTTTTACGACTTTTTTTTTTACGAAGGTCGTGGTTAATGAAAGCGCAACAACACTTTTTTTAACCACGACTTCTGTTTTTTTGTGCCTTAACTACGTATGTTCTGAACAACGAACATGTGGTTAAGGTACAAAGAAGGGACTTGGCGAAGGTAAGTGGTGGGTTTAGGTTTTGGGGCGGGGGTGGGGGGTCAGGGGGTTTTAGGTTTTGGGGTGGGGTTGGGGGGGTGGGGCGTTTTTGGTTTTGGGGAGTGGGTGGGAGGTCAGGGGGTTTTAGGTTTTGGGGTGGGGTTGGGGGTGGGGCGTTTTGGGGAGTGGGTGGGGGGTCAGGGGGTTTTAGGTTTTGGGGTGGGGTTGGGTTGGTGGGGCGTTTTTGGTTTTGGGGAGTGGGTGGGGGGGTCAGGGGGTTTTAGGTTTTAGGGTGGGGTTGGGGGGTGGGGCGTTTTTGGTTTTGGGGAGTGGGTGGGGGGTCAGGGGGTTTTAGGTTTTGGGGTGGGGTGTTTTTGGTTTTGGGGAGTGGGTGGGGGGTTTTAGGTTTTGGGGTGGGGTTGGGGGGGTGGGGCGTTTTTGATTTTGGGGAGTGGGTGGGGGGTCAAGGGGTTTTAGGTTTTGGGGTGGGGTGGGGGGTTTTGGGGAGTGGGTGGGGGGTCAGGGGGTTTTAGGTTTTGGGGTGGGGTTGGGGGGGTGGGGTGAGGGATGTAGGGTGAATGGTGCCTATTGCTAATGATTTTATCAGGAATGCCTTTACAACGAAATATCGTTGTTAAGGCATTCGTGGTAAAATCATTAGTAGTAGCAACGAGGTCGGTGTTCCGACCTCGTTGTTAAGGCAGTAGTTTTTTTTGCAGTCGTTGTTTCGTCGTATATTCGTTTAAGACAGACTGCTACCAAATGGGCAAAAACGTTTCAGATAAAATGATGCTTCCAAAATATAAATTCCAGTAATACCCAGACTTTAAGTAATGATTTATTTTTATTTAACTTCCCTGAAAAGCACACTTCACAGCTCAGCTCACCTTTGCACTACTGTAGGAAAGTACCATCTTCTTTGGCATGTTACGCCCATTTTTACTTGTATGTCAGTATGCTTTTGCCTGTCTCACTGGGATCCTGCTGGTCAGGACCCCAGTGCTCATAGTTTATGGTCTAATGTGTGTGTCTGTATAGTGCTTAACTATGTCACTGAGGCTCTGCTAACCAGAACCTCAGTGCTTATGCTCTCTTTGCTTTTAAATGTGTCACTGTAGGCTAGTGACTTCATTTACCAATTTCAATTGGCACAATGGGCCCCCCTTTATAAGTCCCTAGTATATGGTACCTAGTTACCCAGGGCATTGGGGTTCCAGGAGATGCATATGGGCTGCAGCATTTCTTTTGTCACCCATAGGGAGTTCAGACAAACCCTTGCACAGGCCTGCCACTGCAGCCTGCGTGAAATAATGCACAGCATCTTCCTAGGATGCATTCCTGCAGTCTTTGACTCTTTTGCACCCTCTTCTGGGTTGAGAGGGGCTCCTGCCCTTCCTGGAACTTCTTTCGACTTCTGGACTTGGTCCCCTTCTTTTGCAGGTCTTCAGGTCCAGAAATCCAGAAGTTGTTTGTAGACTTGGTTGGTTACTGCAATATCCCAATCACGAGGTGTAGTGTGTCCTAAGGAAACTTGCAGTACTTTACTCCTGCTTTTCTGGGCTCTGGGTTGGGGTAATTTACTTACCTTTACTGTATTCTTACTCTCCCAGCGATTCTGCACACACCACACTTGTCTAGAGGGGAATTTGAGAGTGGCATTCCACTTTCTTAATATATGGTTTGGGTTTCTCCCTTTGCATTCTATAGCATTTCCTATTGTTTGCACTGTTGTATGATCAATTACTTGTCCAATTGTGGTGTCTAGTGTATATATTGTGTATAATACTTACCTCCAGAAGGAGTATTGTCTCTAAGATATTTTTGGTACTGTGTCACCCAAATAAATACCTTTATTTTTGGTAACACTGAGTATTGTCTTTACTTGTGTATAAGTAATGTGTAACTACAAGTGGTATTGCATGAGCTTTGCATGTCTCCTAGTTCAGCCTAAGATGCTCTGCTATAGCTACCTCTATCAGCCTAAGCTGCTAGAACACTACTACTTCACTAATAAGGGATAACTGGACCTGGTGTAAGGTGTAAGTACCCAAGGTACCCACTACAAACCGGGCCAGCCTCCTATAACTACCATTGGAAAAGAATAAATATTTGTCATCACAAAGCTTCATGTGATTGAACAATTAAAACAGCACACCCTCAAACCAGCACAGCTGTGCCCCCTTTACATTTGCAGATTAACCAGTTGTGCACTTTTGAATTACTTTCAGGCAAGCAGCACCCTGGAAATAAGGCCTGTTTATTGTTAAGCTCTCTGCCACTCCCGTTGTTTCACAGCACAGGACACTCCCTGAATGAAACTTCAGCTGAAGCATTTGCACTATTGGAATTTACTATCCTGGGACAGTTGTCTTTTCATAAAAAATAGGGGAACGGCTTTTAATAAATTATCCCACCCACTTCGACCACTGGCCAAGCACCACACAATACACTAGTGCTTGACATTATGTGACTCCTAAACATCCCCTCCTCCCCTCAACTGCAGGCAGCCAGTTTGCACTTTCATGAAAGGTTCCACTGCTTGCGTGGGAGCTACCATCACTTCACAAGGCCTGGCTACTGCATGTTTTATTCACTGCAATCTAAGATGGCATGAGCACTGCAGAACGTCGGTGTCAGTCTTTTACTTCCCTGGCGAATGATGTCATGGAAATTAAAGGCAGCCCACAGCGCTAAGCTTGGCCGACTCAGACTCCGTGTGTGTATAGCGCAGTGGCTACCCCACAGTGCACGGACACCAAATACCCCAGAGGCTGGAAAGTGGGCTTGTTTGCATTGAGTAGTGGCCTGCAAAATCAGTCCCCAGGGTTTAATGACCCACAGTGGAGGAATTGTTTTGAATCTATTGTAAACCCCCGTGATAAGTATAGTAGGGGAGAACTGAGTGATGTGGACTAGGAATTATGCCCTGCGCACAGCCATCCGATTTTATCCTGGAACTTGGGAGGTTACAATAAACATTTAAAACAAGAGCTATTTAAAGGAGAGATTGAAAAGTATGATGTAATGTGCTTCCAAGAAAATTGGCTGTGTGACGAACCCGAACCACTAGATAGTTTCATGATGCTTTTTAGGGGAGCAACAAGGCAAGGGTTAGGACACCCATCAGGGGGCCTAATAACCCTAGCCTCAACAAGAATAGCAAACACGATCACAGAAATAAAAACCAAATGTCGCTGGTTATTGGCAGGTCAGGTAGATCTCTACATAGTAATTGGAGGTGCTAAACAGCTTTTTATAATTAATGTTTAAATACAACCGGGGAACATGTATGACTATAATATCCAGCGGGGTGTGTTTGAGGAAGATCTGGAAGTACTATGTATTGGCAAAGCAGGATATTTGACTCTAATGCTGGGAGATTTTAATCATAAACTTGACCCTAACAGTAGTGATAATTTGTATAATGAGCTATTGGTAGCTGCACAGATACTTAACAGCATCTTTCCCAATGTAGAATGTTCTGCCCGTGATTTGTCCTTAGTAAGAACCATAGGATCTCTATGTATGTTCTGTCTAAATGGGCGTATGAAGATGGATCGCCCGGCAAAACAGACTTTTCGAATAGGCAATCAGGTATGCCCTATTGATTATGTGTTTGTAAATACCTGGTCCTTTGGAGAAGTACTAGACTTTCAAGTTGAGCATATAGAGGGCAGTGATCATTGGCCACTCCATTTAACAATATGATCAGCAAATAAAACCCCAAAAGAAAGAGAAAAGGCATTGATAGCAGTAGTTGAGTATCCCCTTAGGATAACGACTCGACTTGAAGAGAGTAGTCTAGAAAGCACTTAATAATCTGATAGTAAACTATCCAAACGTTAGTATAGAAGATGATCCAAAAGATATATTCAAGGGCTATAATAGGGGCATTGCGCTAATGATTTACTGCTTAATAACCAAATTACAATGTTATAAAACATTGATAAAACAGAGGAAATGAGAATATGTTAATAAAAACTGAGTTACAATGATTGAGGGGATAAGAACACAGAATATTTGGGGCTTCTGGCAGCTGGTAAGGTAGGGGAAAAGGTAGGAACTTTGCAGTGTATGGCTGGAGAACAGGACTGGTATAAATATGTGTCTTCTATATATAAAGGTACCGATGATGAGGAAGGTTATGGTGTTACTAGGAAGCTTGGTGAGAATACGAGATTAGCTTTTGTCCCACAAAAAATAAAATAAACTATTGCAGCATTGAAATTAACTAAAGCGGCAGGTCCAGACAATCTCCCAGCAATAATTATATAAAGAATATCGATTGGTGGACTAAATTCTTTCATCCTACGTTTTGTAAAATCCTTGATTACGGACGTTTTCCAGAAAGTTGGAAGGGTGCCATGATAAAACCGATTCACAAAAAGAAGGAGGACCCAACCCAACCAAAGAATTATCGTCTGATAAGCCTATTAGATGTAGGTGAAAAGGTATTTACAAAGCTAGTGCTGGGGTTAATCAAAGAATGGGCAGACGATAATGATTTGATACCAGTAGAACAAGGTGGTTTAAAAGAAGGGCACTTGACAATTGACCATTGCTTTAGTTTGTGGGCATTAGCAAAAAGATCTGTTGAAATGCGAGGAAGCCTATTTTGCTGTTTCGTCGATTTTCGTGCTGCATTCGATTTGGTAGATAGGAAATTACTATGGGATATGCTAAAACAGTTAGGGATTGATTTGGATTTATTTTTTCTCCTTCAGGGTCTGCATCTACAAAATTGGGCCCAAGTAATTTTAGACATGAGTGGCTTTCTTTCAAAAAGGATCCCCATAAAGAATGGTCTTCGCCAAGGTTGTGTGTTGGCCCCAATATTATTCACATTATTTCTGTCAGACCTGCCAGGGTTGTTGCGGGAGGTTAAAGGCCTAAGCCCAAAAATAGATGGTGTGCATGTTTCCTGCTTATTATATGCTGACGATCTAGTGATAACGGATATGACGGAGTTAGGGCTACAAAGGAAATTGGAGGTGTTTTACTCCTACTGCAAAGGAAAAAAATTGAGGTAAATGTGGAGAAAACAAAAAATGTCTAAAGGGGAAGAGAAAAGTGCATTCACTTACCTTCTAGGAGGAGAAAAAATAAAGAAGGTAAAAAAATATAAATATCTAGGCATTTGGTTTGACTCACATTTGAGATGGAAAGCTCACACTGAAGCCCTAAAAAATAAAGCTCTATAATCAGTTTGCGGGTTGAAACAATTCAGTAGTAAATATGGGGGGTCCTTGCCTCCAGCCGGTTATTTCTGCCTTTAATGCCATGGTACGTCCCCAGTTCCAATATGGGGTGGAAGTTTTAAAATTTTCTGGGAAACTAAATAGGGACCAAAAAACCAAAAGTACACAGTTCCAGCCAATAGACTAGTACAAATGTAAACAGTAAGTAATAGAGTCTATGAGTCTGCTCTTATTAGAACAAGAACCCTCACTCACCAAATTGTGACATGCTTCATCATCGGGCTTTTGCTCCTCGTCAGGCTGGCACTGCAATGCCTGACGGGCCCCTCGTGGGGGCTCTTTGCCGGAGATCTTTTGAGTGTAAAGAATGCCGGTAGCTGAGTGCTAGTATGTGGGATTGGTATATGGGTATGTGAAAATAAAAATGGCTGGAAATATCGTATTTAATCAACCCAGACCCCTGTCATGATTAAAAACAGAGTGTGGGTAAGGATTAGAAGTAATCTCTAGTCCACCCTCAGAAACAAAAAAACTGTCAGTCCCTGAATTAGGGGAATGTGGAGAGTTAGAGTACAGAACTAACTATACTTCTATCATCGGGGTCAACATGTTTCTTGCAAAAAATGTCTGTTAAGATCGGTGCGATTCGTCAGGACCAAAAAACTTACCTAATCCACATGTTATAACCCAATATGGGATTACTTCATACCACATAAACCCACAAAGAGCAAAAAAACAGACTCAAAATACAAATATAACCATGTGCACAGTGAGCTCATTCCGGTGAGAAACCCCAATGTGCAGTGTATCACACAGTGAAATATAAATCAAACGACTCCTCTCAATTCAGAGGATGAATCCTTACCCTCCTTGTATTAAAGGATGGGCCCCATCGGGATAGCGATAAGCATCAGTGGTCCAGGCTTGTATAGTCAACTAAGTATAGATATAGATGACATGTCATACATAACAAGTATAAATATCTCAAGGATTATAAATCCATTCAAACTATTCAGGATAAACTTAAATCATGGCTCAAACATGTCCAATAACAGAAAGTCCTAAGTATGAGGATACAGGTAATCACCATAACTATGTGGAATATTGTTAGTCAATTCAAATTGTCAAAATAATCTTAAATCACGAGTCAAACATGTCCAAAAATTGTGTATAGTGTAGACAATCGCCAGTCCAATAATGTACACCAATAGTATTAATAATAAGGACACAGGGTCATAGTAGTGTCCAATGTTTAATGACAGCCCCCACCAATGATCAAGAAGGGGCAAAGAAAGTGGTCTGCAATTTAGATAGTTACTCTTCTGCTCCTTAAAGAAAGGTAACATAGGACTTACCCCGCTCGTGTGGTCACCGGGTGGATAACCTACCCCTGCTCCGCGTCCCAGAAAAAGTGAGACAGTGAGAGGGGTTTATAAATGGTGGTGGGGCATCAAGCTAGAAAGAGGACTGGAGAAAAGCGGCAGCCATCTTGAAGGAATTCCCTAACATTAAAAGAGTGGCGCCACTTTGTAATGGGGTTAGGAATAGGAAATAGTGGCGGCCATCTTGAAGGAATTCCCTAAAGTAGAAGAGTGGCAGCCATTTTGTAATGGGGTTAGGAATAGGAAATAGTGGCAGCCATATTGTAGAGATGTTTTGTAACAAAGAAATGGCAGCCATATTGTAATGGAATACCAATAAAGAGGGGGACCTGTGGTCAAACAAGGGTGGCAACCAATAGCTGTACCCCCAAAATGGTAATCCCAAAGGACTGTCTGTAGAAGGATAATAGAAAATATCCCAATCATACTGAAATTAAAGTTGCCATCAAGGGGGCATAAACAGTGTAGGAGGGTGCACTTTGCAGCCATTGACGACAGAGGGGGTCATAATAGAATCAGTTGTGGTAACACAATCATAAAATGATGTTGAACCTCAGAAATGGTTATATATTCGTAGATCCAAGCATAATGGAGGCTGCCATTAAAAAAAAACTATATATTGATTGTGATATCTCCATAGTGAAAAGATCGAACCTTGTGACTATCGATTAGTAAATTCCAACCAGGGTATATCATCATTTAGTCCAGTCCGATGTGTTCCTAACCTAAACACCCAGCGTTGTTCTCTCTCAAAGAGTCTCTTGGTACAGTCTCTAGTGTTTGTAATGCGTTCCAATACAACCCATCTCAGATCGTCAGGTGTATGTTGAAATTCAATGAAATATTTAGTCAATTTCGTTGCGGCTCGTTGACATCGTATAGTGCTCCGATGCTCATTGATACGTGTTTTGACCATTCTAGTGGTCATCCCGATGTATCAGAAATTGCATGGACAGGTAATCATGTAGATGCAGTTCTTTGTGAGGCAGTTAGTATGTGTCGCTAATTGCCATGGTGTCCTCTCACCCAAGTCCACATCCTGTGCATGCATCGAGAAGGGACATACATTGCAGTTACCACAAGGATAATGTCCTATAACCCCTAGCCATGATCTAGATTGTGTGTTGTCACGATTTCGTTGTGGTAGGGGTCTAGTGTGTACTACTAAGTCTCTATTGTTTCGTGTGCGTTTGAATACAAAAAGGGGTTACGCTAAAACCTCTCCTGAAATGTTCAGAATGGACCAGTGTCTTCTAATAATCTTCCTAACCTGGTTACTCAAAGGGGTGAAGGTGGTAACACAAGTCAGTCTTGATTGCTGTTCATGTGAATTTGTGTTAAGAAGGACATCTCTTGGGATATTTCGAGCTCTTTTTCTGGCCTGACTGATAATCCGTAGTGGATATTTACGGTGTACTAGCTTGTGGCTCAGAATCTCAGCCTGGTTATTATAATCAGAAACCTCTATGCAGTTACGTCATAACCTCAGGAATTGACCGAAAGGTAAATTATGTCGCAGAGATTTGGGGTGGTGGCTGTCAAATAGCAGTAAACAATTTCTATCTGTGGGTTTATGAAAAATGGAAGAGTGTAACAATCCATTAGTTAGGATGATACGTAAATCCAGAAAAGAAACTTCGTCTGAGGAAAAATTAGCACTAAAACGTAAATTGCTGTCCAGGGTGTTAACCCACTCAATAAATGCTTTCGCTTGGTCACAGTTACCCTTCCAGACTATTAGTATGTCGTCTATGTATCGACGCCATAGTCGGATAGCAGAATGTCAAATGACGGCGTGGACTTACCAGGGTCTACAAGCTGCCCTGAAGCTCTGGCTAAGTATAAGAGATGAAGGGATTTGTAAGATTGCAAGATTGTGTAAAAAAGAAACAACAATAAGTGAGTTACATTGGACGTTACAAATGAGAGGACGGTTAGAAAAGATCTGTGTCTTCTAGGCTTACCCGGCAATCAGTGGTGTGGTGCACAAATTCCGAAACTCATTCTACGAATAATGGTGAAGGAAAGAGTAAGAGAAATAGATCTGAAGTATTTAGAGTGTAAAATATCAACTCAGGCTATGGTAGTAGGATGGAGGAATCCAGAAAACTTCCCCTATATAGAGGCTCTACCCAACCCAAGATTAAGAGACTCAGTACTACAAAATAAAAGCATTTCTTAAGAATACCCAGGGCCTATGTACATACGGCTTGCAGCAGAAATATACCATGCAACACCTACTTTGGATTGTCACTGGTTTTTGAAAGTGCGTAAGAAGTTTTTAAAACCAATTTTTAAGGCATATAATATTACTAACCGGGACCAATCGCTTAGGTTACTTATTGACATGAGGTTTTTAAATGTAACCTGTGCACTGGGCCTATTTTTAAATGGCCTAAAAGGTGTTTTAACTGGACTTATAGGGTCCGGTATAAGGTAGAAAATAAAGAGGAATGAAGAGTTTTAAATACAATAATTGACTATTCTAAAATTACATTGGTTGATGGTACATGAAATTAAATGCAGAGCACTCTATATCGGAAATTGCACTTTATGAGAGTATAAGGCCCTGAGTCTAATCAGAACTGTAGGTGGGATAATTTGGTTGGCAAGCACTTTATGAAACTGTAAGAACTTGAACCTCGTTAAGAATTGTATGCAGGATAATTTGGCTGACATGATGTGTTCGGCAGAATTAGTAGGGAAATTAAATTGGTGTAAGGTTGGGATAATGTAATGAACAATGTAGGAAGAGCTGGTTAACAAGAATTAGAATGATTCAAGAACTTTGTTTGTGAATGTAGTATGTAATAGAATTTTTTAATGAATTTGTATATTTTATTGTTTTTATACTTTTAAGGCTTATGCCAAATAAACACATTTTTTGTTTGATTGAAAATCAGTCCCCAGTTACAAAGCTGGCTCTCACCCCTTTCAGGCTGCCGTGTAAACAACCTGTGCCCGGTATACCCAGTCCAGTCCTGTCCCTCGTGCACTCCATGCTGCTCCCTTATCCCTACCCCCAAGCTCATGCATTGTTTCTCCCACAACTTTATAAAGTATAGAAACACAGCCGACAAATAACACAGACCTGTGTGCATGATAACAATTTGAAATAAATGGACTGTATGTATACTTTGGACATAGTGATACAGACATTGCTTAACTTACAGGTGTGTATCACTTCTGGATGAGCACCAAGCGTGTTTCCTCATCCCAGTGTTTTCTCATTTCACTACTCGCCTATACATATTGTGCACTCTTTATTGCTTAATATCAAAAGCATTGATTTTATCAAACAATTTTGAACTTGGTTTCGTTTCATTGTTAGCTTAAGGGCCACTATTCTCTTGATACTATTAATTACCGCAGTCCACATGGAATGCAGGATTCCCCTTATACTATAAGATTCTACTTGCTCTCAAAATGTTCAGAAAAATAAACTCGCAATCCGTGCAAGTCAATGTTTCTAACCACATGTGCCTTCATTTTCTGAAATTCTGAAAACCCAGAAGGCAATAAACGTCATTAGTTTACACAATTATTGTGGGTCATAGACAAAAGTTGCTTTCTAGAAAACCATGCTAACAATTGTACACCATAAGTGAAATTGGTTTGGTTCCCTTGGTAGGCTACTTTTGGACTGAAATGCAGTCATTTTTTATTTTATTTTTTAACTTTATTTCCGATGTCGAACTCAAAATTGTGAAATGTAAAACATTTACAAAGCATAAAAAAGCCACACAGTGCCATGATAAGGTTTCATGTGACACGGGAAGGTGAGGTATTAAAAGCTCTGAGTTTTCACGATTAATTTGCAACAGCAAGGTCATTGTGTGCTTTCGCAGCGCATCGCATATAGCAGTCATTGCACTATAATTTCATAAACGAAGTCGCCAGACTAACATAATGGTCCTAATTGATCAGAGAAAGCATTTACTCATTTGGTCGTCTACAATATTATTCAAAACAAGAGTATGTGCATACTTCACCGCTCCACATCCACAAGGGACTCCTAGCTGGAGTTCTCTCCTTCTGTAAATAGTTCAAGCAGCAAACCCCAAGCTAAAATTTTAGCTGTAGCACCATCTATGTATACTAATCGCAAATGCTGTTTTGCTGCCGCCCCCCAATACGCCAAGTGTCTCATCCAATGTTCTATCCGTGGCTTCATGATTCCCATTCAACTAATTGCTTCCCTTCTCTTAGTAAGCAAGAGAGCCAGCTGGGTCGATTTATAAGTTATTATGTACCCCCTTAGATCTGGGTATCACGCGCACTAAGCAGGTTGTGAGAGACAGTGGGAATATTAGCTCCGTAGCGGCCATTTAATTGGGGACAACCTCTTTCTACAAGGCCTGAACATCATCCCAGGCCCACTCCAAATGCAGTTAAGTGTCCCCTTCTTCTCCACATTGCTGGCTTCTAGCCCCCCATAGCTGGGTCCATCTTATTCAGCATACAGGGTTTGACAAAGATGTGATGTAGATAGTTAAAATGCAGGAGTTTAAACCTACTATTACATGATACAGTGCGGACCAGCTCCAGGGCCTGTCCCCAATCCGAAGAGAGGGGTTCCCCCAAGTCTTCCTTCCATGCTCTACGTGCTACATATAGTGCAGTCTACCTGTCATTTTTAAGCGCTGTATAAAACAGTGGAATCAAGTACCTTCCCTCCCCCTATGTTGCTAGCCCTCCCACGACCTCTGATGCACGTGGGGCATTCGGACAGTCACACCAAAATTCTCACACCAAACTGTCTAATTTAGCATATTGCAGAAACAGGCCTAGCCCTATTAGAAAGGTCTCCTGCTCCTCTTGGGATGATATGAAATGTTCCCCTGGGTAAATGTCTCCTGCTAATGGACAACCTCTGCTTCTCCATTGTTCCATTGACATATAGTCATTGATGGCACGAAAAGGCATGATATCCCACAAAGGTAATTCACTTTCAAATGGGGCCCTCCAATTAACCTTGCGAAAGACCTGCTCCCTTAGCACAGCTGTGATTTTTACCAGATGCATTATTGCGTATGGTGTTCTTCCCCCTCTCATCAGGAGCTGTGGTAGAGTATCCTCGCCCAGTAGGCCCTCATACAGTCATTTCACCCATTCTTTAGTGTTTGTCAGCCATCTAGCCGCATGCTGTAATTGGGCTGCATAATAATGAAGGTGTATATCTGGGACTGCTAGGCCTCCATCTTCCAGATTTCTCCACACTGTGGAGAGTGAAACCCTGCTGCGATGTCCAGCCCATATTAATGACCTCAATAACCCATCAAAGCTGAGAGACAAGTGGAAACAGTGTGTTCTGAACTAAATATAAAACAGCAGGGCAAGAAGACCATTTTGGCCACTGCCGCTCTGCCCATAGTGGAAAGGGGAGTTTATCCAAAAAGCAACTGAGTTCATCAAACCTCCCACTACCCTCTCCACATTAAGTCGGTGGTGTGCTTCTCTTGTGTGTTTGACCCGTATACCCAGATAGAGGAAGCCCTCCATTTCCCAGCAAAGGCCCACTTCTGGCAACTGATCAGCAGGCCATCCCGTCAGGCCCCCTAGGGGGAACAGGTGCGATTTCCGGGCATTGATCTTAAGCCCAGAGAATCTTCAAAATGTTGGCAGCATGTGCTTTAGTATTGGGACCGACTCTTTTGGGGTTTCAAGACACACCAGGGCATTGTCCGCATACCAGGAGATGATTTGAGTTTTCGTCCCAACCTGAATACCCTAGCAGGCCATATCCCGTCACAACAATAGGGCTAGTGGTTCAATTGCCATCGCAAATAAGAGTGGTGATAGGGGACATCCCTGTCTAATTCCCCTGCCTACCCAAAATGCCTCAGAGAGCTGACCCCCTTGTTTTATACATATGAAGGGCTCATTATAAGGAGACATACCCAAGCACAAAAGTTAGGGCCAAATCCTATGCCCTTAGCACTTTCAACAAATAACTCCAATCAATCGTATCAAAAGCCTTTTTCTAGGTCTAAAGATACTAGGGCCAAATCCTGCTCCTCGTCAGTCATCTCATGCAAAATGTGGGCAATCCGTCTCAAATTAAGGGGCATGCATTAAAAGGGGGCTCCCAGTTTTCAGAATGGGACCGTATGTACCCTGCAGGAGTAGTGCCAACATTTTGGTGCTACTCCTGCAGAGCTCATCAGTAGCGTCATATAGAAGGATGCTATTACTTCCTGTCCTGCGCCATGATACGCAGTCTTTAAATACTGAGGCCACATGGTGGCGTTAGGGGGGCGCTAAGGGGTGCTGGGAAAACGGCGCTGCACTCGGTGCAGCTGCACTTTCCATAAATCTGCCCATAAATGTAGTGCTACGTGTAGGTATAAATCCTCATTGCTCTTCATGGACCAAGATGCAGGTCAGCCCTTTCAATCTGGAAGCCAGGACCTTACAGAGGATTTTAAAATCTAAGTTTAACATGGTGAGAGGCCTCTAGGAGGAATGAACAACCCCGCCCCCTCCCGGTTTCAAGATGAGACATACAATCCCACCTCACATTGTAGCAGGCAAAACACCTCTTTCCCATGCTTCCTGAAACACTTCTAATAATTTGGGGAGTAGTGTGGCACCATATGTCTGACCAAATTCCACAGGGAAACTGTCTCCACCCAGCGTTTTTGACCTATTGAGTGTTTTCAAGGCCTCCCTCAATACCTCTGCCGTTATTTCCTCCTCCCATTCTTGCTTCTGTTCAGAGCTCAGAATGGGGAGATCTACCTCCCAGCCATTCTTCCACCTCTTGTTCCAGGTTAGCGGGACCAACTGTATAAACTGCACAGAGGTGCTCAACAAACACAGCTAGAATCTCACTTCTACAGGTAACACCTTCTCCTGCTTTGTTTTTAAGGTACAGGATAAGCAGGAATACAAACTCGTGTCTGAGTATCCACACCAACAAGCGTCCTGACTTGTCCCCTTCCCTATGCAATCTCTGTCGATATGACCTCAAAGTCATCCTGACAAGCATATTCCAAATCTCATTTGTGTCCCTGTGTACCTGTAACAGTGTCCTGTGTGCAGTGGCTGAATGTGTTTTTTCTCTCTGTAGTGACACCAATTTTTTCTTCCAATGCCTTGAGTTCAATTTCCATTTGGGGCCGTACTCCGCAAACTGTCCCCACACATGTCCCCCTCACTACTGCATTGAGAGCTTCCTACTCCACTGCTCTGTTTTGCCTGGTGCCCCAATTCAGTTCCCAATATTCCTGTATGAATGACACACGAGCCTCGTGCCCACGGGCTCCAAAAGGAAGTCCGGTGGCATGCTCCAGGTGAGCCGTTCATTTTCCTGAGCCCCCACTGCAGTTTCAACAGAACAGCAGCATGATCAGATAAGACTCTGCCCTAAGTGTTTAGCTGCAGACGTGTGTGTTGGTCCAACCAGCAAAAATCAATCTCAGCGGCTGTATGTTCCATGTGTTTTGGAATGGCACATATAGTCTTGCCCATCTGGGTGTAGCTTTTTCCAGCCATCTAGTAGCCCCAAACAATTTATTACCCTCTTGAGTGATCTCACCATCAGTGGTTTGGTGCCCTGTTTAGGCCGAAACTGGTGCCTATTACCATCTGTTATGCAGTTAAAATCTCAGGCCCAAATTATGGGGGTACCCATTGCTGATTCCAGCAAATCCAAAATTCTGTCATGAAACATGTAATCATCAGTTTTGAGTGCATACGTGTTTAGGCAGTCCATCCAGGGTGCCCTGCAGGAATAAGTAGCAGCCCTCTACATCAGCCTTGCTATATGTGTGCCTGAATGGTACCCCAGGGGCCACCCAGATGGGCACCTGTAGGAGGCTGGCCTGGCTTGTAGTGGGTACCAAGGGGTACTTACACTCTGTACCAGGACCAGTTATCCCTTATTAGTGTAGAAGAGGTGTTTTCTAGCAGCTTAGGCTGGTAGAAGGTAGCTATAGCAGAGCAGCTTAGGCTGAACTAGGAGACATGCAAAGCTCCTACTATATCACTGGTGTCATATGCACAATATCATAAGAAAACACAATACACAGATATACTGAAAATAAAGGTACTTTATTTTTATGACAATATGCCAAAAGTATCTCAGTGAGTACCCTCAGTATGAGGATAGCAAATAATACACAAGATATATGTACACAATACCAAAAATATGCAGTAATAGCAAAAGGAAGTAATGCAAGCAATGTAGAATTACAGTAGATTGCAATATGAGCACATAGGTATAGGGGCAACACAAACCATATACTCCAAAAGTGGAATGCGAACCACGAATGGACCCCAAACCTATGTGAGCTTGTAGAGGGTCGCTGGCACTGTAAGAAAACAGTGAGGGTTAGAAAAATAGCCCACCCCAAGACCCTGAAAAGTAGGTGTAAAGTGCACCTATATTCCCCAGAGAGCACAGAAGACGTGATAGGGGAATTCTGCAAGGAAGACCAACACCAGCAATGCAACCAAAGTGGATTTCCGGACGAGAGTACCTGTGGAACAAGGGGACCAAGTCCAAGAGTCACGACAAAGTCGAGAGTGGGCAGATGCCCAGGAAATGCCAGCTGAGGGGGCAAAGGAGCTACCACTGGATGGTAGAAGCTGTGGATTCTGCAAGAACGAAGAGGGCTAGAAACTTCCCCTTTGGAGGATGGATGTCCCACATCGTGAAGAAGCTTGCAGAGGTGTTCCCACGCAGAAAGACCGCAAACAAGCCTTGCTAGCTGCAAGGGTCGCGGTTAGGGTTTTTGGGTGATGCTGTGGCCCAGGAGGGACCAGGATGTCACCACTTGCGTGAGGAGACAGAGGGGGCGCCAAGCAAGACAAGGAGCCCTCACAGAAGCAGGCAGCACCCGCAGAAGTGCCGGAACATGCACTATGAAGAGGAGTGAACCGGAGCTCACCCGAAGTCACAAAAGGAGATCCCACGACACCGGAGGACAACTCAGGAGGTTGTGCACTGCAGGTTAGAGTGTCGGGACCCAGGCTTGGCTGTGCACAAAGGAAATCCTGGAAGAGTGCACAGGAGCCGGAGCAGCTGCAAATCACGCGGTACCCAGAAATGCAGTCTAGCGTGGGGAGGCAAGGACTTACCTCCACCAAACTTGGACTGAAGAGTCACTGCACTGTGGGAGTCACTTGGACAGAGTTGCTGAGTTCCAGGGACCACGCTCGTCGTGCTGAGAGGGGACCCAGAGGACCGGTGATGCAGTTCTTTTGGTGCCTGCGGTTGCAGGGGGAGGATTCCGTCGTCCCACTGGAGATTTCTTCAGAGCTCCTAGTCTAGAGAGGAGGCAGACTACTCCCACAGCATGCACCACCAGGAAAACAGTCGAGAAGGCGTCAGGATCAGTGATACAAGGTTGCAGTAGTCGTCTTTGCTACTTTGTTGCGGTTTTTCAGGCGTCCTGAGCAGTCAGCGGTCGATCCTTTGGCAGAAGGTGAAGAGAGAGATGCAGAGGAACTCTGATGAGCTCTTGCATTCGGTATCTAAAGAATTCCCCAAAGCAGAGACCCTAAATAGCCAGAAAAGGAGGTTTGGCTACCTAGGAAGGAGGACAGGCTAGCAACAAAGGTAAGAACCTATCAGGAGGAGTCTCTGACGTCACCTGCTGGCACTGGCCACTCAGAGCAGGCCAGTGTGCCAGCAGCACCTCTGCTTCCAAGATGGCAGAGGTCTGGAGCACACTGGAGGAGCTCTGAGCACCTCCCCTGGGAGGTGCAGGTCAGGGGAGTGGTCACTCCCCTTTCCTTTGTCCAGTTTCGCGCCAGAGCAGGGCTGGGGGATCCCTGAACCGGTGTAGACTGGCTTATGCAGAGATGGGCACCATCTGTGCCCATTAAAGCATTTCCAGAGGCTGGGGGAGGCTACTCCTCCCTAGCCCTGACACCTTTTTCCAAAGGGAGAGGGTGTAACACCCTCTCTCTGAGGAAGTCCTTTGTTCTGCCTTCCTGGGCCAAGCCTGGCTGGACCCCAGGAGGGCAGAAACCTGTCTGAGGGGTTGGCAGCAGCAGCAGCTGCAGTGAAACCCCGGGAAAGGCAGTTTGGCAGTACCCGGGTCTATGCTAGAGACTCAGGGATCATGGAATTGTCTCCCCAATGCCAGAATGGCATCGGGGCGATAATTCCATGATCTTAGACATGTTACATGGCCATGTTCGGAGTTACCATTGTGACGCTAAACATAGGTAGTGACCTATGTATAGTGGACGCGTGTAATGGTGTCCCCGCACTCACAAAGTCCGGGCAATTTGCCCTGAACGATGTGGGGGCACCTTGGCTAGTGCCAGGGTGCCCACACACTAAGTAACTTAGCACCCAACCTTTACCAGGTAAAGGTTAGACATATAGGTGACTTCTAATGTACTTAAGTGCAGTGGTAAATGGCTGTGAAATAACGTGGACATTATTTCACTCAGGCTGTAGTGGCAGGCCTGTGTAAGAATTGTCAGAGCTCCCTATGGGTGGCAAAAGAAATGCTGCAGCCCATAGGGATCTCCTGGAATCCCAATACCATGGGTACCTCAGTACCATATACTAGGGAATTATCAGGGTGTTCCAGTATGCCAATGTGAATTGGTGAAATTGGTCACTAGCCTCTTAGTGACAATTTGGAAAGCAGAGAGAGCATAACCACTGAGGTTCTGGTTAGCAGAGTCTCAGTGAGACAGTTAGTCATCACACAGGGAACACATACAGGGCACACTTATGAGCACTGGGGCCCTGGCTGGCAGGGTCCCAGTGACACATACACTAAAACAACATATATACAGTGAAATATGGGGATAACATGCCAGGCAAGATGGTACTTTCCTACAGCACCCCCTTGCATAAGAGGAGTATGTGGACATAAACAGCTGACCTCATCATTTTTTGGCCAGCTTTAGGGTTTCATCCCCATCAGATGTGTCTCCTGGAAGCATGCACTCTGTACTGCTTGATCACACAACTAAGAATGTATCCTATAGAACATAGTGTACTGTCTGAGCCCCCTGACATTCCAGGTTATAACCTTTAGTCGATCTACCATAAACCCATATAACTCTGCTCTTGAAGGGGACCAAGCCCGTCACCTAGTGTCCCTAAAGGATTGGAAAGTATCCATAGGGAACCCACACCTTCTTGAACCCCCATGCACACTGCGGTGGCATACAACGTTATTTCAACTTTTTCAGAAACAGTGCAACTAACTCCCACCCCTCCCAATCTGGCCGGATAAGCAGTGAAACAACCAATAAAACTGCTGCAAATACATTACATAGTATGCTCTCACGAAATCCAGCCTAATCCCATTTACCCTTCCATTGCCTACCACAAACGTGGAAGGGCTCTCCTCAGACCCTTACAGGGTATCCTACCATGTCGGAACCATTACATCCACATATCAACAATCATAAGTTTTGGACATATTTAAAGAGAGCCCATTGAACAATCTACTGTAATTGTACTAATACCGAAAATCCATGCTTCCCCGGCAGGGTAACAAGGCCCACCTTCCCGTGCATAGTGTATGCCATGGAACTCCAATTGGGTCAGATTATCGAGCTACCCTCCAAAGTGCATGTTTCAGAAATATCCTCGTGCTCTTCAGATTGCAGACTCCCATCAGCCGATGAGTCTCGAGAAGATGGATCAATTGCAATTGTGCCGTCGTCCTAGAAAAACAATTCCTCATCTGTCACGGGGAGACCATCCCCAGTCACAGTTTTTTAACGCTGTCTGCAGTTGGTGTTGCGTGATCCAGCGAAAGCAGCTGAGCTCGAGCGCTGAGGACTGGCCGCATCCCTGGACACCTTGTCCCACATCTCCAGCCAGCGCCAGACATCCTGTGTGGTATCAAAAGAGTGGGATTTACCAGATACGACCCGAAGCCTGGCCAGGTACAGCAGCATGTATCTGACAACCATGGACCTCAGCTTTGCCTTGACCCAGAGGAAGCCTTTCTGTGAGTTCTGTACTTTTTTGGTGTAATCAGGATATATGGATATCTTTTGGTTCTCAAAGCGAGCCAATTCCGTCTCTCTGTCTGCCTGCAAGATAGAGTCTCTATCCTTATAATTCAATATGCAGGTGATGATGGCTCACAGACGGTCCCCAGGGCTGAAAGGCACCACTAGTGCCCTGTGGGCCCTCTCGATGGCAAACAATGGCGACAATCCCGTTGGTTTCAGGGTAGATGTAGGAAAGTACCATCTTTCTTGGGATGTTACCCCCATTTTTACCTGTATGTCAGTATGTTTTTGCCTGTCTCCCTGGGATCCTGCTGGTCAGGACCCCAGTGCTCATAGTTTGTGGCCTAATGTGTGTATAGTGCTTAACTGTGTCACTGAGGCTCTGCTAATCAGAACCTCTGTGCTTATGCTCTCTCTGCTTTTAAATTTGTCACTATAGGCTAGTGACTTAATTTACCAATTCTAATTGGCACACTGTACCCCCCTTATAATTCCCTAGCATATGGTACTGAGGTACCCAGGGCATTGGGGTTCCAGGAGATCCTTATGGGCTGCAGCATTTCATTTGCCACCCATAAGGAGCTCAGACAAACCCTTTCACAGGACTGCCACTGCATCCTGCTCGAAATAGAGCACACACTACTTCACAGCCATTTTCACTGCACTTAAGTAACTTATAAGTCACCTAGATGTCTAGCCTTCATTTACTGAAGGCTAGGTGCAAAATTACTAAGTGTGAGGGCACCCTTGCGCAAGCAAAGGTAGCCCCATGCTGTCCAGGGTCAAATCCCCAGATTTCGTGAGTGCAGGGATGCCATTAAATGCGTACACTACATATAGGTCAATACCTATATGTAGCTTCACAATGGTAACTCCGAATATGGCCATGTAACATGTCTAAGATCATGGAATTGTCCCCCCATGCCAAATCTGGTATTGGGGTGCCAATCCCATGCATCCCTGGGGCTCCAGCATGGACCCCGGGTACTGCCAAACCAGCTATCAGGGGTTTTCACTGCAGCTACCACTGCTGCCAACCCACAGGCAGACTTCTGCCCTCCTGGGGTCTGGGCAGCCCAGTCCCAAGAAGGCAGAACAAAAGATTTCCTCAGAGAGAGGGTGTTACACCCTCTCATATTGGAAATAGGTGTTAAGGGCCTGAGATGAGTAGCTTCTCCTGGCCTCTGGAAATGCTTTGAAGGGCACAGATGGTGCCCTCCTCACATAAACCAGTCTACACCAGTTCAGGGATCCCTCAGCCCCTGCTCTGGTGCGAAACTGGACAAAGGAAAGGGAAGTGACCACTCCCCTGTCCATCACCACCCCAGGGGTGGTGACCAGAGCTCCTCCAGTGTGTCCCAGACCTCTGCCATCTTGAATGCAGAGGTGTGAGGGCGCAATGGAGGCCTCTGAGTAGCCAGTGCCAGCAGGTGACTTCCAAGACCCCTCCTGATAGGTGCTTACCTGACTAGGTGACCAATCCTCCTCTGAGGGCTATTTAGGGTCTCTCCTGTGGGCTTCTCTTCAGCTAATGAATGCAAGAGCTCACCAGAGTTCCTCTGCATCTCCCTCTTCGACTTCTGCCAAGGATCGACTGCTGACTGCTCCAGGATTCCTGCAAAACTGCAACAAAGTAGCAAGAAGACTACCAGCGACATTGTAGCACTTAATCCTGCCGGCTTTCTCAACTGTTTCCTGGTGGTGCATTTTCTGGGGGCTTTCTGCCTTCACCCTGCACTGGAAGCCAAGAAGAAATCTCCCATGGGTCGACGAAATCTTCCCTCTGGTAACGCAGGCACCAAACTTCTGCTTCACCGGTCCTCTGAGTCCCCTCTCATCGTGACGAGCGTGTCCCTGGAACACAGGAGCTGGATCCAAGTGACCCCGACAGTATAGCTGTCCAAATTTGGCGGAGGTAATTCCTTGACTCCCCATGCCAGATAGTAATCCTGTGTACTGAGTGATCTGCAGCTGCTAGGGATTCTGTGCACTTTTGCAAGGAATCCTTTGTGCACAGCACAGCCCAGGTCCCCAGCACTCCGTCGTGCATTGCTCAACTCGCTGAGTTGACCACCAGCTTCGTGGGACCCTCCTTTGTAGTGTTGAGATGACGTGCTCAGTTTTCTTGAACCTGTGTTCAAGTACTTCTGCGGGTGCTGCCTGCTTCTGCGTGGGCTCTCTGTATTGCTGAGTGCCCCCCCCCCTCTGTCTCCTCCTCCAAGGGGCGACCTCTTGGTCCTTCCTGGGCAGCCCCCATTTTCTTCAACTGCAGCCTTTGCAGCTAGCAAGGCTTGTTTGTTGTCTTTCTGTGTGGAAACAACTCTGCATCCTCCAGCACGCCGTGGCACACCTTCTGTGCAAAGGAGAAGTTTCTTCCGTAGTTGCAGAACCTTCAGCTTCTTCCACGCGGAGGCAGCCATTTTGCACCTTCCGGGGTTTAGTGGGCTCCTGCCCCCCCTGGACACTTTTGTGACTCTTGGACTTGGTCCCCTTCCTTTACAGGTCCTCAGGTTCAGGAATCAATCTTCAGTGCTTCACAGTCAGTTATGGTCTTTGCAGAATCTCCTCTCATGACTTTAGTGTGTTTCTGGGGAAGTAGGGTAACTTTACTCTTACTTTTCAGGGTCCTGGGGTGGGGTATCTTGGACACCCTTAGTGTTTTCTAACACTCCCAGCGACCCTCTACACACTACACTAGGCCTGGGGTCCCTAAGTGGTTCACATTCCATTTTCTTAGTATATGGTTTGTGTTGCCCCTAGGCCTATTGCATCCTATTGTATTCTACAGTGTTTGCACTACTTTTCTAACTGTTTACTTAGCTGATTTTGGTTTGTGTGTATATTTTGTGTATTTTCTTTACCTCCTAAGTGAGTATATCCTCTGAGATATTTTTGGCACATTGTCACTAAAATAAAGTACCTTTATTTTTAGTAACTCTGAGTATTGAGATTCTTTTGATATAGTGCTATATGATGTAAGTGGTATAGTAGGAGCTTTACATGTCTCCTAGTTCAGCCTAAGCTGCTCTGCTATAGCTGCCTCTATCAGCCTAAGCTGCTAGAACACCTCTATTCTACTAATAAGGGATAACTGGACCTGGCACAAGGTGTAAGCACCACAAGGTACCCACTATAAGCCAGGCCAGCCTCCTACAACAGCTCATTGATTTCAGCACTATATAGTCAGTTTGGAGTCCTGCTGGGCTACAGAAAGTAGCATACAGGATGTCATCCCCAATTACCGATGTACATCCCCTAGTGTAACAAAGCCAATGGATTACTTTGTTCACACAGGAATATTGTGATTCTCTACCTCCACATGGAAGTCCTGAGACATCTGTCAAGTAGATGTCACTCGAGTTTCACGTTTGCTTCGTGCTACTGCTGGGACCGCTGTACCCAACGGGATTCTGGTCTTTCTGGCTCACATTTGAAGATGGTTGATCTTTTCTGATTTTATTAACATTTTATCATAGATGCATACATTTTTCAGATGTCACACCCTGCCTCTTAAATGGATATATGGATTTGATATTGCATCTCCATTGTAACACCAATAGACTGGACATATAGGGTAATTTTGATGCAGTTTCCTTTTAAATTGCTCATTGTAATTTTGAGATTTTAAAATGTTTTTAAATCGTTATTTTAATAAACATATATTCAAAGTGAAACTGTGCTTGCTATAATTGTATTACTAGCTCTTAACTTTTTACTTGAAATAGACGTATTTGGATTGTGATAACCAAGATATCTTTTAAATTCCCGTTTAAATGGATCCAAGGGGCATATTTGCAATCTATTGACGCAGGGCAGCGCCTCAAGCCTTCTTGCTGCGCTGCCCTACATAGAAGGAAAAGGGCAGGAATGCGCTGCATATACAAGATACAGCGAATTCCTGTCCTTTCCCTCTGGTGCAAGGGTGTCCGCGTTGCAGGGATGATTCTTTTTGTGCAGGAAGGGACACCTTCCTGCACAAAAACAATCACAAGATGCGTTTTCCTCGATGTGTGCTGCAGAATGCTTCCCGACTTGCCACTTCTATACATTGTTTTTCATATTGTTTTGCATTTGCTCTTTTTCAGCTATATGCCCAAATTTGATTTCTTTCTATTCACTCTGCCTCTCCCCCTGCCTGGCAACAAGATTCGCAATTTTGCATTTTTGCTGCTGAAGTACCTACAGCAGACGCCCCATCTACCACTCTATTTAGAAATTGCACCATAGTATCAAAAAAGGATAGTTGTGGGTATGCATATCTGTACTAGAAAAAAATATTTTTAGCTATAGTGTTTGCATTGAAAATTATATCACATCATAACAGTAAATCAATAGCAATTTAAACATTCTTTTGTTTAGTAAAACACACTAATCTATCAAAGATTTCCATAATGAGAGACACGTCTTTCTGTTTGAAATTTCAGCAATGATTTGTGGTACTTGGAGTTTCACTCAGAAAGACAATTGCTCACTAACCTTTTCAGTTAGTATGGTGGACTGGCAGCCTGGTGGTATTTGTGAGGCACACATAAGATTATCTCTTATCAGCTCAGAAAGCATGGAAAGATAAACATCGGAAATTGAATTGCACCTTTCTAACCTTTTCAGCAGGCATTTTTGGTAACTTTTCCGATAAGCGAGCTGCAGGACTCCTATTATACTGAATATGCTTAGTGTAGGTGCTATTTTAGGAGCGCTGTGAATCCAATTTTTTCTTCTTACATCCTGTCTTAGACAGAATAGCACACAGCTAACAGAAATGAATAATTACATAGGTGTCTGCTATACATCGCCAAAGTAGTGACCTTAGGTTTATGGTGGTAGTGCATGCATTTCCTATCGGGTAATTTCCATAAATTACCTAATTTGAAAAGAAACGGAATAACTTCATAATGGCCCTTACCTGAATATTAGTGATCTGGAGTGTTCCGTTGTCTAGCATCGCAACTCTTGTGCCACTGCCCATAATCCGTTGCCCATCCTTTAGCCACTGAATACTTGGAAAGGGCATTCCAGTCACCTCACACTGAAGTTGCACTGCGGAGTCCTTAGGAACAGTCTGATTGCTTGGACCACGGCGGATGATAGGAGGGATGTGGTCAGATGAGGCTAAAAACAGGAAACTAGTTATTTATTTCAAATATACTATTTATATGTTTTATTACATTTCGTGAATAATATCAATTCATTTCCAAATCATCTCTGTAGTGCTCTGGTACTGCACATCTCATGCAACTGGCATGTTGCTTTGGGAACTGGTCCTCTTTTGTGTTTGGCCGATTCTCCTTCTTCACACTACCCAGCAAATGACAAAATGATCAATACAAGGTGGCGGCCTGAATGTCAATACATGCTTTTTGTAGAGTCGCCCTTGGAGCGCACCAATAACGAGATGGACACCGTGCTTAGATGCTGGCACACGAGGAACTGCGTCATCGCAGTTCCCACTTTATTTATACCTGTGCTCTGCGCCCCTCCCGGACACGCAGAGCACGCTACACATCAGAGGAGAGCCCGAATGGCTCTCCGAAAACTCTCTACAGCCCTCCCATGTTTTACTTCACACGGACAAGAATTACTCTGTAAACGTACAACCAAACGAACATTACCCCACAGACCCCAAAAGGGGTGAACGTGTTAGGGAAAATAAAAGAAAGAAAGAACAATAAAACTGAATAAAATAATCCAAAGAAAAACCCATTTTCCCACACACTAACACTGTTCACTTTTGACCACCGGACACCTCCTCATACCATCGATATCGGGCTTCATCAATTTTCAGTCACGGAAAATGTTAACGAAACACAGTTCACAAACAGCCTGCTTTACAGACAAAATCTTTCAGCTGGCTGCTGGGGGCAGGATTGGGGCGTAAATCGTACCTCGCACTTCTGGCATGCAAATCCCCATGTCCAGGAGCATCACACGGCATGGCTTGCTCAACCAGCACGGGCCCCGGGACACTCACAGTCTCTTCAGGTCTATTCGGCAGGCCGCTTATGACATCCTCCATCTCTCCTTCTTCTGCAGGGGCAACAACACCAGCTTTACGAAAATGTGACACATTTCGTGTCACTCTCTGTCTTCCTCTGGCATTATTGCTCCTTGCATGCCAATGACCTCCCAGACTTCAGGTTCAAATGCTGTCCGGAACTTTCCTCCTCCTCTCCGACATTTCACCACCACTCGATCACCTTCCCGAAAGTCTCGATACTTGGCTCTTTGTTTTCCACTGGCTTTCGGATTAGTAATTTCCCGTCGTCTCTGAGTGGCCTTAACATCCAACAGAGGTGGTTTCCACCTTGGACCAGCTGGGATACAGTCACGTGGCGAAACCTTGAACATCAAAGCGGAGGGTGTACACCCAGTGGTGCTATGGGGTGTTTGACGGTATGCACTCAAAAACTGTTGTAGGCACTGCTCGCTTTCCTCTCTTTGCTCAACTCCAATCCTGAGAGCCCTATTCAAAGTTCGCATAAATCTTTCAACGTCACCATTCACCTGAGGCCAATACGGCATGATCTTACGATGACGAATAGCCAACCCATCAAGGTACAAGCAAAACTCTTGCCCCTGGAATGGGGGCCCATTGTCTGTCCTAATTTCGTCAGGTAGCCCGAACAATGCAAAAGTCTTCTGAAGAACTGGCCGCACATTTTCAAACGCCGTAGACGCTATGACCTCAACCACAGGGAACTTTGAATAGGAATCTATAATGACGACAGTCAGCCTCCCATCCGGAAAACTCCCAAAGTCCATGCTCACCTTGGCCCACGGTTTCAAAGTGGCTGGTTCAGTCACCACCGGGCAACTTGGCGGTTCCGCCGATGTGATGATACAGGAGTGACACTTCCCCACCATTTCATCAACTTGACTGTCCATGCCAGGGAACCACACTTTGGCACGTAATCTGGCTTTTGTTTTGGCAGCACCTTGATGCCCTTGATGAGCCAATTTGATCACCCGAGACCACAGTGTAGGAGGCTGGCCTGGCTTGTAGTGGGTACCAGAGGTACTTACACCTTGTGCCAGGTCCAGTTATCCCTTATTAGTGTAGAAGAGGTGTTTCTAGCAGCTTAGGTTGATAGAAGGTAGCTATAGCAGAGCAGCTTAGGCTGAACTAGGAGATATGCAAAGCTCCTACTATACCACTGGTGTCATATGCACAATATCATAAGAAAACACAATACACAGATATACTAAAAATAAAGGTACTTTATTTTTATGACAATATGCCAAAAGTATCTCAGTGAGTACCCTCAGTATGAGGATGCCAAATATACACAAGATATATGTACACAATACCAAAATTATGCAGTAATAGCAAAAGGAAGTAATGCAAGCAGTGTAAAGTTACAATAGATTGCAATAGGAGCACATAGGTATAGGGGCAACACAAACCATATGCTCCAAAAGTGGAATGCGAACCACGAATGGACCCCAAACCTATGTGAGCTTGTAGAGGGTCGCTGGGACTGTAAGAAAACAGTGAGGGTTAGAAAAATAGCCCACCCCAAGACCCTGAAAAGTAGGTGTAAAGTGTACCTACAACCCCCAGAGAGCACAGAAGTCGTGATAGGGGGATTCTGCAAGGAAAACCAACACCAGCAATACAACAATAGTAGATTTCCGGACCTGAGTACCTGTAAGACAAGGGGACCAAGTTCAAGAGTCGCAACAGTGTCGAGAGTGGGCAGGAGCCCAGGAAATGCCAGCTGAGGGTGCAAGGAAGCTGCCACCGGATGGAAGAAGCTTGGTGTTTTGCAAGAACGAAGAGGACTAGGAACTTCCCCTTTGGAGGATGAATGTCCCATGTCGTGAAGAAGCTTGCAGAGGTGTTCCCATGCAGAAAGACCGCAAACAAGCCTTGCTAGCTGCAAGGGTCGCAAATAGGGTTTTTGGATGCTGTTGTGGCCCAGGAGGGACCAGGATGTTGCCACTTGGATGAGGAGACAGAGGGGGCGCCCAGCAAGTCAGAGAGCCCTCACAGAAGCAGGCAGCACCTGCAGAAGTACCAGATCAGGCACTTAGAAGAGGAGTGAACCGGAGTCCACCCGAAGTCAGAAAAGGGAGTCCCACGACGCCGGAGGACAACTCAGAAGGTTGTGCACTGCAGGTTAGAGTGTTGGGGTCCCAGGCTTGGCTGTGCAGGAAGGAAATCCTGGAAGAGTGCACAGGAGCCGGAGCAGCTGCAAATCATGCGGTACCCAGCAATGCAGTCTAGCGTGGCGAGGCAAGGACTTACCTCCACCAAACTTGAACTGAAGAGTCACTGGACTGTGGGAATCACTTGGACAGAGTTGCTGAGTTCCAGGGACCACGCTCATCGTGCTGAGAGGGGACCCAGAGGACCGGTGATGCAGTCTTTTGTTGCCTGCAGTTGCAGGGGGAAGATTCCGTCGACCCACAGGAGATTTCTTCAGAGCTCCTGGTGCAAGAAGGAGGCAGGCTATCCCCAGAGCATGCACCACCAGGAAACAGGCGAGAAAGCCAGCAGGATGAAGCGATACAAGGTTGCAGTAGTCGTCTTTGCTACTTTGTTGTGGTTTTGCAGGCGTCCTGAGCAGTCAGCGGTCGATCCTTTGGCAGAAGGTGAAGAGGGAGATGCAGAGGAACTCTGGTGAGCTCTTGCATTCGGTATCTGAAGAATTTCCCAAAGCAGAGACCCTAAATAGCCAGAAAAGGAGGTTTGGCTACCTAGGAAGGAGGATAGGCTAGTAAGAAAGGTAAGAGCCTATCAGAAGGAGTCTCTGATGTCACCTGATGGCACTGGCCACTCAGAGCAGTCCAGTGTGCCAGCAACAACTCCGTTTCCAAGATGGCAGAGGTCTGGGGCACACTGGAGGAGCTCTGGGCCCCTCCCCTGGGAGGTGTAGGTCAGGGGAGTGGTCACTCCCCTTTCCTTTGTCCAGTTTCGCACCAGAGCAGGGCTGGGGGATCCCTAAACCGATGTAGACTGGCTTATGCAGATATGGGCAGCATCTGCGCCCATCAAAGCATTTCCAGAGGCTGGGGGAGGCTACTCCCCCCCAGCCATCACACCTATTTCCAAAGGGAGAGGGTGTCACACCCTCTCTCAGAGGAAATCCTTTGTTCTGCCTTCCTGGGCCAGGGCTGCCTGGACCCCAGGAGGGCAGAAACCTGTCTGAGGGGTTGGCGGCAGCAGCAGCAGTGGAGACCCCGGAAAGGCAGTACCCGGATTCTGTGCTAGAGACCCGGGGGACCATGGAATTGTCTCCCCAATGCCAGAATGGCATTGGGGTGACAATTCCATGATCTTAGACAGGTTACATGGCCATGTTCGGAGTTACCATTGTGAGGCTATACATAGGTAGTGACCTATGTATAGTGCACGTGTGTAATGGTGTCCCCGCACTCACAAAGTCTGGGGAATTTGCCCTGAACAATGTGGGGGCACCTTGGCTAGTGCCAGGGTGCACACACACTAAGTAACTTTGCACCCAACCTTCACCAGGTGAAGGTTAGACATATAGGTGACTTATAAGTTACTTAAGTGCAGTGGTAAATGGCTGTGAAATAACGTGGACGTTATTTCACTCAGGCTGCACTGGCAGGCCTGTGTAAGAATTGTCAGATCTCCCTATGGGTGGCAAAAGAAATGCTGCAGCCCATAGGGATCTCCTGGAACCCCAATACCCTGGGTACCTCAGTACCATATACTAGGGAATTATAAGGGTGTTCCAGTATGCCAATGTGAATTGGTAAAATTGGTCACTAGCCTGTTAGTGACAATTTGTAAAGCAGAGAGAGCATAACCACTGAGGTTCTGGTTAGCAGAGCCTCAGTGAGACAGTTAGGCATCACAAAGGGAACACATACATATAGGCCACAAACTTATGAGCACTGGGGTCCTGGCTAGCAGGGTCCCAGTGACACATAACAGACATACTGACAACATAGGGTTTTCACTATGAGCACTGGGCCCTGGCTAGCAGGATCCCAGTGAGACAGTGAAAACACCCTGACATATACTCACAAACAGGCCAAAAGAGGGGGTAACAAGGCTAGAAAGAGGCTACTTTCTCACACACAGACACTGAGGAAGTACAATTCTTCTTCCCCTCAGGATCAGTCCAGCATTATCTGTGGACAATGCATCACGCACCTTCCATATGCCCTGCATAGCCAACTTCTGGTCTGAGCTGGACTCATTTGTCTTTTCTAGAAAGTGTTTCTATTTCTTATAATTCAACGCCTCCTTAACCTGATTCAGTACCACATCATCCTTGGTAGCGTTCACAATGTCGGTTATGAGAAGAGCATTGGGACATGCCGACTGCACGACCATGCTGACAAAAACCTTAGTGCTTTCTTCATCTTGCTCTTGGTGAGAATCAAGTACCTTAGGAGACGGATGGCGAGACAGATAATCTGCTGGGTTGTTTGCCCCAGGTCGATAAATGACTGTAAATCGATAAGGCTGAAGTAGAACAGTCCATCGTTCAATCCTCGGAGGTGCGAGACGTGGGCTACCCGCAAACAATGAAACTAAAGGCTTGTGATCAGTTACTACTTGAAACTCATGCCCATACAGATAAAAATTAAAATGCAGGCATGCCCATCGAATAGCTAGAGCTTCGCGCTAAATCTGCACATATTGTGTTTCAGCTGCCGACAACGCCCGGCTGGCATATGCAACGGGAATCCACTCTTGATGTCTTCGCTCTTGAAGAACAGCCCCAAGCCCCACAGGGCTCGCATCCACCACCACTTCTGTCCGCCTACCGGGGTTAAAATAAGCCATGGTTGACCTATCCAACAACGCTGCCTTAATGTCTTCGAACCCCTTTGTGTGCATCGGGAGTCCACTCCCAGCGGTGTTGTCCTTTAGTGAGTTGTTGAAGAGGCTCTGACATGGTGGCAAGCTGTGGTATGAACCTCCCACAATATGTGGCCATCCCCAAGAAACTGCGTACGTCTGTGGGATTTTGGGGAGTTGGGGCTTGACGAATTGCTTCAGCCTTACGTGGATCCACTTGTAGACCATCCTTTGAAAAGATGTAACGAAAAAATTCTACTGATGTTTGATAAAATGCACACTTCTTTTTGGGAAGTGTCAGACCAGCTTCCACTAGTCTTTGCAACGTCGCTCTTAGATGACGATGATGTTCTTCTCTCGTCCCGGAGTGTATCAAGATGTCATCACTCAAATTGATTACCCCCCGTAATCCAGACAAAGTCTCCCTGATAGCATTCTGGAACACCTCGGCGGCTGAGGACCCCCTAAAACTCAGCCTCTTATACCCCCGTATCCCCACGTGCGTTGAGAAAGTGGTAATGTTCCTGCTCTCAGTATCTAGCTCCAGCTGATGATATCCAGCGTTAAGATCCAGTTTTGAGAACCACTGCGCCCCATTCAGACCTGCTATGATGTCATCCATAGTGGGCGTTATGTGTCTCTCCCTTCGAATGGCTTTATTAGGCAAGCGCATGTCAACGCAGAGGCGAATAGCTCCAGGCTGCTTGGGTTTTGGTGCTATCACCAACGGTGAGACCCAGGGCGTAGGCCCATCTACTTTTTCAATGACTCCTTGGTCTTCAAGCAGTTGTAATTCCTTTTTGACGGCAGGCCGCAAATGGAATGGCACCCGACAATGCCTCAGAGCCACAGGGACAACGCTTGGATCGATGTGAAGTTTGACACGCTTTCCTTGTAACCGTTCCTACCCCTCAAAGAGTTGCGGAAATTCACTGAGGAGGCGTTCCCCCTGAGAGTCATAAACTTGACATGCAAAGAATACCAGCACTAAATCCTCTGCCGTGTGACACCCTAACAGAGTGCCTCGATCTCCTGCTACCACATAGAACTTTGCCTTTGCTGATCGATCCCCACTGGTCACTGACACTTCCACAGTTCCTTTTAGAGGAAGAGGCTCCCGTCCTCCATAGTTGTATATCCTGGTGGCAGTTGGGATAAGTGGCGGTTTGGGGGTCAACTGCTGGAATAGGGTCTCATCCATAACGTTAACTGAGGCCCCTGTGTCAATAAGTACTGATGCCAACGTGCCATTGACTTGTACGTCACAGATGGGAGGCGGTCTCTTTTTTTGTTGCCTCCCGCCAGTGAGTGAAATCACAAAAATGTCCTCTTCCTCAAAAACGGGGCTACCTGACGCTGTGTGGTCTATCACCTCTTCAGCACTCTTGGATACACTCCTGACATTAGCATCCTTGCCCTTTTGATCCCCTTGCTTATTCCTCCTAGACCTGCACACTCTTGCAAAATGATTTGCTTTACCACAACGGTTGCAAGACTGTCCTTTTGCCGGGCACCCCATGTTAGCTCTGTGTTCGTAACCACAGCTCTCACAGGCACGATCACCGGGTCTGGCGAGGTTTGGCTTGCGCGGTGGTGCCGGGCGTGCCTGAACAACATCTACCTGCTCTTCTTTCACTTGGACTGCACGGGTAGACGACGCTGCAGCCAACGACTGACCTCTCACATCCGCCATTGCGTCTGCCCGTACCGCAGACAGTTCATGGGATCGTGCAAGAATTAGAATTTCGTCAAGGGACATACCCTGCTGTCAAAGAATAAGCTTTCTTAAGGCATTGAACCTGCAGCCCTGGATAATCTGAGCCCGGATCTCTTCTTGCTGGTTGAGTCCCGTGCACAAACTCGCTAGCTTTCTTAATCTGGCGTAAAACATGTCCATTGACTCAACTTCCGTTTGTTGCGCCTGTCTAAGTTTGAAACGTTCATAATCAGAGTTAAGTTGGGGATCAAAGTGCCTATTTAAAGCTGTTACAGCTGCATCAAAGTCAGATTTGTCCCCTGTGTCTGGGAGGGAATCAAACAGCTCTTGTAGTTCATCTCCGCCCATCAACAACATTAAAGACCTTCGTACTGCACCATCCGTTTCCCTAGTGGCACAAAAATAGTTGTCTAGTCGATTTATCCGTAGGAGCCATCTTGGCGCAGCAGTGGCCGGATCAATCAGTTGGCTAAACGGGGGTAATGATGTGAATGAAGAATGAACACTGTTATTTAACTGCGCCGGGAGCTGGGGTTTCCTGGTGGTGGTGGCGCATTTACATTTTCTTGCGGTGGGGAACTCATGTTGGCACTCTCCGAATACACTAGTTTAAGAGATTAAAGTTTGTTTTTTTTTAAACACTTCAGCCTTTGTTTGCCATTATCATTTTTTTTTTTTTTCTTACTACCCCTTTTTTTTTTTCTTGTTTTCCTTGGTGCACTCTTTTTTTTTTTTATTATTCCTCTTTTGTTTTTTTTTCTTCTACTGTGTTTTATTATTGCTGTCCTTTTTTTCATTCAGCTTTTATTTATTTTTTCCAGGCCTCTGTTTACCGGCTCAGATCTGGAGCCTCAGGCTTCAAACAGCCTCTGGTTTCGAGATAAAGGGACACGCCCCTTCACAGTTACTGCCGATGAAGCCTCCATGCTTTCAACACGCGACCGGCGCTCACTGTTGCTTTTGCTTCGCAACAAAACGCCTCGCATTTCAGAGCGCTCATCTCCCGCGTGACAGCTCCCCTGGGGCGTAGGCGTGGCTCACCTTCTGCATTCTTCCCGGGCAGGAAGCCGGGCCGCAGACTCTCCAGGGAGGAAACCAGGCGTTCGGGCTCCGCCGAGCCAGGAACATCGATCGCCGTCTTCACTGAGGCAAAACAGCGTCTCCCACGCCATTTCATCTGACGCCACGCCGCACCCTCAACGGTATGTCATCACCAAGGGGGGGGGGGGGAAGCCTCTCCTTGTTATTTATTTATTTCCGTGTCAAATGCGCGGAATAAAAATCCCGCTCGTCGCCAATGTAGAGTCGCCCTTGGAGCGAACCAATAACGAGACTGACACAGTGCTTAGATGCTGGCACACGAGGAACTGCGTCATCACAGTCCCACTTTATTTATACCCGTGCTCTGCGCCCCTCCCCGACACACAGAGCACGCTACACATCAGAGGAGAGCCCGAATGGCTCTCTAAACACTCTCTACACTTTTCACATCTTGCACGGCTCTTCGGCCTTTCAATAAGTTCAGTTGTGACGCGCCTCTATCACTTCACCCATTATGCGAATGCTTTCACATAACACCATAGCTTTTCTTCTCCACTCTTAAGTCTTCCGTTATTATTTTATTGTTAACTTATTTTCCCTGCCCCCACCTGCATATCTCTTCCCTAGTCCATTTTATCATTCTCCCATCTGTGCTTAACTTAAGAGTGGTGTGGGACCACACACGCAACCATCTTACTAAAAAACTAAAAATAAACAAGAGGCACAACATTGACTCTTATTTTCAGAATTTATCTCGATCATGAAGTTAAAATCTCAAATTCTGGGAGCACTCTTTACTTTTTAGCATTAGCTAACACGTTTTGCTGCAACTACTTTAAGTAGGTATTCAACTCAATTGGCAGCATATGACCAAAAACAAACTGTCATCAAATCAAGACAATTTCCATAATCTTAGTGTAATTTTAATGTCTTTCTGGGTGTTGCATCAACGTCTATTCCTCCTTGTGATTCTACTATAGAGAGCAAGACTATGATAAAGCTTTTATCTTTAAACAGATTCCCTAATCAGTTTTAAGTGCATGGCAAACCACTTATTTCAATCCAATTCCCAACATCCTACAATGTGTTTTTAGACCTGATATTTAATACATGCCACTAAGTTTGTGACTCTATGAAAGACAAGCAATCCATGCTTATGCAGACCTTCAGTGGTGCTGCGAGCTACCTCACACAGATCTTTAGGGATGCTGAAACTTACTCTAAGTGAATTGAAGCTGCTATCCTACACATCTCAATTGATAATGCATTCAATAAGTGCATCGCATAGGTGAAGCTATGATATAAAAATGCACACATCAAGTGAAGCTGCAATCTACTTTTTCACACCTCAAATGTAACTGATCTTATGTTTGTAGTCATCTATTTGTGCATTACCGTAAGCCACCAAAATGTGGTAATGTGTTTTGAGTCTGACAGTCTCTATATGCCCAGGTGTGCACTGTAGCTCAGTGCTTCTCAGACTTTTAGAACCATGAGCCCCTTTTTAGAATGACAAACTTTTGCAGCCCACTTAGCTTTAATGGATTAGATGCAGTCAATTTTTTAAAGTAACTAAAACATCGTATGGCAGGGCGCTTTCATTTATTGACAGCACATTGTCTATTGAAATTACCACTAAATTTGCACAGACTGACAGTTTTACTGATAAAACTATATTGCACAAAAATGATAATGTGCAGAAATCCATTTTCAGTGAATAGTGCTCATTTGCGAGTCACCAAATAATGTGTCTTGATTTGTTTTGATCCTATTAAAATCTTTGTTTCATAACACTTCGGAATTACAAAAAAGTTGCTTCATTTTTGCTTTCATAGCTCGTAAATGTTTGCAGTTTATTTACAGGTAATTACATTTTCTTGTGTTTAACAAAAATGACATCCTACAGCCTTTCCTGCCACACCCTGTTTGCCTCATCAAGGCTGCCGCATAATTCACTTTACTTTTCTTTCTCTGACTGGAAAGTGAGAGGAATTTGTAAACACTAAACCCTATGTTAAACAAATAGGTAACAATTTGTCAAAATACATAGTCTGACGTTTGACCACAGCCTTTGAATCCAAGCAGACATGAAGAGATAACTATAGAATTTGATTACAGCTTTAATATATTGCTTGGCCTTTTAAGACCCACCAGAATTGGCACATCACCCCTAATTCAGAAAACGCTGTGCTGGCTAATTAAGAATGAATTTCTATTTGCACCAGTGCCCATGGCCTGTTCTGAGACCCTGTCCAAGCCTGGCAGCTCCCTTATGAGCTCTCATACAAGAGAGCATGGATGGCAGACTGATCCATTTTCAGACAGGGGATAAGATTCACGGAGTGGTGTCTTATAAGTGTTATGCAGCTGCTGAACTGATTCAATATGTATTCAGGTATGGCGGCCGGAGGGTGGAGTATGGCCGGTAGGGCCTAGGATACATATGTATCTGTTCTTATTTAGCAGTGGGCTTGGTTGAAACCTTGTCTGTTTCTTTTCAGGTTATAAACCTAGCTTCTCCTATTGCTTTTAAATAAATATGTTCAGTACAATCTGGAATTCTAACCCACAACCACTGTCCTGCTATTAAACTCTCTTTAAAATACAATAGCAATAACCTATTTTTTCTTTTAGACCCTGCTCAAATCACCTGCACTTTTAGTAGGGTTGCCATGAGTGGCTAAAGTAGAGTTACCTCCCCTGCACAGATGCTAGTGATCATGTAGCTAGCATAGAGGCACAATTATATATATCGGTGATAGTAACTGAACATATTGTTAGGTGAGAGTTCCCACTGAAAAGTTATTTTTTGTTTTGCGATACATTTTTACACTGTCTGATGAACCTGCATGGTTCTTCCCAAAAGAAAAGCATTTCTGATTTGGGTTCGGCATACCAAGCTTCAGTCAATGACAGTGGGAACACAAGTTAGGGGGGGGATTTAAAAATGAGCCTTTCCGATGTCCACTCACATTGGAAACATTGCTCTCAAGTACAGAAAATACAACTGAAGAGATGTATACCAAATACGGCATGAAATTTGAATTGTTCAAAGTGCCTATACTTGGTTTGGTGTAAATCCATTTAATAGCTTGTGAGGAACTGGTGTTACAAAATCCCTCCTGTTCTATTAAAATGTAATCAGGTTCTTATCCAACTCATCCCTATCAGACCTACTTAAGGAAGAATAAATACAAATAAGATCATTACTAAAGCATACATTTAATAACTGAAGATTACACTGTGCACATTTTGTATTGTGAAGATAAACAGCCGAATACATATTTGCGCCCCTTCTAAAAAGAAAGGAAACAGAAAAGTAAAAACAGGGATTGTTGCAGTTAAATAAAATACTGGAATTCCATGGCAGCTTAAGCTGTTTGCAGTAGGGTGGGGCTAACTGTCATTCTGTGAAAACTTTGCAAGCTCTCCCTGCCTGACCCGGGCTCCCATCATTAACCCTGCTGTCCACTGGGCCATCTACAGGGCAGCATCAGTTTAATCGCATCCTGGGGTTGAGGGGAATACTGTGGATGCCTTGGTGGCCCAGGTGCTTTAATGCAGGAGCTGCACCGGGATTACGGGCTGTCCTGACTGCATAGCACAGACATGGGGCCATACTGGTGTGTCTCATGAGCTGGGAGAAGTGGCCCGGCCCACCCCGAGGAGCCCAGTGTTGCCTCGACTCGGGGGCCGCTCCGGTCAGGGGTTATGCAGAGCAGACTTGCAGCCTTGCTGTTTCCCTGCCCTTGCTCAGAGCCGGATGACTTTACAGTAAGCGGGGCTCACTGCTGCACTCTTCACCGGGTGCAGGAGGCTTGGCTGCACCACCCTGCTAGACACCTCTGCCCTCCTGGTCTGAGGGTTTAAGGAGTGGCTCATGTGCCGGAGGACCCTGGTGGACCCCTGGAGAGGCGGGGCACCAGTAGGGGGACCCCCACCATTGTACACTGTTCTTTCGTGCACAGGTGCTTTGCTGGAGGTGGGCCAGGGGCGGGGCAGTGGACTGTGCGACCCCTGTTGCCATTTATAGCTGACTGCTGAATTTGGGGGATGACTCCAGTTGTTTGAGGCCCTGCAGGCCCCCTCTGGCATTCCTGGAACTGGTGCACAGGTGCCATTCTATCCATGATCCATCTGAGGTAGGCCTGCATTTGGCCCTTGAAGTGCTATTGGAGGGGGAACTGGGCCTTTGGCTTTCCCCCTTCAAGGGACGGTCTGCTGTATTGGACTTAGAAGTTCCAGGAGTGAGCTTTGATAGTTCATTGTTGCGCCTAGTCAGAGGAGCTGTGGATGTCTGCAGTGGGGGAGGAACTGATCTTTCAATTGGACACATTGTGACAACTTACTTCTAGCGTTGAGACTGTGCTTCTTCCCCTTCTTTACATGTGGTCATCAGGGAGTGTTATGTAGGGGCACCATCTCGTATCTCACTTATCTGTCAACTCTACTTATCTCCCCAACAATTGTGGCGGCCTTTGGGACCAAAGTGCCATTGCTGCTGTGCCCAGGGGGCAAACTACCAAGGCCATGGGGACGCCTTCCTGGGGGTTCACTGCTGCACCTCCCCTGATGCGACCAATTGACACCCCTAGCGTAGCGGCACAGGGAGATAAACTGTATGCTATCCTTACAACCATTACCTCCATTAAAGAGAGGATGGAGGCCAAGATTGATGCAGTGGTTATGGAACTCAGTCTTCTCAGAGATGATCACAGGAAAATGAATGATCAAAGACATACACTGGAAACAGCAGTTGTGGATCAGACATCGATGGCCAAAGAACACTCCTCTACATTGCATAACATGACGGATCAGATTCTGACTCTTGAGGCCAGTATTGAGGACCAGGATGGCAGGGCTTGGCGTAATAAAAGATGGATAATTGACCATCCTGAGTATACCAAGGGTACCTCAACTGTCTCTTTTCCTGAAGACTAGTTGCAGAAGATTTTGGCCCCAGAGGGTTTGTTTAAATTCTAGGCCGGGGAACGTGCACATAGGATTCTCTTCTGACCCCATGTGCTGGGCACACCACCAAGACCTGTGTTGGCTGGCTTCTTCATTATCAGAATTGTGGTTTTTGTTGTTGTGGCAGGCTAGCACCAGATGCCCCTTCCAGGTGGAGAACACAGGGGTTTCCATCTACCCATACTTCACAGGGATCATCTAGAAACTCAGGGCCTCTTATTTGTCTGTCAAACAAATGTTATGAGAGCTGGTCATCCCATATGCTCTGCTTTTCCCTGTCAGTCTATGAGTGCACCATAAAAATACAGCAGTAATATTTGATGCACTCACTGTGGTGTGGGTAGATACCCAGCCTGCTCACTTCAGTTGACCCCCCAGAGAGACACATCAGTAGAGCAAAGGTGCCTCTGTGTGGGGGGAACTCAACAGTGGGTCCTACACATCAGCAGGGCCATGTGGACAGAGACCAGTGCTTGCCACTGCTGCACAGGTGGGGCGCCATGGGGGATACCAGAGGAGTGTGGATTCCTCAGGCAAGGCTCTGGAATGGACAGTGTCCTTGGCTCAGATTTAATTGCTAACCTACCCAAGATTACTCCTGGGTCTGGGGATAAGATAATATGAGATCCTGCATTTTAGTACAGGCAGTAGAGCACCGAGGGACCGATGCCTGCATATCTACTTGGTGGATCCACACACAACCATGGCTACTACTTTAGCTTTTTGCCTTTCTATGCCTTTCTACTATGAGGGCCTGGGGAGCAGGCAGGGGGCACTCTGGCTTCTTTGTCTTCACCACTTCACTGCTGCAAAGGCTTACCTCTCCTTAACCTGTATATTGGTTGTATCAGAGCCCACCTGGAAACCATTGACTCCATGGTTGTTGCTGTTACCTTTGATATGGGGTTTAATAGTTGATGTTCACTGCTTAGGCACTGAGGCTTGTGTCTGCTTGCCTTATATGTGTGCCCTGCACTAGGAGAGTGCGAGGCGGGGCAGGCCATGCAAGGGATTTCCACACTTCCTAAATTTAACCCTGATGTCTAACCCACCTTCTGCACTGTGGGTAATCACTTGGAACATACAGGGCCGCAATTACCCCAGTAAGATATACAAGGTCCAAGACTATGTTAAGAGGTGAAAGGTCCAAACTGGCTTCTTCCAGGAAATGTATTATCTCGATGCTGGATGATCCAGTTTTCAGGTCCGAGCTGGGGGCTTCGATCTGTAATTAGTTCAGGGAAAACACAGGAACTGCATCTTCTTTCCTGGCTGAACGTGAGGTCTTTAATCTGGTCGTCCGTGGCCACATGTATTTCTGCAGTGGTTGGAATGCATGCCCAGCTTTATACCAAGATCCAACACCAGGAGGATCTTTTGCAAACTTTGGAACTACAGGCTGTTGGTGCGCCAGGTCCCAGAAACCAGCTGCGGATAGAATGAGAGTACGTTTTGAAATAGAGGTCCATCTGATGAAGTTTGATTATCAAGCTTATCTCATTAGAGCGCATGTAGAGCAGGATAGGCCAGGAAGGTTGCTGGGGTGGGGTTGGGCAGAAGGTTTCTGCCTTGGACGAGCCTTCTTATTACCCCTCTGACAGCCTGCATCCACCTCAGGGATATAATTTCAGCCCCTTTCAGGGGTTGAGCATAATACCAGGCAGTGCTGCCCACTGTCCACGTTGTTCTTCGCACAAAATGTGCAACCAATAAAATGCTCCAGACTGGCCTTCACTATCATGGCATACTGATTAATGGTTTGCTCCTGTATGTGTCCATGTATACTATATCTGCAATGGTAAATATTGGATGTCCGGGGCATGGTTTGCGCCGCAGAGCATATTGGACATTTATCTGTGCTACTGGTAATTTGACATAAATCCAATGCATTCCCGCTCCACGCCCCGTGCTGTAGTGGTTCCTGACAAGTTTTGAACATTTCTTTCTGCTAAGAACTGCTCACTTTCCTCTATCTGGGAGTACAAATATAAAACTCAGTGGTTGATATATTAAAGGGTACTCTCCAACTGACACTGTCCTCTCTTCATGCCTCCATAAATTGCTGGTTGATGCTCCCCTAATCGATCGTGGGATGGATTGCGTTGTCGATTAATGGTCCTTTTACCTCAACTGCTCTATTATTTGGCAGCGCTCCGTATTAATTTGCCAAAGTCCATCTTCCTCGAGAAAGAGACCTTGCACCACCTCCAGATGGAGACGCCACTCATGATCCGCTAGGCATCGTACGCTGAGTTTGTCTGCTTGGTGTTCAGACACCTGCCAGGTGTTGAACCACCAGGGATATGGCCTGCTGTTCCAGCCATGTCCAGAGAAGCAGAGCCTCTTAAAAAAAGTGTCCACGCCCGGTTTGTTGCAGTACCACATGGGGTGGTGTTGTCCACAAACACCTCAACTAGCCTTCCCATGAAGGAGGGTAGGAAGGCTTTCAATGCCAGTCGGACTGGCTCAGAGCTCCAGGAAGTTTATGTGGAGTCCAGATTTTGCCAGAGACCAGAGTCCTTTGATCTCTGCCTCTCCCAGATGGCCGCCCATTTCACGAGTGACACATCTGTCACTACAGCAGAGGTCTTCAAACTTTTTGATGCCCAAACACCTCTGTTAAAAACATTTTGGTGTAAGGACCCCCTTCTGACAAAAATTTCTAGAACCTGGTGGTACTCAACATCGACAACCATAAATGACCCAATTCCCACAGCAAATAATTTTTACGGTAGAGAAATAATAAACAATGTTTATCAAGCCAGAGGTTTGTAGGTGACTCCTAGGTATGTTGGTTTGCTGCTGTTGTTGGCTTCAGTCATGTTCGAGGGGGAGTCTGAGCACAGAGAACCATGTGATAGAGCTTCCTGACCTGGTGGTCTAACATCCTGTGCTGTGCCCCATGCACGATAGGGCTTAATTAATGCGTGCACCTGCGACACATTGCTTTCTTTTTCTGATGCTGCCTGGGAGTGAGAGCTGGACGAGGTGCAGGGGTGCAGCCGTGGGCTGAGGCAGGCACTGTCTGGGCGAGAGTGCAGCTGTGGTAGCAGCTAGCACAATACTGTAGGACAGTGAATGTCTGCACAACAAAGGTGAGGAGCCCCTCACATTAAAAAACACACTTATACGGTGCCCACTTTATCCCAAAATGAAGTCAGTGGTTGCACCTTAAGACCCTAACGGATGAGTAGTTATGCTATATAAGAACCCTGATTGATTGACTGAATGTGGCATGCACCAAACCAGCAGCACAGGCCGCCTGGCCTGAGTCTCAGCTGTGGTCAGACTGCTGCAGCCAGCGCAGCTGAGCCCCCAGGCTAGTGCTACCATTGCCACCTATATTGTAATGAGTGAACTGTACTCACTGAAGCGTCAGTGTGCAGTACAATGCTCCAATTCTTCTCAACCTCCCACCATCCGCAAAGGAATGGGCAGCCAGCTGTTGAAGTGCATTAAAACAAAATGGCAACCGAGATCCTGCATGCAACAGGAGTGGTGTCAGTGAGCGTGGGAACGGGGACAAAGGTGTGGCCAAAAACAAATTACTCTACGTTTTTTAGGTCTTGCATAATCAGGTAGCTACATATAAATTAACACACAGTTTAATAGAAAATTAAATACAAAAAGTTGTTACTCTCTGGGAAATGAACAATAGTAGACTATGAAACCTCAATTAGTTAATGCACTGCAGTGGTCCGTATGTAACCAGAAAGCCACACAATTAAATCTTAGGTGCTGCAGTAGAAAATAGTGACTTGTGTATTTTTAGTGCTACGAGGTCACAACCTGTGACAGAAAGCACTGTGAATATGTAAGCCATTATTTTAAACTTGCATTACACACAGTATGAAATATACTTCTACAAAACGCATTAAAAGTTTTATCATAAATTAGTGGTTCTAAAATATAGATTTTAGCAAAAGGCCAGACTGTGTAATGCGCTATGTAAATACAATTACAATTAAAAGCACTCACATCACAGCTCAGTTGTTAACTGCACTACCACTCAAAAAGAATGAATCTTTGTTATCACAAATATTCATCAATTAGAGCCAGTACCTGCTCCCAAGGTCATTAACATTTGCAGATTAACTTGTAGTAAACATTTGCATTTCTTTCAGGCAGCAAGCACCCTGGCAGGAATTGGTTTATCTGTCTGCCGGGCTTTGATTTCATAATGCAGGACACTCCGTGAATGGCACTTCAGCTGAAGCATTTATAATATCAGAAATCAAACATCCTGTGACGGTTATTTTACGAAAAGTAGGAGAACAGTTTTACATAAATCCTTTTTGTGCTGACAGTATGGCTGGGGAATGTGCAGCACCCTTCCCATGACTTCACACCCCACTGGGCGTTGCGCTCCACAGATTGAAGACCTCTGCACTACAGTAAGATCTTGTCTGCCTCTGACCCAATCATTGTTCGTTAGCCACCACTTCAGGTCTTTTGCAGTTCTCTCCGAGATCTGGAGTCAGAGAGATTCCCCTGATGCTGCACCCACTGGAACTTCAGGTTCCATTGCAGAGCCCGCATGAAGCCCAGCACCCTCAGGGTCATTCTCACTGAAATCCAAGACAGAGTCTGAAACATCGGTACTCATAGTGTCAGACCTGCAAACCCAAATATGCTCCTGAACCCACATCTGGTGTTTATGAAAGTGTGACCTGTAGGAGGCTGACCTGGTTTGTAGTGGGTACCTTGGGTACTTACACATTGCACCAGGTCCAGTTATCCCTTGTTAGTGAATGTAGTAGTGTTCTAGCAGCTTAGGCTGCTAGAGGTAGCTATAGCAGAGTACCTTCGGCTGAACTAGGAAACATGCAAAGCTCATGCAATACCACTTCTAGTTACACAGTACTTACGCACAATTAAAGACAATACTCAGTGTTACCAAAAATAAAGGTATTTATTTGGGTGACTGTAAGAAAGTACCATCTTGCCTGGCATATTACCCCCATTGTTACTTGTATGTCAGTTTGTTTTAGCCTGTCTCACTCATAGTTTGTGGCCTGAATGTGTGTCCCTGTGTAGTGTCTGTCACTGAGGCTCTGCTAATCAGAACCTCAGTGCTTGTGCTCTCTCTGCCTTTAAAATTGTCACTTTAGGCTAGTGACCATTTTCACCAATTCTAATTGGCACACTGGAGCATCCTTATAATTCCCTAGTATATGGTACTTAGGTACCCTGGGTATTGGGTTCCAAGATATCCCTATGGGCTGCAGCATTTCTTTTGCCAACCATAGGGAGATCTGACAATTCTTACACAGGCCTGCCAGTGCAGCCTGAGTGAAATAACGTCCACGTTATTTCCCAGCCATTTACCACTGCACTTAAGTAACTTATAAGTCACCTATATGTCTAACCTTCACCTGGTGAACGTTGGGTGCAAAGTTACTTAGTGTGTGGGCACCCTGGCACTAGCCAAGGTGCCCCCACATGGTTCAGGGCAATTTCCCCGGACTTCGTGAGTGCGGGGATACATATGTAGCTTCACAATGGTAACTCCGAATATGGCCATGTAACATGTCTAAGATCATGGAATTGTCCCCCCATGCCAAAACTGGTAATGGGGTGCCAATCCCATGCATCCCTGGGGCTCCACTATGGACCTCGGGTACTGCCAAACCAGTTCTCTGGGGTTTTCACTGCAGCTACCGCTGCTGCCAACCCACAGACAGGCTCCTGCCCTCCTGGGGTCTGGGCAGCCCAGTCCCAGGAAGGCAGAAAAAATAACTTCCTCTGAGAGAGGGTGTTACACCCTCTCCCTTTGGAAATAGGTGTTAAGGGCTGGGGAGAAGTAGCCTCCCCCAGCCTCTGGAAATGCTTTGAAGGGCACAGATGGTGCGCTCCTTGAATAAGACAGTCTACACCGGTTCAGGGAAACCCCAGTTCCTGCTCTGGTGCGAAACTGGACAAAGGAAAGGGGAGTGGCCACTCCCCTGTCCATCACCACCCCAGGGGTGGTGCCCAAAGCTCCTTCAGTGTGTCCCAGACCTCTGCCATCTTGAATCCAGAGGTGTTGGGGCACAATGGACTGCTCTGAGTGGCCAGTGCCAGCAGGTGACGTCAGAGACCCCTTCTGATAGGTGCTTACCTCACTAGGTGGCCAATCCTCATCGGAGGGCTATTTAGGGTCTTTTCTGTGGGCTTTTCCTCAGATACCGACTTGCAAGAATGCACCAGAGTTCCTCTGCATCTCTCTCTTCGCCTTCTGCCAAGGATCGACTGCTGACTGCTCCAGGATGCCTGCAAAACTGCAACAAAGTAGCAAGAAGACTACCAACGACACTGTAGCGCCTAATCCTGCCGGCTTTCTCGACTGTTTCCAGGTGGTGCATGCTCTGGGGGCTGTCTGCCTTCACCCTGCACTGGAATCCAGGAAGAAATCTCTCGTGGGTTGACACAGTCTTCCCCCTGCTAACGCAGGCACACAACCTCAGCTTCACTGGTCCTCTGGGTCCCCTCTCATCTTGACGAGCGTGGTCCCTGAAACACAGGTGGTGGATCCAAGTCACCCCAACAGTCCAGTGGTCCATCTGTCCAAATTTGGTGGAGGTAAGTCCTTGCCTCCCCTCTCCAGACAGTAATCCTGTGTACTGTGTGAACTGCAGCTGCTAGGGCTTCTGTGCACATTTGCAAGGAATCCTTTATGCACAGCACAGCCCAGATCCCCAGCACTCTGTCCTGCATTGCTCAAATCGCTGAGTTGACCACCGGCTTCGTGGGACCCTATTTTGTAGTGCTGAGATGACTGCAGTGCTCAGTTTTCTTGAACCCATGTTCAAGTACTTCTGTGGGTGCTGCCTTCTTGTGCATGGGATCTTTGTGTTGCTGTGTGCCCCTTCTGTCTCCTCTTCGAAGTGGTGACTTCCTGGACCTGCGCAGCACCCTTTTTCTTCAAATGCGACCTTTGCAGCTAGCAAGGCTTGTTTGCAGTTTTTCTCCAAAGAAACAACTCTGCATCCGTCAGCACTCTGTGGGACATCTTCTGTGCAAAGGAGAAGTTCCTGTCATCGTCTGTTGTTGCAGAATCTTCAGCTCTTTTTGCCATTTTGCGCCTTCATCCGGGGTGTAGTGGGCTCCTGCCCCCCCTAGACACTTGCGTGTAGGAGGCTGGCCTGGCTTGTAGTGGGTACCAGAGTTACTTACACCTTGTGCCAGGTCCAGTTTTCCCTTATTAGTGTAGAAGAGGTGTTTCTAGCAGCTTAGGCTGATAGAAGGTAGCTATGGCAAAGCAGCTTAGGCTGAACTAGGAGACATGTAAAGCTCCTACTAAACCACTGGTGTCATATGCACAATATCATAACAAAACACAATACACAGAAGTACTAAAAATAAAGGTACTTTATTTTTATGACAATATGCCAAAAGTATCTCAGTGAGTACCCTCAGTATGAGGATAAGATATATACACTAGATATATGTACACAAACCAAAATTATGCATGTAATAGCAAGAATAGTAATGCAAACAGTGTAGGATTACAACAGATTGCAATAGGAGCACATAGGTATAGGGGCAACACAAAACATATACTCCAAAAGTGGAATGCGAGCCACAAATGGACCCCAAACCTATGTGAGCTTGTAGAGGGTTGCTGGGACTGTAAGAGTTAGAAAAATACCCCATCCCAAGACCCTGAAAGGTAGGTGTAAAGTGCACCTACTACCCCCAGATAGCACATAAGTCGTGATAGGGGGATTCTGCAGGGAGAACAAACACCAGCAATGCAACAACAGTGGATTTCCAGACCTGAGTACCTGTAAGACAAGGGACCAAGTCCAATAGTCGCGAAAGTGTTGAGAGTGGGCAGGAGCCCAGGAAATGCCAGCTGAGGGTGCAAGGAAGCTGCCACCGGATGGAAGAAGCTTGGAGTTCTGCAAGAAAGAAGAGAGCGAGGGACTTTTCCTTTGGAAGATGGATGTCCCACGTCGCGATGAAGCTTGCAGAGGTGTTCTCATGCAGGAAGACCGCAAACAAGCCTTGCTAGCTGCAAGGGTCGTGGTAGAGGTTTTTGGGTGCTGCTGTCTCCCAGGAGGCACCAGGATGTGAGGCACGCGACCTCGGGTAGGCTAATAGCAGACCACCAACGGAGTATAATGAACTCACCTTGGTTATGAGGTTTTACGCGTCCCTATGATGCCCTGTCTTTACATGGGATGGGCGACCTACTGTTAGACTGACTGTGACGACTGGTCCATAGACTAAGTGATCTCCCAACATTTACGGTCCCTGTTTTTGTTTTTTACTTTTTGCATATTAAGGAGAAGTTACAACTAAACGGTCCTGATGAAGCGCCAGTGGATCAATCCCTGACCGAGTAGGCGCAAAACATGTCGACCCAGTGTTAGGAGTGAAGACTCTTCCCTCCTTCCCCTTTTTTAGGAGTATAGGAGACATTATTCCCTTGAGACTCCTACTTGTTTTTAATCTTGGCCTGACCCTTACTATAAGCATTACATCTTGTTACCAGGTGTTCAGAGCCAATTTTATATACCCTCCACTCTCCTTTTCTCCTCTGTCAGCACGTCCTGCGGACCTAATTTGATCTGCAGAGTCATCTTCCGGTTGAAGAGCCACCACCTCTTGTGTGGTGGCCCGTCAGACGTTGCTGTGCCGGTCTGGCGAGGAGTTAGCCCGATGATGATGCTTAGCATCCTATTGTGATGCTTGAGGGCACTCCTACAATACCTTCTTTCAGTCTTCTTTTTTCGTCCTCATTGACAACATCTTTTCTTTGGAACAGTGTACACATTTTTCATTATAAGGCAACAGGATGTCGCCACTTGGAGGAGGAGACAGAGGGGCACCCAGCAACTCAGGGAGCCCTCACAGAAGCAGGCAGCACACTCAAAAGTACCTGAACAGGCACTTGGAAGGAAAGTGAACCGGAGTCCACGCGAAGTCACAAAAGGGAGTCCCACGACGCCGGATGACAACTCAGAAGCTTGTGCACTGCAGGAAGGAGTGTTGGGGACCCAGGGTTGGCTGTGCATGAAGGAAATCCTGGAAGAGTGCACAGGAGCCGGAGCAGCTGCAAATCATGCGATACCCAGCAATGCAGTCTAGCGTGGGGAGGCAAGGACTTACCTCCACCAAACTTGGACTGAAGAGTCACTGGACTGTGGGAGTCACTTGGACAGAGTTGCTGAGTTCCAGGGACCACGCTCGTCTTGCTGAGAGGGGACCCAGAGGACCAGTGATGCAGTCTTTTGGTGCCTACGGTTGCAGGGGGAAGATTCCATCGACCCACAGGAGATTTCTTCAGAGCTCCTGGTGCAGGGAGGAAGCAGGCTAATCCCAGAGCATACACCACATGGAAACAGTCTAGAAAGCCGGCAGGATGAGGCGATACAAGGTTGCTAGTAGTCGTCTTGCTACTTTGTTGCGGTTTTGCAGGTGTCCTGAGCAGTCAGAGGTCGATCCTTTGGTAGAAGGTGAAGAGGGAGATGCAGAGGAACTCTGGTGAGCTCTTGCATTCTTTATCTAAAGAATTCCACAAAGCAGAGACCCTAAATAGCCAGAAAAGGAGGTTTGGCTACCCGGGAAGGAGGATTGGCTACCAAGAGAGATAAGAGCCTATCAGAAGGAGCCTCTGACGTCACCTGCTGGCACTGGCCACTCAGAGCAGTCCAGTGTGCCACAGACACCTCTGTTTCCAAGATGGCAGAGGTCTGGGACACACTGGAGGAGCTCTGGGCACCTCCCCTGGGAGGTGCAGGTCAGGGGAGTGGTCACTCCCCTTTCCTTTGTCCAGTTTTGCGCCAGAGCAGGGCTGGGGGATCCCTAAACTGGTGTAGACTGGCTTATACAGAGATGGTCACCATCTGTGCCCATCAAAGCATTTCCAGAGGCTGGGGGAGGCTACTCCTCCCCAGCCCTGACACCTATTTCCAAAGGGAGAGGGTGTTACACCCTCTCTCAGAGCAAATCCTTTGTTCTTCCTTTCTGGGCCAGGGCTGCCTGGACCCCAGGAGGGCAGAAACCTGACTGAGGGGTTGGCAGCAGCAGCAGCTGCAGTGGAGACCCCGGAAAGGCAGTTTGGCAGTACCCGGGTACTATGCTAGAGACCCGGGGGATCATGGAATTGTCCCCCCAATGCCAGAATGGCATTGGGGTGACAATTCCATGATCTTAGACATGTTACATGGCCATGTTCGGAGTTACCATTGTGACGCTGTACATAGGTAGTGACCTATGTACAGTGCACACGTGCAATGGTGTCCCCGCACTCACAAAGTCTGGGGAATTTGCCCTGAATGATGTGGGGGCACCTTGGCTAGTGCAGGGTGCCCACACACTAAGTAACTTTGCACCCAACCTTCACCAGGTGAAGGTTAGACATATAGGTGACTTGTAAGTTACTTAAGTGCAGTGGTAAATGGCTGTGAAATAACGTGGACGTTATTTCACTCAGGCTGCAGTGGCAGGCCTGTGTAAGAATTGTCAGAGCTCCTTATGGGTGGCAAAAGAAATACTGCAGCCCATAGGGATCTCCTGGAACCCCAATACCCTGGGTACCTCAGTACCATATACTAGGGAATAAAATGGGAGTACCAGTATGCCAATGTGAATTGGTGAATTTAGTCACTAGCCTGTTAGTGACAAATTTGGAAAGCAGAGAGAGCATAACCACTGAGGTTCTGGTTAGCAGAGCCTCAGTGAGACAGTTAGGCATCACACAGGGAACACATACAGGGCACATATTTATGAGCACTTGGGCCCTGCCTGGCAGGGTCCCAGTGACACATAGACTAAAACAACATATATACAGTGAAATATGGGGGTAACATGCCAGGCAAGATGGTACTTTCCTACATATATTAACTCTATGCCCTCAGTGTGGTTAAAACACTGAACTGTGTTCTTTCCGATACTAAGACCGCTGCACTGATTAATCCCTGTATATCTGATAAATGTAAATACTCATGAATTGCTTTTCATTCTTTTTTGCCTGTTATGTATCTATGATTGTGAGTGCAACTGTGTTTTTGAAAGTCTCATCAGGACCCACGAGCAAGACGTACACTGAATTTCTAGAACACTTTAGGTAGGTCTTCTAGTGGGTCCACATTGACTTGGGAAAAAGGTAGGAATACATGTAGATAGCATAGAATGCTAAACATTGTATCTGGTTGAAGGTTCCATACTGTTTCTTGAAGATCCCTAGAGAGAGGGGAGAGATATCAAAAGAAGGAAAGGGGTCCCTGACAGCTACACCTAGTTTGTGGGAATTCGCAAAGAGTAGTTTTAGTATACCCATTACAGTAAAAGTGTTATTTGACTAACGTTTAATTCATCATAGGAGATATCTGTTCTACGTATACCTCCGCTAGCCATCCTGATCCTGCCAGGCAACATCCGTGTTTCATCCATCCTCTCTCCCCTGGAACATTCCTGTGTCAATCTCAACAAGTAGGAGGGAGGCACGCAACGTCTAGGTGGAGTTGGGAACAAGCTACTTGGGTCACCATTGTTTCTCCGTGGGACGAACAGGTTAGTGTTTGACACATAGCCTGAATACCCTGGACTGGCTGCTCAGAGGATAAGCCTGAAACTGCACTGTGTCCAGAACAGCTCTTATGAAAGAGCATCTGAGAGGGAGAGGGGGGCCATTGGCATGTTGATAGTGAACCCCAACAAATGCAGGAGGTCCACCGTAGTCTGGAGGTGAGAGACGACAGCCTGGGGTGAGCCACCTTCAACAGCCAGTTGCCAAGATAGGGGAAGACGGGTACTCCTGACCTTCGCAGATGAGCTGCTACCACTGCCATTAACTTGTTCATCACCCAAGGGGTGCTGGTAAGGCCAAAGGGGAGCCCGGTGAACTGAAAGTGCTCGTGGCCTACCGTAAGCTGCAGATAATATCTGTGGGCAGGCAGGATGGGAATATGGATATAAGCGTCCTGCCTTTCCACTGTTATCATCTAGTCTCCTGGGTTTAGGGAAGATAACCCCTGAGCCAATATGAGCTTCTTGAACTTCCCTTTGTTGAAGGAGAGATTGAGGGTTTGCAGATCTAAAAGACGTCGAAGACATTTGTTCTTTTCGGGTATCACTAAGTAGCGGAAATAAACACCACTGCATACTTCTGACATTGGGGCCCTCCCTATGGCCTCCTTAGCCAAGAGAGACAGGACTTCCTCATGGAGCAGCAACAAATTATCAGCTGATTATGAGATGTGGTATAGGGGGAGGGGAGGATTCAAAGGGGAGGGAGTAGCCCCTCTGAGTGATTTGTAAGACCCACCTGTCTGATGTATGGACTGATAATGGTAGAGATGATGGCTGATTATACATCCAACATGATCCTAAAGGGCAGAATTTGGAGGGCCTATGGGCTGTGGCTGCTTGGATGGTGGTTGTAGCAGACCTCTGGTGAATTGACCCATGGGGTCGGTATGAACCACACCCTCACACATTGCGCCAACCGGTGGCTGGGATAAGGTTGGCATGGTTGAAAGTCCCTTCTCTAGCCATGAAAGGAGTGAAAGGCAGTCTGGAGGTTGATGTGGGGCAGCTGAGAGGCCCAATTGCTTGACCGTAGCATTTGAGTCCTTAAAGTGCTCCAGCATCAAGTCTGCCTTGTCGCTGAAGAGATGATTGCTCTGAGAAAGTAGCCTCTTTCTAGCATGGTTACTCCCATTTTTGGCCTGTTTGTCAGTGTGTTGTTACTGTCTCACTGGGATCCTGCTAGCCAGGACCCCAGTGCTCATAGTTTGTGGCCTACATGCCAATATGTTTTACTGTTTTGTCAGTATGCTTGACTGTGTCCTGTAGTCCTTCTCATCAGAACTCCAGTGCTTATGCTCTCTCTGATTCCAAATTTGTACTTACATATTGGTAACCAAGTATTCCACTGCAAATTGGCATACTGGACCCCCCTTATATGTCCCTAGTATATGGTACCTAGGTACCCAGGGCATTGGGGTCCCAGGAGATCCTTATGGGCTGCAACATTTCTTTTGCCATCCATAAGGAGCTCATACAAACACTTCTTCAGGACTGCCATTGCAGCGTGAGTGAAATAGTGCAAGCACTAATTCACAGCCATTTACATTGCACCAGGTAACTTATAAGTCACCTAGTTGTCTAACCTTCAGTTCCTGAAGGCTAGGTGCAAAGATACTGTTTGTGAGGGCACCCCTGCACTATCAGAGGTGCCCCTACATTGTCCAGGACCAACTTCCCAGACTTCCTGAATGTGGGGACGCCATTATGAGTATGCACTATATATAGGTCAATACATATATGTAGCTTCACAGCGGTAACTCCGAATATGGCCATGTGAGCTGTCTAGGATTGAGAAATTGTACCCCCAATCTGATTCTGGTATTGGGGGCCAATTCCATGCTCCCTGGGCTACTGCCATAACAGCCTTGTGAGGTTTTAACTCCAGCCTCATCTACTGCTACCTCAAAGACAGGCTTCTGCCCTCCTGGGACTTGCGCAGCTCAATCCCAGGAAGGCAGAACAATGCATTCCCTTTAGGAGAGGGGTGTTACACCCTCCTCCTTTGGAAATAGGTGTTACCGGCATGGGAGGGGTTTCCTCCCAGAGCCTCTGGAAGTGCTTTGAAGGGCACAGATAATGCCCTCCTTGCATAATCCAGCCTACACCGACTCAGGGACCCCAGTCCCTGCTCTGGCATGAAACTGGACAAAGGAAAGGGGAGTGACCATTCCCCTGTCCATTACCACCCCAGGGGCGGTGCCCAGAGCTCCTCCAGAGTGTCCCTGGGTTCTGCCATCTTGTTTTCAGGATGGTCAGGGAACTCTGGGAGCATCTGAGAGGCCAGTGCCAGCAGGTGACGTCAGAGACCCCTCCTGATAGGTCCATACCTGGTTAGGTGACCAATCCCCCTCTCACGGCTATTTATGGTCTCTCCTGTGGGTGTTTCCTCAGATTCAGATTGCAAGACTCCAGCATGAATCCTCTGCATCCTTTACATCATCTTCTACCATCGGATCAACAGCAGAACTGCTCCAGGAACCCTTCAACTGCAACAAAGTATCTAAGAAGGCTACTGCAACTTTGTAACTTCAACTCCTGCCAGCAACTGCAACAGTTTCCAGGTTGTGCACACTCCAAGGACTGCCTGTCTTTATCCTGCACCAGAAGAACCCAAGGTATCTCCCGTGGAGTGAAAGAGTCAGTCAGTCACACAAGCTTTATTCGGTCTAAATAACCATCAAAGCAATAACTTACAACAATGAAATCATGATCTATACATAATAAATATATAGCAACAAGACTAAAAAGTAGATAATAAGAATAAGATAAAAATACTATAAAATGATGGATCTGTAAGTGTACAGAAGGAAAAAATTACAATAAAACTTCACATATGCATCCCGTCCTATAAGTGAGGGGCAAGTGTCAAAGTTCCTTTTGTTGACTGCTTTAAACTTCCTCATCAGTAATTTATAAGAAATTCAATGAATAAAACAATTTGAGTTAAATAAGGTAAAATCAGGGATCGGTTAATATCAAATCACTATAAACCTTTTTTTTTTTAAAATATGTACGTGTATGCCAAGCGGACGCAAGGAACTTGCTGACCGCACAAGTTAGGAGAGAGGAACAATCTCTCAACATCAACCTAAGGGCGTCTCTACACGTTCTCAACCCCATATTCCTACAAGCGGGACAAAGCCATTTCCGCCAAGCAATACCGGACAAATAAACATAAAGTGCACTACAGTTTCCACAGAACCATTACAGCAAGGGCATTTATCGGATGGCAGGGTGGAGCTCCATGAACTAGAAAAGGACTTCAGAGGGAGGCTTCCATACCTAAAACGAACATACAAACTTTTGCTTAATTGAAAGAGTCACTCACCTGCTTCAGCAGGCATCTATCTGCAGCAACGACCAGTACTCTGGGTCCCCTCTGCCGAAGACGAGCGTGGATCCTTCAACACAGGTGGCAGACTAAAGTTACCATGACTGTCCAAAGGTCCAGCTGTCCAAATATGGTGGAGGTAAGAGCTTAGCTCCCCGTGCCAGACAGTACCAATGTGCATCGAGTATTTTGCAGCTCCTCGGGCTTCTGTGCGCTTCTGCAAGAAATCCTTCATGCACAGCGTAGCCCAGGTCTCCAGTACTCTATCCTGTGATGCTCAGCTCCGTGAGTTGTTCCCCGGGGGCATAGGATCCCTTTGTGTAGTGCTGCAACGATCACCATTTGCAACTCCTTTGTCCCCATGCTGTGAGACTCCTGCGCGTGCTGCCTGGTCTTCTGAGGCCTCTCTGACTTGCTGAGAAGCCTCTCTCTCTCCCCCTCCTGGGTAGAGTCGACCTGGTCCTTCCTTGGCCCGGGCAGCACCATTTTTAATGAAATACGAGTTTTGCATTTACCAAAGCCTGTTGGTGGAATCCCGCAACACAAACCAGACTGCATTCATCCATCAGGAGTGGGACAACTTCTGCACCAACCAGGAACCCATATCTGTCTTCTTTTTGTGCAATACTGACTTGGTCTTCTCACCAGTGGTTCCTCTTTTGAACCTTCATCCGGGTTAGCAGGGGCTTCAGTTCTCCCAGGACTCTTCAGTGCTTTTTGGACTTGTTCCCCTTCTTCCACAGGTCTTCATGTCCAGGAATCCATCATTAGTGGCTTTCAGTCTCTTCTGGTTCTTGCATTATCTTCTATCACGACTTCTAGTGTGTTTCAGGAAACTTGCTGTGTTTTACTCCTGCTTTCCTGGGCTTTGGGGTGTGGTATTTTACTTACCTTGGGTGTTTTCTTATACTCCCAGCACCCCTCTACACACTACACTTGTATAGGTGGGAAACTGACTTTCACATTCTACTATTTTAGTATATGGTTTGTGTTCCCCCAAGGCACATTGCAATCCATTGTGATCTTCACTGGTTGCACTATTGTATGATTGTGTACCTACCTGATCTTGGTTACTAGTGTATATTTTATGTGTATTACTTACCTCCTAAGGGAGTATAGCCTCTAAGATATTTTTGGCCTAGTGTCACTAAAATAAAGTACCTTTATTTTTGGTAACACTAAGTATTGTCTTTTCTTCTGTGTAAGTACTGTGTGATTACAGTGGTATTGCAAGAGGTTTGCATGTCTCCTACTTCAGCCTTGGCTGCTCTGCCTGCAGCTACCTCTTGACAGCCTGGCTTCTAGATACTGCCTACGTTTCAATAACAAGGGATAAATGGACCTGGTATAAGGTGTAAGTACCATAGGTACTCACTACAAACCAGGTCAGCCTCCTACAATTGCCATAAAAAGGCATGTCCATAAGGGAAGCATGGACATCCCATGAAAAGCCAGATGTTCTCAGCCAGGCGTGGCGTCAAAGCACCACCATTGAGTAAACCTCTCTTCCCAGGGAGTCACAGTTGTGTCTAAACAACACCTAATGGTGAACTTTGTTGCATCACTCCTATTCTTAACCGCTTGAGAGAGAATGGCCTGGGCCTCCTCAGGACCTGTGGCAGCAACCATGTCCCACAAAGCATGGGATTAGCAGGCCAATAAGCATGCGGTATTCAGCGACTGCAATGGAAGACTGGTGGAAGAAAACATCTTTCCCAAGCTATGCAGCCTCTTGGAGTCCTATCAGGGGGTGCGGAAGGGAATGCACAATGAGAGGTAGAGGCTTGGATTACCAAGCTCTCAGGGGTGGGGTGTTGGCTGAGGAAGATTAGTTCCCCGGGTGCGGGGTGGTGGCAGGCAATTGTGCTATTCACAGGGCCGCTGGGCTTGGACCAGGTTCCCAGTGTGACATCTGTCAGTGTCTCACTGGAAGGGAGTAAGGCTTCAGAAGAGGAATCTTCTGGCTGTAGTACTTCTGTCAAGATGTTCATCTTGACTGCCACAGAGAGCAAGCTGAGGTGCAGGACCTCAGCTGTCCTCTTCGCCACGACAGAAGATGGTGCTCCCTCCTTCATAGCCACTGTAGGAGAAGAAAGCATGCCAGCATCTGGAGATGTCTCCAGTCCACTGGCATCATTCAGTTACTCACACCAGTCGATGTCCATGTCACCAATCTTCTCCAAGGCCTAACCCTTCAGAATAGGGCTCAGCACCAAGCTAGCACACATGAGTCCTGTTGGCACAGAAATTGGCATCTGTTGACTCCATTCTGGCTCCATGTCAGATTCAGGGATCCAAATGGGGCTGGCACTGCCGGCGCGCGCCCCAGGTTGCTGTGACCGACCGGTGCTGGTTTGGATCTGTGATTGGATCCACGGGGCCTATCGGAGCCAGGGCCGAAGCTACCAGCATGGAACCTGATAGGGCTCCCGCTGATCCCCACAGGGTCAAAGGTGCTCCGGAAGGTTCGGCCCACTAAAATACACAGCTCAAGACATCGTACTATTCTTTTACCTGAGCGGGGGCACTCCGGCTCCCAGAAAAGCAGGGAGGAGAAGACTAACTTGGGGACGGCTCCGCAGAACCGTGCCTTGATTTCTAATGTTCCGTTGTCGCGTTGGCCGATGGACGAGGAGAAGTCGAAGCATGCTTTAACTTCTTGAGATTCTTATGCCTCTTTCCTGAATGACCCAATGCCTTGGAGTGGGAAAAATAGAACTTTAGGATCCTGGAGCGGTCCATGACCTTCCTATTAATCAGAACTGAGATCTCTTAGGAGCCGTGTGGTGCGGCATCGCCTGCCGGGCAGCTAGCAGCTTTAGAGACCACTCCCTCAAAACCTTTGTGGCCATGGCCAGACTGATTTGGAGTCAGGGTCACACTCCAGACACCACAGACACAAGAGGTATGGGTTTGTAACCGACATGGTGCGATGACAGGTGCTTCAAGGTTTAAAACCTGTCTTCCTCAAAGACATCCTCAATACACCAGGAGGACATTTTCCTCAAAAACGAAGTACACAAAATCTCAAAAATAGCCCATCAAAAAATTACTCAGGGGGAGCTGTTCTCCAGATCAGCTCTACCTGGTGCAGAAAGAAAAGAACTGAGGTCAGTGCACTGACGTTGCACCTATATAGGTGATGGCAACATCACTTCCGGTGTGGACAATGTAGATAATGCCATCTAGAGCCAATCAACATCACCTACTGGTGAGTAGGGGTACTGCTCACAAACAAATCTTCCAGATCCAGTTTGACACCTGGGAAATTCAAAGTTAAGGAATCTGTGGATAGAAGCCTCTACCAGATTTTACGTTTATGTCCTCTATTTTTAAGTCATGCACAATTGTCCAGCCATTGTTTTATGTGTTTTACAAACCACATCTTCAATTATACTTAGCAGTGCTGAACGTGGCCCTTTGTGTGTAGGAGACTCTTGAACTGCTGCTGGCTGTGCCAACATTGTTATGGTTGATTGAGTATGAAGCATGCTTCTTAGGGTGACCCTGTTCTGTGTATGTTTGAGAAAAGGCTGGGGGGGGCTGCTTGTGCTGCTCTCTGTTGGTGAGTCAGTCTTACCTGTTGCCTCCTCTGCCAATGTTGTAGGAGTGCGTTCGGCTAAACCTGTGCTTCATGTATGTGACACACGTTGACATTGTTATTGCTTGTGTCAACGCTTTTGCGCTCCACATAAGGGAGGCTTGCAAGCTGCCTCTGTTGATCCCATTTTGTGTGTGAAGCAAACGTACTTTGATGCTGCCCATACTGAGCTTCTTCTTTGCTTGTAGAGTAAAGCTCGTACCATGAGCAATTCATCTCGTTTTTGTTTTTTACTTTTATTAAAAGTGTACAAGATGCCCTTATTTTTTTCACCCAGTAAACTTCATGGAATGAAAACTATACCAACCTTGTGAGGCAGTCATTAGGCTGACTCTCTGCACATGTGTGGTAAATATGGGGCACTTTTGTGATATAAGTGGCAGTTAAAGTTTCAAAGTTCAACAGCTACCACCATTCTATGCTGCAACATACTCTTCAGATGTCTCTTTGCTTTAGTTGCAAAACCGATTGGGTTTGAAATTTTGACAATACTTGTTAAATAAATGTCTCAAAGTGTTATTGCTTAATTATATGGTAACACCCTTAACAGTTTGTGCACGTTGCACATAGTATTGTGACAGTCTGTGGTCTTAATTGGAGTTTAGGGACATCCAAGAACTGCTCACCTGATAGTCTCATACTTAAAACTCTTTCAGTCATTTAAAACATCGTCATTTCTGACGACTCGACAGCTAAGGTAAACAAAAGTCAGCAAATCTAACTTATGCATCCAGGGAGACTACAACAGTCATGCATTATAGTGATATTTTCTTAATTCAAAAAGGGATAAAATAAATAGGGTTCTAGTGTATAGAGAGGGCTGGTGCATGATGAAAAGGCCATGTGGTGTTATGGGACGTTTTAAAACAACTTGTCCCTGTATGCAAAGAACTTGTAGATAGGCAGTGATCCACGTTTTGCTGGAAGAAGCACTCAGTGTGCATTTCAGCATGACCATTTATATATCATAGAACATGAACAGCTATTCCTAAATTAATATAGTGAACAATAATTGGTTCCTTAATCAGATTTACTAATTAATTGATCGATCGATCATTTGCAAACACTAGAAAATTGCAAATCTATTATTTCTTGTTTTTCTTTAGAGTGATTAATTTTTAGGTCACATCTGTGATAGTGCATGCGCTGTTGTTTTTAGGGCCTCTTGTAAATAGAAAACAATACTCAACAAGAATTTTCAATGCAACGGGGCTCTCATTTGCTCGAGTTGGAGCGATTTGTGTTGTAAACTCCTAACCTAGCTTTTCTTGCCACACAAATTAAAAGAAAAAAAACACAGTGCGATCGTGCTATGTAAAATGCAGTGCGATTGCGCTGCAATTGAAAACAGAAAAACTGAGCGTGATTGCACTAAGTAAACCCCAGCGCGATCGCGCTGCGGGGAAAATTAACAGATAAAGTAGTCCAGAAACCAGGCTCAAAACATCAAGCCCCGTATGTTTTTGGTAGTTTACCGGTGCTGTGTAGGTGGGCTAAACACCAGAAAAGGCACGAGGTAGGCATGCCTTTCACAAATGAAAGCAAGCAGATTTTAAAGAGCAAGCCTATAAAAAGGGCTTAGTGCCCGTCCATTACTTACCTTTACTAACCATTGATTGGCTTCAATGTCACTCTCATTCCCTTGCTTCTCATTAGTAAGTGCCTTCAGCTTTCCTGTTTTCTTCCTGTGTATGTCGGGTTCAATAGAGCATGAACGAAGTACAGTTTCCTGATTGCTGTCAATGTCCTTCCACTGGCTAGGCAATTGCAGAGGTATTTTGTAGTGATGCATTCTGTTACTTGCGCCCATCCTCCTCCCTCCCGTCGCTTGCTCTCTCCCCTCCATTGCTTGCTGTGCCACTGACCCCTACCCTCAACCCACATTGCTGCTTGCCCCCATTGTTGCTTGCCTCCCTCTTATCATAGCTTTAATTGTAATCTACTCCCTACCCTGTTTCCCCATCTCCCCACGTTTTTTCCTCCCCCTTTCCCTGACACAAAAAAGCACTATGGCTGCATCAGAGCACTTTTTTTTTTTTTCAACATGGCTGAAAGTAAAGAAAATAAAATTCCTATGAGACTGTCAAAGCTGGCTGAGACATAGTGCTATTTTTCCAATACTTTCAGCCATGTTGTACAGCGGCTGTGTTGCTGTGCAGCTTGCTAAAAAAGCACTGACAAGGTCAACCAATCTCGGATATGGCCTGTTGACTTTGCCAATGCTTGTTTTAACCTATATATAATATTTACAATGTTTTAGCCTACATCACTTTCCTAACATATAGTACTATTACTGATTGTGGCATTTCCTTGTGAAGGATTCTAAGGTAAAGATATAGCCAGTGAAGCAAATCAGGTCTGCAGGAGTGTAACTGCTGGCACAGGAGCAAAACCGATATCTGAGAATCACCCGTGCGTTTTGCATCAGTCTTGTACCACCGAGGGGATGACCGGACTCCTTAAGTTTTGCAGTGAATTCTATTTTTGTATGTCAGCCATTATAATCAATGAATGCTTTTTCCTGCCTAATATACTATTAATCGTGCTAAAACACCTTTAAGAAAATTCTGCAAATTAACAAATCTTAAAGTTAAAAAAGCAGTAAAACCTGCTCCTTATGATCTCAATTACTCTAAGTCGATCTGATCGAAGTGAAAGGACTAAGGGCATTGAGGCGCTCCCACAATTAAATTTCCCAATAACAGCATGGATGGGACAACAATTATAGGTAACATAAATCACGGGGAAGGAAGATGTTATCAGACAGAATTTTTTTGCCACACAGCTGTGCCTCTCAGGAGGCCATCACTCTGCAGGAGTGGCTTTCTCCATTGCTCCACTTGCATCTTTGTACGAGGCTGGCCTGGCTTGTAGTGGGTACCAAGGGGTACTTACACTCTGTACCAGGTCCAGTTATCCCTTATTAGTGTAGAAGAGGTGTTTCTAGCAGCTTAGGCTGATAGAAGGTAGCTATAGCAGAGCAGCTTAGGCTGAACTAGGAGTCATGCAAAGCTCCTACTATACCACTGGTGTCATATGCACAATATCATAAGAAAACACAATACACAGATATACTAAAAATAAAGGTACTTTATTTTTATGACAATATGCCAAAAGTATCTCAGTGAGTACCCTCAGTATGAAGATGCCAAATATACACAAGATATATGTACACAATACCAAAAATATGCAGTAATAGCAAAAGGAAGTAATGCAAGCAATGTAAAGTTACAGTAGATTGCAATAGGAGCACATAGCTATAGGGGCAAAACAAACCATATACTCCAAAAGTGGAATGCGAACCACGAATGGACCCCAAACCTATGTGAGCTTGTAAAGGGTCGCTGGGACTGTAAGAAAACAGTGAGGGTTAGAAAAATAGCCCACCCCTAGACCCTGTAAGGTAGGTGTAAAGTGCACCTACAACCCCCAGAGAGCACAGAAGTCGTGATAGGGGGTTTCTGCAAGGAACACCAACACCAGCAAAGCAACAACAGTGGATTTCCAGAACTGAGTACCTGTGAAAACAAGGGGACCAACTCCAAGATTGTAGAGAGTGGGCAGATGCCCAGGAAATACCAGCTAAGGGTGCAACGAAGCTGCCACCGGATGGAAGAAGCTTTGGTTTCTGCAAGAACGAAGAGGACTAGGAACTTCCCCTTTTGAGGATGGATGTCTCACGTCGTGAAGAAGCTTGCAGAGGTGTTCCCTTGCAGAAAGACCTGCCTTTCCCCGGGTTTCACTGCAGCTGATGCTGCTGCCAACCCCTCAGACAGGTTTCTGCCCTCCTGGGGTCCAGCCAGGCTTGGCCTAGGATGGCAGAACAAAGGACTTCCTCTGAGAGAGGGTGTTACACCCTCTCCCTTTGGAAAATGGTGTGAAGGCAGGGGAGGAGTAGCCTCCCCCAGCCTCTGGAAATGCTTTCATGGGCACACATGGTGCCCATTTCTGCATAAGCCAGTCTACACCGGTTCAGGGACCCCTCAGCCCTGCTCTGGCGAGAAACTGGACAAAGGAAAGGGGAGTGACCACTCCCCTGACCTGCACCTCCCCTGGGAGGTGCCCAGAGCTCCTCCAGTGTGCTCCAGACCTCTGCCATCTTGGAAACAGAGGGGCTGCTGGCACACTGGACTGCTCTGAGTGGCCAGTGCCAGCAGGTGACGTCAGAGACTCCTTCTGATAGGCTCCTTCAGGTGTTGCTAGCCTATCCTCTCTCCTAAGTAGCCAAACCCTCTTTTCTGGCTATTTAGGGTCTCTGTCTTTGGGGATTCCTTAGATAACGAATGCAAGAGCTCATCCAAGTTCCTCTGCATCTCTCTCTTCACCTTCTGCCAAGGAATCGACTGCTGACCGCGCTGGAAGCCTGCAAAACTGCAACAAAGTAGCGAAGACGACTACTGCAACTCTGTAACGCTGATCTTGCCGCCTTCTCAACTGTTTTCCTGGTGGTGCATGCTGTGGGGGTAGTCTGCCTCCTCTCTGCACTAGAAGCTCCGAAGAAATCTCCCGTGGGTTGACGGAATCGTCCCCCTGCAACCGCAGGCACCGAAGAACTGCATCACCGGTACCCTGGGTCTCCTCTCAGCACGACGAGTGAGGTCCCTTGAATCCAGCAACTCTGTCCAAGTGACTCCCACAGTCCAGTGACTCTTCAGTCCAAGTTTGGTGGAGGTAAGTCCTTGCCTCCCCACGCCAGACTGCATTGCTGGGAACCGCGACTTTTGCAGCTACTCCAGCCTCCGTGCACTTCCGGCGGAAATCCTTTGTGCACAGTCCAGCCGGGGTCCACGGCACTCTAACCTGCATTGCACGACCTCCTAAGTTGTCCTCCGGCAGCGTGGGACTCCTTTGTGCAACTTCGGGTGAGCACCGTTTCACTCTACTTTGTAGTGCCTGTTCCAGCACTTCTACGGGTGCTGCCTGCTTCTGAGAGGGCTCCTTGTCTTGCTCGACGCCCCTCTGTCCCCAGACGCAATTGGCGACATCCTGGTCCCTCCTGGGCCACAGCAGCATCCAAAAACCCTAACCACATGATTTGCAGCTAGCAAGGCTTGTTGGCGGTCTTTCTTCAGGAAAACACTTCTGTACGACTCTCCACGGCATGGGGGATCCATCCTCCAAAGGGGAAGTCTCTAGCCCTTGTCATTCCTGCAGAACCTTCAGCTTCTACTGTCCAGTAGCAGCTTCTTTGCATCCACAGCTGGTATTTCCTGGGCATCTGCCCATCTCCGACTTGCTTGTGACTTTTGGACTTGGTCCCCTTGTTCCACAGGTACCCTCGACTGGAAATCCATCGTTGTTGCATTGCTGGTTTGTGTCTTTCCTGCAGAATTCCCCTATCACGACTTCTATGTCCTTTGGGGAACTTTAGTGCACTTTGCACTCACTTTTCAGGGTCCTGGGGTGGGCTATTTTTGTAACCCTAACTGTTTTCTTACAGTCCCAGCGACCCTCTACAAGGTCACATAGGTTTGGGGTCCATTCGTGGTTCGCATTCCACTTTTGGAGTATATGGTTTGTGTTGCCCCTATCCCTATGTGTCCCCATTGCATCCTATTGTAACTATACATTGTTTGCACTGTTTTCTAATACTACTACTGCATATTTTGGTATTGTGTACATATATCTTGTGTATATTTGCTATCCTCATACTGAGGGTACTCACTGAGATACTTTTGGCATATTGTCATAAAAATAAAGTACCTTTATTTTTAGTATATCTGTGTATTGCGTTTTCGTATGATATTGTGCATATGACACTAGTGGTACTGTAGGAGCTTCACTCGTCTCCTAGTTCAGAATAAGCTGCTCTGCTAAGCTACCATTATCTATCAGCCTAAGCTGCTAGACACCCTATACACTAATAAGGGATAACTGGGCCTGGTGCAAGGTGTAAGTACCCCTTGGTACTCACTACAAGCCAGTCAAGCCTCCTACATTGGTTGTGCAGCGGTGGGATAAGTCCTTTGCAACTACTTACCACTTTTGTCATTGTACTTTTCATAAGAGAAAAATATACAAAACAAGTTCAGTGTATGTACACCAAACCAAAAAGTTTTGCATTTCTTTTCTCACTTCTTTTCTAAAGTGCTGAAAAGTACTTCTAAACTTTCAAAAAGTTCTTAAAAAGTTTTAAAAGTTTTTTTCCTGTCTTTCTAAAAGTTCTGACAAACTTTTTTCCTTTTTCTGTCACTAAAACACTTTCTAAAATGTCTGGCACAGGCCAAACTGTTGATCTGTCCAAACTTGCTTATGATCACCTTAGCTGGAAAGGAGCAAGGAGGCTCTGCATAGAAAGAGGTTTAAGTGTAGGGAAGAATCCCCCCAGAGAACTATTGGTTAGATAAGGCTAGAGGTGCCCCATCTGTTGAAAAAGTAGCTAATGGTTCACAATCTGATCCAGGGACACCCTTAGAAAAAGAGTCAGGAAAGAAACTTCCTAGCCTGCCCATTACAAGACAGCCTAGCATAGTTGGTACTGATGTAGAGTCACACCATACTGATAGTGTTGTCTCACATCATAGCAAGAGTATTCCTTCACATCATAGTAGAAGTGATGTTTCTGTTAACCAAGCTGTTAGGATGCACTCTGTAAGGGATGGTTCTCCTTCTGTCCATTCTCACCATACTTCTGTTTCAAGGAATGTCCCACCCACCCACCCTGATGACAGATTGTTATAAAGGGAGCTCAATAGATTGAGAGTGGAACAAACCAGACTGAAGCTCAAGAAGCAACAGCTGGATTTGGATAGACAGTCCTTAGAAGTGGAAAGGGAAAGACAGAAATTGGGTTTAGAAACCCATGGTGGCAGCAGCAGTATTCCCCATAGTCATCCTGCAAAAGAGCATGATTCCAGGAATCTGCACAAGATAGTTCCCCCTTATAAGGAGGGGGATGACATTAACAAGTGGTTTGCTGCACTTGAGAGGGCCTGTGTTGTACAGGATGTCCCTCAAAGGCAGTGGGCTGCTATCCTATGGCTATCATTTAGTGGAAAGGGTAGGGATAGGCTCCTTACTGTAAAAGAAAGTGATGCCAATAATTTTGCAGTTCTTAAGAATGCACTCCTGGATGGTTATGGTTTAACCACTGAACAGTACAGGATGAAGTTCAGAGAGACCAAAAAGGAGTCTTCACAAGACTGGGTTGATTTTGTTGACCATTCAGTGAAGGCCTTGGAGGGGTGGTTACATGGCAGTAAAGTTACTGATTATGAAAGCCTGTATAACTTGATCCTGAGAGAGCATATTCTTAATAATTTTGTGTCTGATTTGTTGCACCAGTACCTGGTAGACTCTGATCTGACCTCTCCCCAAGAATTGGGAAAGAAGGCAGACAAATGGGTCAGAACAAGGGTGAACAGAAAAGTTCATACAGGGGGTGACAAAGATGGCAATAAGAAGAAGGATGGTAAGTCTTTAGATAAGGGTGGGGACAAATCTAAAAATGAGTCTTCACCAGGCCCACAAAAACACTCTAGTGGGGGTGGTGGGCCCAAATCCTCTTCTAATCAAAACAAAGAAAATAAACCATGGTGCTATTTATGTAAAATAAAAGGCCATTGGACAACAGATCCCAGTTGTCCAAAGAAAAGCACCAAGCCTCCTACCACTACAACCCCTACTGCTACACCTAGTGTCCCTACTAATAGCAGTGGTGGTGGGAGCAAACCTACTAATAGCCAATCCAAGGGAGTAGCTGGGCTCACTTTTGGTAACTTAGTTGGGGTTGGTCTGATTAGGGAGACCACAGAGGCTGTGTTAGTCTCTGAGGGGGCTATTGATTTAGCCACCTTGGTTGCTTGTCCCCTTAACATGGATAAGTACAAGCAACTACTCCTAATAAATGGTGTTGAGGTTCAGGCCTACAGGGACACTGGTGCCAGTGTTACAATGGTAATAGAGAAACTGGTCCACCCTGAACAACACCTACTTGGTCACCAGTACCAAGTAACCAATGCTCACAACAACACACTTAGCCACCCCATGACTGTTGTAAATCTCAACTGGGGGGGGGTTACTGGTCCAAAGAAAGTTGTGGTAGCCTCAGATTTACCTGTAGACTGTCTACTAGGAAATGATTTGGAGACATCAGCTTGGTCAGATGTGGAGTTGGAGGCCCATGCAGCAATGCTGGGCATCCCAGGGCATATTTTTGCTTTAACCAGGGCTCAGGCCAAAAAGCAAAAAGGACAGGTTGACTTGGATCCTGGAACAATGGACCAAGTGCTCCCTAAAGCTAGGGCTAGTAGAAGTAAAGCACTACCTACTATCCCTCCCTCTACAGTGGATTCTACTTCTGAGGAAGAAGAATTTCAACCCTCTGCAGAACCTACACCAGAGGAGCTGGAAGCAGACACTGCTGAGCTGTTGGGTGAAGGGGGGCCTGCCAGGGAGGAGCTGAGTGTGGCACAGCAAACCTGTCCCACACTACAGGGTCTAAGAAACCAAGCTGTCAAACAAGCTAATGGGGATGTCAATGACTCTCACAGAGTTTACTAGGAGGACAATCTCTTGTACACCGAAGCAAGGGATCCTAAACCTGGAACTTCCAGGAGGTTAGTGATTCCTCAGGAGTACAGAAAGTTCCTCCTAACTCTAGCCCACGACATTCCCCTAGCTGGACATTTGGGACAAATGAAAACTTGGGACAGACTTGTTCCCTTGTTTCATTGGCCTAGAATGTCAGAGGACACAAAATAATTTTGCAAGTCCTGTGAAACCTATCAAGCAAGTGGCAAGACAGGTGGCACTCCAAAGGCACCCCTTATCCCACTGCCTGTGGTTGGGGTTCCCTTTGAAAGGGTAGGGATTGGCATAGTTGGCCCCCTTGACCCTCCTACTGCTTCAGGCAATAGGTTTATCTTGGTGGTAGTGGACCATGCCACCAGATATCCTGAAGCAATTCCTCTAAGGACCACTACAGCACCTGCAGTGGCAAAGGCCCTCCGGGGAATATTTTCCAGAGTGGGCTTCCCAAAAGAGGTGGTATCAGACAGGGGAAGCAATTTCATGTCTGCTTACTTAAAGGCCATGTGGAAGGAGTGTGGTGTGACATACAAGTTCACTACACCCTATAATCCACAAACAAATGGACTGGTGGAGAGATTTAATAAAACTCTCAAAGGCATGATTATGGGACTCCCTGAAAAACTCCGCAGGAGATGGGATATCCTTTTACCATGCCTCCTTTTTGCTTACAGGGAGGTACCCCAGAAAGGAGTGGGCTTCAGCCCCTTTGAACTCCTCTTTGGACACTCAGTAAGAGGTCCTCTAACACTTGTTAAGGAGGGTTGGGAACAACCTTTAAAAGCTCCGAAGCAAGACATAGTGGACTATGTACTTGGCCTCAGATCAAGGAGGGCTGAGTACATGAAAAAGGCCAGTAAAAACCTTCAGGCCAGCCAAGAGCTCCAAAAGCAATGGCATGACCAGAAGGCTGTTTTGGTTCAGTACCAACCAGGGCAGAAAGTGTGGGTCTTGGAGCCTATGGCCCCAAGAGCACTCCAACATACATGGAGTGGACCCCACACAATTGTTGAGAAAAAGGGTGAAGTCACCTACTTAGTTGACTTAGGCACTGCCAGGAGTCCCCTTAGGGTGCTCCATGTCAATCGCCTGAAACCCTACTATGACAGGGCTGATTTCACCCTGCTCATGCCAACTGATGAGGGACAGGAAGAAGAGAGTGACCCTCTCCCTGATCTCTTCTCTTCCACAGAACAAGATGCTCTAGTGGAAGGTGTAGTTTTGGCTGATTGTCTTACTGCTGAGCAGAGAGACCATTGAATAAATCTCCTGGGTCAGTTTTCTGAACTCTTCTCTACTGTGCCAGGTACCACTTCTTGTTGTGAGCACACTATAGATACTGGAGACAGCTTGCCTGTCGAAAGTAAAATCTATAGGCAGTCTGACCATGTCAGAGACTGCATAAAGCAAGAGGTGCAGAAAATGTTAGAACTGGGAGTGGTTGAGCACTCTGAAAGTCCATGGGCTTCTCCTGTGGTACTTGTACCAAAACCTCATTCCAAGGATGGAAAGAAGGAAATGCGGTTTTGTGTAGACTACAGAGGTCTCAACCAGGTAACCAAAACTGATGCTCACCCTATACCCAGGGCAGATGAGCTCATAGATACACTGGCATCTGCCAAGTATCTAAGCACTTTTGACTTGACTGCAGGGTATTGGCAGATCAAATTATCTGAAGATGCAAAAGCAAAAACTGCATTTTCAACCATTGGAGGCCATTACCAATTCACAGTAATGCCTTTTGGATTGTAAAATGCACCTGCCACTTTTCAGAGGTTGGTGAATACAGTCCTGCAAGGGCTGGAAGCTTTTAGTGCAGCATATCTGGACGGTATAGCTGTTTTTAGCTCCAGTTGGGATGATCACCTGGTCCACATATGGAAAGTTTTGGAGGCCCTGCAAAAGGCAGGCCTCACTATCAAGGCTTCAAAGTGCCAGATAGGGCAGGGTAAGGTGGTTTATCTGGGACACCTTGTTGGTGGGGAACAGATTGCACCACTTCAGGGGAAAATCCAAACTATTGTAGATTGGGTTCCCCCTACTACTCAGACCCAGGTGAGAGCCTTTTTAGGCCTCACTGGGTATTACAGGAGGTTCATTAGGAACTATGGCTCCATTGCAGCCCCTCTTAATGACCTCACATCCAAGAAAATGCCTAAGAAGCTATTGTGGACAGCTAGCTGTCAGAAAGCTTTTGAGGAGCTGAAGCAGGCCATGTGCTCTGCACCTGTCCTGAAAAGCCCTTGTTACTCTAAAAAATTCTATGTCCAAACTGATGCATCTGAATTAGGAGTAGGGGCAGTCCTATCACAACTTAATTCTGAGGGCCAGGATCAACCTGTTGCTTTTATTAGTAGGAGGTTGACCCCTAGAGAAAAGCGTTGGTCTGCCATTGAGAGGGAGGCCTTTGCTGTGGTCTGGGCACTGAAGAAGTTGAGGCCATACCTGTTTGGCACTCACTTCATTGTTTAGACAGACCACAAACCTCTACTTTGGCTAAAACACATGAAAGGTGAAAATCCTAAATTGTTGAGGTGGTCTATATCCCTACAGGGAATGGACTATACAGTGGAACATAGACCTGGGAGTACCCACTCCAATGCAGATGGACTCTCCAGATATTTCCACTTAGACAATGAAGACTCATCAGGTCATGGCTAGTCTTATTGTCCTTCGTTTGGGGGGGGGGGGGTTGTGTAGGAAAGTACCATCTTGCCTGGCATGTTACCCCCATTTTTCACTGTATATATGTTGTTTTAGTTATATGTGTCACTGGGACCCTGCCAGCCAGGGCCCCAGTGCTCATAAGTGTGCCTGAATGTGTTACCTGTGTTATGACTAACTGTCTCACTGAGGCTCTGCTATCCAGAACCTCAGTGGTTATGCTCTCTCATTTCTTTCAAATTGTCACTAACAGGCTAGTGACCAATTTTACCAACTTACATTGGCTTACTGGAACACCCTTGTAATTCCCTAGTATATGGTACTGAGGTACCCAGGGTATTGGGGTTCCAGGAGATCCCTATGGGCTGCAGCATTTCTTTTGCCACCCATAGGGAGCTCTGACAATTCTTACACAAGCCTGCCACTGCAGCCTGAGTGAAATAACGTCCACGTTATTTCACAGCCATTTTACACTGCACTGAAGTAACTTATAAGTCACCTATATGTCTAACCTTTACCTGGTAAAGGTTGGGTGCTAAGTTACTTAGTGTGTGGGCACCCTGGCACTAGCCAAGGTGCCCCCACATTGTTCAGGGCCAATTCCCCAGACTTTGTGAGTGCGGGGACACCATTACACGCGTGCACTACATATAGGTCACTACCTATATGTAGCTCCACAATGGTAACTCCGAATATGGCCATGTAACATGTCTAAGAACATGGAATTGCCCCCTCTATGCCATCCTGGCATTATTGGTGCAATCCCATGATCCCACGGGTCTCTAGCACAGACCCTGGCACTGCCAAACTGCCTTTCCCGGGGTTTCACTGCAGCTGCTGCCAACCCCTCAGACAGGTTTCTGCCCTCCTGGGGTCCAGCCAGGCTTGGCCCAGGATGGCAGAACAAAGGACTTCCTCTGAGAGAGGGTGTTTCACCCTCTCCCTTTGGAAAATGGTGTGAAGGCAGGGGAGGAGTAGCCTCCCCCAGCCTCTGGAAATGCTTTCATGGGCACACATGGTGCCCATTTCTGCATAAGCCAGTCTACACCGGTTCAGGGACCCCTCAGCCCTGCTCTGGCACGAAACTGGACAAAGGAAAGGGGAGTGACCACTCACCTGACCCACCTCCCCTGGGAGGTGCCCAGAGCTCCTCCAGTGTGCTCCACACCTCTGCCATCTTGGAAACAGAGGTGCTGCTGGCACACTGGACTGCTCTGAGTGGCCAGTGCCAGCAGGTGACGTCAGAGACTCCTTCTGATAGGCTCCTTCAGGTGTTGCTAGCCTATCCTCTCTCCTAAGTAGCCAAACCCTCTTTTCTGGCTATTTAGGGTCTCTGCTTTGGGGAATTCCTTAGATAACGAATGCAAGGGCTCATCAGAGTTCCTCTGCATCTCTCTCTTCACCTTCTGCCAAGGAATTGACTGCTGACCGTGCTGGAAGCCTGCAAAACTGCAACAAAGTAGCAAAGACGACTACTGCGACCTTGTAACATTGATCCTGCCGCCTTCTCGACTGTTTTCCTGGTGGTGCATGCTTTGGGGGTAGTCTGCCTCCTCTCTGCACTAGAAGCTCTGAAGAAATCTCCTGTGGGTCGATGGAATCTTCCCCCTGCAACCGCAGGCACCAAAGAACTGCATCACCGGTCCTCTGGGTCTCCTCTCAGCATGACGAGCGAGGTCCCTTGAACTCAGCCACTCTGTCCAAGTGACTCCCACAGTCCAGTGACTCTTCAGTCCAACTTTGGTGGAGGTAAGTCCTTGCCTCCCCACGCTAGACTGCATTGCTGGGTACCGCGTGCTTTGCAGCTACTCCGGCTCCTGTGCACTCTTCGAGGATTTCCTTTGTGCACAGCCAAGCCTGGGTCCACGGCACTCTAACCTGCATTGCACGACCTCCTGAGTTGTCCTCCGGCGGCGTGGGACTCTCTTGTGCAACTTCGGGTGAGCACCGTTTCACTCCACTTTGTAGTGCCTGTTCCGGCACTTCTCCGGGTGCTGCTTGCTTCTGAGTGGGCTGCTTGTCTAGCTGGACGCCCCCTCTGTCTCCTTACGCCATTGGTGACATTCTGGTCCCTGCTGGGCCACAGCAGCATCCAAAAACCCTAACCGCAAGCTTTGCAGCTAGCAAGGCTTGTTTGCGGTCTTTCTGCAGGAAAATACTTCTGCACGACTCTTCACGACGTGGGACATCCATCCTCCAAAGGGGAAGTTTCTAGCCCTTGTCGTTCTTGCAGAATCCTCAGCTTCTACCATCCGGTGGCAGCTTCTTTGCACCCACAGCTGGCATTTCCTGGGCATCTGCCCACTCGCGACTTGATCGTGACTTTTGGATTTGGTCCCCTTGTTCCACAGGTACTCTCATCTGGAAATCCATCGTTGTTGCATTGCTGGTGTTGGTCTTTCCTGCAGAATTCCCCTATCACGACTTCTCTGCTCTTTGGGGAACTTAGGTACACTTTGCACCCACTTTTCAGGGTCTTGGGGTGGGCTATTTTTCTAACCCTCACTGTTTTCTTACAGTCCCAGCGACCCTCTACAAGGTCACATAGGTTTGGGGTCCATTTGTGGTTCGCATTCCACTTCTAGAGTATATGGTTTGTGTTGCCCCTATCCCTATGTGCCCCCATTGCATTCTATTGTGACTTTACATTGTTTGCACTGTTTTCTATTGCTATTACTGCATATTTTGGTATTGTGTACATATATCTTGTGTATATTTGCTATCCTCATACTGAGGGTACTCACTGAGATACTTTGGCATATTGTCATAAAAATAAAGTACCTTTATTTTTAGTATATCTGTGTATTGTGTTTTCTTATGATATTGTGCATATGACACTAGTGGTACTGTAGAAGCTTCACTCGTCTCCTAGTTCAGCCTAAGCTGCTCTGCTAAGCTACCATTTTCTACCAGCCTAAGCTGCTAGACACCCCTCTAAACTAATAAGGGATACCTAAGCCTGGTGCAAGGTGTAAGTACCTCTTGGTACCCACTACAAGCCAGTCAAGCCTCCTACACCTATGGGCTGCAGCATTTCTTTTGCCACCCACAGGGAGCTCTGACAATTCTTACACAGGCCTGCCAGTGCAGCCTGAGTGAGATAACGTCCACGTTATTTCACAGCCATTTACCACTGCACTTAAGTAATTTATAAGTCACCTATATGTCTAACCTTCACCTGGTGAAGGTTGGGTGCAAAGCTACTTAGTGTGTGGGCACCCTGGCACTAGCCAAGGTGCCCCCACATCGTTCAGGGCAAATTCCCCGGACTTTGTGAGTGCGGGGACACCATTACACGCGTGCGCTATACATAGGTCACTACCTCTGTATAGCGTCACAATGGTAACTCTGAACATAGCCATGTAACATGTCTAAGATCATGGAATTGTCTCCCCAATGCCATTCTGGCATTGGGGAGACAATTCTATGATCCCCCGGTCTCTAGCACAGAACCCGGGTACTGCCAAACTGCCTTTCCGGGGTCTCCACTGCAGCTGCTGCTGCCAACCCCTCAGACAGGTTTCTGCCCCCCTGGGGTCCAGGCAGCCCTGGCCCAGGAAGGCAGAACAAATGATGTCCTCTGAGAGAGGGTGTAACACCCTCTCCCTTTGGAAAAAGGTGTGATGGCTGGGGAGGAGTAGCCTCCCCCAGCCTCTGGAAATGCTTTGATGGGCACAGATGCTGCCCATCTCTGCATAAGCCAGTCTACACCGGTTCCGGGATCCCCCAGCCCTGCTCTGGCGCGAAATTGGACAAAGGGAAGGGGAGTGACCACTCCCCTGTCCTCCACCTCCCAGGGGAGGTGCCCAGAGCTCCTCCAGTGTGCCCCAGACCTCTGCCATCTTGGATTCAGAGGTGTTGCTGGCACACTGGACTGCTCTGAGTGGCCAGTGCCAGCAGGTGACGTCAGAGACTCCTTCTGATAGACTCTTACCTCACTTAGTAGCCAATCCTCCTTCCTAGGTAGCCAAACCTCCTTTTCTGGCTTTTTAGGAGCACTACTTTGGGGAATTCTTCAGATAACGAATGCAAGAGCTCACCAGAGTTCCTCTGCATCTCCCTCTTCACCTTCTGCCAAAGGATCGACCGCTGACTGCTCAGGACGCCTGCAAAACCGCAACAAAGTAGCCAAACGACTACTAGCAACCTTGTATCGCTTCATCCTGCCGTCTTTCTCGACTGTTTCCAGGTGGTGCATGCTCTGGGGGTAGCCTGCCTCCTTCTTGCACCAGGAGCTCTGAAGAAATCTCCCGTGGGTCGACGGAATCTTCCCCCTGCAACCGCAGGCAACAAAAGACTGCATCACCGGTCCTCTGGGTCCCCTCTCAGCAAAACGAGTGTGGTCCCTGGAACTCAGCAACTCTGTCCAAGTGACTCCCACAGTTCAGTGACTCTTCAGTCCTAGTTTGGTGGAGGTAAGACCTTGCCTCCCCACGCTAGACTGCATTGCTGGGTACCGCGTGATTTGCAGCTGCTCCGGCTCCTGTGCACTCTTCCAGGATTTTCTTTCTGCACAGCCAAGCCTGGGTCCCCGACACTCTAACCTGCAATGCACAACCTTCTGAGTTGTCCTCCGGCATCGTGGGACTCCCTTTTGTGACTTCGCGTCCACTCCGACTTCCTGACTTGCTGCGCACCCCCTCTGTCTCCTCATCCAAGTGGCGACATCCTGGTCCCTCCTGGGCCACAGCAGCATCCAAAAACCCTAACTGCAATCCTTGCAGCTAGCAAGGCTTGTTTGCGGTCTTTCTGCGTGGGAACACCTCTGCAAGCTTCTTCAAGACGTGGGACTTCCATCCTCCAAAGGGGAAGTTCCTAGTCCTCTTCGTTCTTGCAAAACACCAAGATTCTTTCATCCTGTGGCAGCTTCCTTGCACCCTCAGCTGGCATTTCCTGGGCTCCTGCCCACTCTCGACACTGTCGCGACTCTTGGACTTGGTCCCCTTGTCTTACAGGTACTCAGGTCCGGAAATCCACTGTTGTTGCATTGCTGGTGTTGGTTTTCCTTCCAGAATCCCCCTATCACGACTTCTGTGCTCTCTGGGGGTTGTAGGTGCGCTTTACACCTACCTTTCAGGGTCTTGGGGTGGGCTATTTTTCTAACCCTCACTGTTTTCTTACAGTCCCAGCGACCCTCTACAAGCTCACATAGGTTTGGGGTCCATTCGTGGTTTGCATTCCACTTTTGGAGTATATGGTTTGTGTTGCCCCTATACCTATGTGCTTATTTGCAATCTATTGAAACTTTACACTGCTTGCATTACTTCCTTTTGCTATCACTTGCATAATTTTGGTTATGGTACATGTATCTTGTGTATATTTCTCATCCTCATACTGAGGGTACTCACTGAGATACTTTTGGCATATTGTCATAAAAATAAAGTACCTTTATTTTTAGTATATCTGCAGGGGTGTGGAATTTATTAAAATATCTACTTGTCCAGGGGACAGGTTGCTTCTCAAATCTACTTGTCCTGTAAAAAGATCTACTTGTCCCTTTGGTGCCATGTAGTGTGGCGACAAATTATGGCAGCAATCTCATTATGTAAGTGCTCTGATAATAGCCTCTCTGATTATGCCAGGGCTACTACCATAGTATGGCTTGAATACTTGCAGTTTCAATCCCTACTGTAGCAATTTCCTTATTTTGCCACCTTTCTGCAGATCTGCATAGTGGGGCTGGAGGAAGCAGTAAGCAATAGTTCCAGGGCTGGAATGCCTTTGAGTCTGCAAACCTACTAACCTGCATGTTTTAAAGATTTTTACCAGCTTCTCTCTAATATTTTCCCATAATAAGAAAGGTTGGACATTTACTCCTGACAATGGCAGAATTAGAACTTCTTCCAGGGTTGGGAAGAAAGTGGCTGGAGGGAAAATGAACTTGCAAATGCTCAATAGATTTTTACATGAGCAAATCTACACATCGTATTTACCCATGCTAAAATACAGTTCACAAATATTTTATAGGGGTACGACATATACCATGGGTGCACTTTTGTGACTTTCTTTAAGAATTTGGGGCCACATGTAGGTAGGTTCAGATTTGCGACCTGCAAATTGCGAGTCGCAAATCCGAATGTAGGATGGTGTCCCTGACACCATCTGTGATTCGCAAGGGCTTCGCAAATGCCCACCTCATGAATAATCATGAGGAGGGTCGCAATTTGCGACCCCCTCGCGAATGGCGGCCCTCACAGGGATGGTGGCCTGCTGGACACAGCAGACCACCATGTCTGTGACTGCTTTTCAAAAAGCAGGTTTTTTTTTTTTTTTTTTTTTTTTAAATGCAGCACGTTTTCCTTAAAGGAAAACGAGATGCATAACAAAAACGAAAAATGAAACGTTTTCGTTTCTATTTTTCAGAGCAGGCAGTGGTCCACAGGACCACTGCCTGTTTTAAAAAATTTTTTACAGTGACATTCACAATGGGGAAGGGGTCCCATGGGGATCCCTTCCCTTTTGCGAAAGTGTTAGCACCCATTTGAAATGGGTGCAAACTGCGATTGGTTTGCGCCCGCGTTCGCGGTCACAAAACAATCCTACATTGCAATGCGAGTCGCAATTAGGAAGGGAACACCCCTTATTAATTGCGAGTCGCAAACTCGCAAAACTGGGTTTGTGCATCGCAATGTGCTTTTTGCACGTCGCAAACAGCGAAAGTCGCTGTTTGCGACATGCAAAAAGCTACCTACATGTGGGTCTTGGTCCCTAATTAGGTCTGGAGTTAACAAAGACATTTTGTTTTTATTAAACTTCTATTTCTCTCTCTTTCGGCTGGCTTTACTGTGAGTGATCGCATTCGGCTCTTCCACAAGGAGCATATTGCCACACAAAGTAGTTTTGTTCAGTGTCAGGAACTACAGTGGCAATCAGAGACGTAACGAAACTGGAGGGTGCCCCTTTGCAAAGAACATGGAGGAGCCCCCTCTCCAGACTCACTCGGGGCAGGTGCTGTGCTGAAGTGGCCCCCTGGAGGGCGGGTGCGGGGCCTTTGTTATGCTGCTGGTGGCAACGTGTGCTTTTAGAGTTCAAAAACTTTTTGGGGGGGTTTTGCCAGTGTTTGTTACAATGTTGAGGTCCTGGTAGCTCCCACAGCAATAAAGTGTTACAAAAGCCATGTCAAAACAAGACACGCACTGATGAAACTAAAAGACTTATAAAAATATGTCAGATTAGTTGGCTTTGTCAGTGTTTGTTTATTTTCATGCTTCCCATAATCGTGTTGAAAATGGTTACACTGATTTTCCATTAGAAATATTTTTGGGAAATACTAGCATGCATCAACACATTTTACTAAATGACACTTCATTTGCATCTAATCAGAGAGCATTCTGGGAGCATTATATTTAGCCTCATAGCCTAAACTTTTCAAACATGTGTATACAGTTATTTTTTTTTTGTACTGGAACCAACGTCATTAGTGAAGTGTGACCTTAAAACATTTATTTACAGCACTCACCCTAATAATGAAGGCTTTCAAATAATGAACCATAAATACAAGTTCGAACAGCATTATCTTTTGGAAACACATTACCTCAACTGCAGAGAGTTCCACTCTCTGTAAACAGGAAGCCAAAGGGTTTGTGCTGCAGGGGGTTGGGCCTACTTGTCCCAAGGACAAAGTAAACATAAAAACTTGTTGCCCTTGACCCCAAACAAGATGTCCCGGGCGATAGGAATTCTGTGTATTGTGTTTTTCTATGATATTGTGCATATGACACCAGTGGTATAGTAGGAGCTTTACATGTCTCCTAGTTCAGCCTAAGCTGCTTTGCCATAGCTACCTTTTATCAGCCTGAGCTGCTAGAAACACCTCTTCTACACTAATAAGGGATAACTGGACCTGGCACAAGGTGTAAGTACCTCTGGTACCCATTACAAGCCAGGCCAGCCTCCCTCAGTCACGTTGTTCCGATCCCGCGGTCGGCCCTCCGAGACAGGGCGGAAGAAAAAGAAGAGCAGAACAACATCAAGAAGGGCCTCGGGGACCCTTCCAAAGCCCCGGACCCTTGGCACCCTTGGTCCCCAAAGAAGAAAAACCAACAGTGGAACCCCGGAGGACGTGTGACGTGACCCGGCGCTGGAGGCCTTGTTAAGGGGGTGGAGCCGCGCCCTCGAGTTGGAAGAAAAGCGGCTTTCCCGGACTCGTGGCGCCCGGCCCCTTCGGTGAGGACCTCCGTGCCTTCTCCCACGTCAGAGGGAGGTAATATGCCGATCTAGCGCCCCCGGCCCGATACCGACTACAGCGCGTGTAGGAACCTGGACTGGCTTGTAGTGAGTACCAAGGGGTACTTACACCTTGCACCAGGCCCAGTTATCCCTTATTAGTGTATAGGGTGTCTAGCAGCTTAGGCTGATAGATAATGGTAGCTTAGCAGAGCAGCTTAGGCTGAACTAGGAGACGGGTGAAGCTACTACAGTACCACCTAGTGTCATATGCACAATATCATAAGAAAACACAATACACAGTTATACTAAAAATAAAGGTACTTTATTGTGATGACAATATGCCAAAGTATCTTAGAGTGTACCCTCAGTGAGAGGATAGGAAATATACACAAGATATATATACACAATAGCAAAAATATGTGGTATAGTCTTAGAAAACAGTGCAAACAATGTATAGTTACAATAGGATGCAATGGGGAAACATAGGGATAGGGGCCACACAAACCATATACTCCAAAAGTGGAATGCGAACCACGAATGGACCCCAAACCTATGTGACCTTGTAGAGGGTCGCTGGGACTATTAGAAAATAGTGAGAGTTAGAAAAATAACCCTCCCCAAGACCCTTGAAAGTGAGTGCAAAGTGCACTAAAGTTCCCCTAAGGACAAAGAAGTCGTGTTAGAGGAATAATGCAGGAAAGACACAAACCAACAATGCAACAATGCTGGATTTCCAATCTGGGGTACCTGTGGAACAAGGGGACCAAGTCCAAAAGTCACAAGCAAGTCGGAGATGGGCAGATGCCCAGGAAATGCCAGCTGCGGGTGCAAAGAAGCTTCTACTGGACAGAAGAAGCTGCGGTTTCTGCAGGAACGCAAAGGGCTAGAGACTTCCCCTTTGGAGGACGGATCCCGCTCGCCTTGTAGAGTCATGCAGAAGTGTTTTCCCGCCGAAAGAACGCCAATAAGCCTTGCTAGCTGCAAATCGTACGGTTAGCGTTTTTGGATGCTGCTGTGGCCCAGGAGGGACCAGGAGGTCGCAAATTGGACCAGGAAGTAGAGGGGACGTCGCGCAAGACAAGAAGCCCTCTTAGCAGCAGGTAGCTCCCAGAGAAGTGCCAGAAACAGGCACTACAAGGATGCGTGAAACGGTGCTCACCCAAAGTCGCACAAAGAAGTCCCACGTCGCCGGAGAACAACTTAGGAGGTCGTGCAATGCAGGTTAGAGTGCCGTGGACACAGGCTGGACTGTGCACAAAGGATTTCCGCCGGAAGTGCACGGAGGCCGGAGTAGCTGCAAAAGTCGCGGTTCCAAGCAATGCAGTCTAGCGAGGTGAGGCAAGGACTTACCTCCACCAAACTTGGACTGAAGAGTCACTGGACTGTGGGGGTCACTTGGACAGAGTTGCTGGATTCGAGGGACCTCGCTCGTCGTGCTGAGAGGAGACCCAAAGGACCGGTAATGCAGCTTTTTGGTGCCTGCGGTTGCAGGGGGAAGATTCCGTCGACCCACGGGAGATTTCTTCGGAGCTTCTAGTGCAGAGAGAAGGCAGACTACCCCCACAGCATGCACCACCAGGAAAACAGTCGAGAAGGCGGCAGGATCAGCGTTACAAAGTTGCAGTAGTCGTCTTTGCTACTATGTTGCAGTTTTGCAGGCTTCCAGTGCAGTCAGCAGTCGATTCCTTGGCAGAAGGTGAAGAGAGAGATGCAGAGGAACTCGGATGAGCTCTTGCATTCGTTATCTAAGGAATCCCAAGAGACAGAGACCCTAAATAGCCAGAAAAGAGGGTTTGGCTACCTAGGAGAGAGGATAGGCTAGCAACACCTGAAGGAGCCTATCACAAGGAGTCTCTGACGTCATCTGGTGGCACTGGCCACTCAGAGCAGTCCAGTGTGCCAGCAGCACCTCTGTTTCCAAGATGGCAGGGGTCTGGAGCACACTGGAGGAGCTCTGGGCACCTCCCAGGGGAGGTACAGGTCAGGGGAGTGGTCACTCCCCTTTCCTTTGTCCAGTTTCGCGCCAGAGCAGGGCTAAGGGGTCCCCTGAACCGGTGTAGACTGGCTTATGCAGAATTGGGCACATCTGTGCCCAAGAAAGCATTTCCAGAGGCTGGGGGAGGCTACTCCTCCCCTGCCTTCACACCATTTTCCAAAGGGAGAGGGTGTAACACCCTCTCTCAGAGGAAGTTCATTGTTCTGCCATCCTGGGCCAGGCCTGGCTGGACCCCAGGAGGGCAGATGCCTGTCTGAGGGGTTGGCAGCAGCAGCAGCTGCAGTCAAACCCCAGGAAGGGCAGTTTGGCAGTACCAGGGTCTGTGCTACAGACCACTGGGATCATGGGATTGTGCCAACTATGCCAGGATGGCATAGAGGGGGCAATTCCATGATCATAGACATGTTACATGGCCATATTCGGAGTTACCATTGTGAAGCTACATATAGGTAGTGACCTATATGTAGTGCACGCGTGTAATGGTGTCCCCGCACTCACAAAGTCAGGGAAATTGGCCCTGAACAATGTGGGGGCACCTTGGCTAGTGCCAGGGTGCCCTCACACTAAGTAACTTTGCACCTAACCTTTACCAGGTAAAGGTTAGACATATAGGTGACTTATAAGTTACTTAAGTGCAGTGTAAAATGGCTGTGAAATAACGTGGACGTTATTTCACTCAGGCTGCAGTGGCAGGCCTGTGTAAGAATTGTCAGAGCTCCCTATGGGTGGCAAAAGAAATGCTGCAGCACATAGGGATCTCCTGGAACCCCAATACCCTGGGTACCTCAGTACCATATACTAGGGAATTATAAGGGTGTTCCAGAAAGCAAATGTAAATTGGTGAAAATGGTCACTAGCCTGTTAGTGACAATTTGGAAATAAATGAGAGAGCATAACCACTGAGGTTCTGATTAGCAGAGCCTCAGTGAGACAGTTAGTCACTACACAGGTAACACATTCAGGCACACTTATGAGCACTGGGGCCCTGGGTTACCAGGGTCCCAGTGACACATACAACTAAAACAACATATATACAGTGAAAAATGGGGGTAACATGCCAGGCAAGATGGTACTTTCCTACAGCGCCTCCCCCGGGGGAGAACAGGAGGAAGGCAGGGGGGAGTGAGGAGAGACGGAGGCGAAGGGATAGGGGCTACATGGGTGGCCAGCAACAAGCGCATCTCATGCCTTTCCCTCCCTCTTGATAGAGCAGGGAGCAGGTGGAAGGATAGGGGGCACCGAACTGCGGGAACAAAGGGAAAAGCAGCAGGGAATGAACAAAGGAACGAACAAATAAATAAATGACAGAAACAAATAAAATAAAATAAATTAAAAAAAAGGAAAAACCCACATGCACGGAGTGAGGAGGAGAGGAACAGGGGGAAAGAGAATAAACATTTTAAAAAAAGAGGGTGAGGAGAGATAAAGGGAGCACTACTGGACAGGGAAAACAAATACCAGAACATTGAAACAGAATATACACTGCCTGCCTCTGTTCCTCCCCCCCAAGCTACCTGAATACTGAGACAGGAACAAGAACCTCTGCTACTGTCTGTAGGCGCCAATGGAGCCCTGGCGACGACAATAGAAAAGGAACGCAGGAACAGGCACAGACAACCACAACGGGTAGAGGGTAAAGCACCATAAAGAGGGCCTCACCTACCCCTCCCCCGACCCACTTTAACAGGAGAATAGGAGGAACGGTGACGAAAATGAAACTGACTAACAGAGACAAGTAATTGGAGCTGCTTTCACGGCATACCCTGGATCATCATGTAACTCACACCGGTCTTGCTGTCTTAGCATCCCTATTGTCACCACCCCTATTACCTGCTGACAACAACGGATGGACCCTACAACGGCCTCTGGGACTATACAATGAAAACGGGGATAAAGAAAAGAACAAACAGAAACCAAAAGGTAAATTATTGAAAAACGGATAGGTGAAGAAACAGAGACGAGGACCGACTGACTCGTAAACCCCTACCCTCACTGTACCCCAAAGAAGATCTCGGGTCCAACTATGTAGCCCTCGCAGACCAGCAAGGTGATGCCCGGCAGCAAACCGAACCATAAACCCGCTGGCAAGCCGGCACAACAGCTATTATTCTCAGAGGCGCTCCACCAGAAACGACCAACCCCCATGGCAACAGAAACCCATCCATCACCTTCAACCCAGCCCGTTATGACATCGGACAAGGAACAGCCCACAACTATGGGACGGATACTACACGAGATCACTGCTCGTCGAATAGAGGGAATAGATGCTTCCATATCCTCACTGACCCTAGAAACCAAATCCATGCGGTTAGACATTGCAGGTTTGGAACATCGCATGGGATCATTGGAAACGCAGATGGCCACATCCCAGGATAGAGACCAGGACCTTCTCTACCTCAAGAGCAAACTCACAGACTTGGAGGACAGGAGCCGAAGAGACAACATTCGCCTACTAGGGATCCCGGAAAATGAAGAAGGCACCGACATACAGGCCTTCCTGAGCTCTACCCTTCCTAAACTGACTTCATTGAACTTTGATCCACCATTAGAGTTCCAACGCGTACATAGAGTAGGCCCGAAATGCTCCGACGCATCCCTAAGGCCCCGTCCGATCATCGCTTGCCTCCTACGCCACAATCAGACCCAGCAAATATTACAAATAGCGCGTAACCACGGCCCCTTTCGGATAGGCCAACACGACATTCGGATAACAGCCGACTACTCTAAGGATACTAATGAGCGCAGGAAGGCCTTCCTAGCTTTAAGACCCCGACTTCGTCAACTAGAGATGAAATACAGCCTCTTTGATCCTGCAAGAATGTGGGTCACCAAAAACGGAATATCCAGGGACTTTTACAACCCAGAAGAATTGAAACTATTCCTTGACTCTTTTCAACACCAACCTACGGATTTTATAAGTACAAGTTGTCCACTAGACGTCTCAGGGGGCAACGAGGACAACGGAACCTTACTCCCAGGACTGGAGAATGAAGGCGCAAACCGCCATGATATCGACACCGGTCAAAGGGGCCTAGACAGACTAGCTAGATCGCATGATGATAGGGGACAGGTCCTACACGCGGTGGAAGTCCACACCCAGTTATCGGAGAGAGATAAATCCCGCTCACCTCTGAAACCAGCGACCGCATCCCCCTGAGACGACGACCTACTGCAGTGTATACACAAGACAACTACGACACCACCGAAGGGCGACTGGCGACAACCCTATGGACAGATGAGTACACATTTGGACTTTCCAATTGTGCTTATTTTATAGCCATTATTACCATCTTCAATAATAGATGTTTAATAGGTCTATGCTCTCCGTAGAGGAATATAAGGTTCTATGTTGCAACAATATGGTATGGACTGTCTGCTAAAAGGTGCAAGGTACACATATTAGTGCATAGATCAGATTTAACCACCCCCCTCCCCCCCATAGGTCGCACATAAGTCAGGTTCTTGCCCTATAAGGTCGCAACCAGACACACAACCAAATTTCTAACAAATAAGCAGACACCCTCCTCACTCCACCACAGAACAATCCACAGTAACAACGCAACACAGCTACATTTGACATAACATGTAAACCATATCAATAAACCTTTTCGTCAGATTCCGCTAACTCCCAACCCTCACACAGAAGTCATAAATAAAAAACGAACCAAGCTACGCACAGGGACACAAATACTGACACTCAACAGGGTAACAGAATGGTGGGAGAACTTGTAGCAGGAGATGATATATCACGTAAAATAGGGCGTCGCACGATCATGATCACATCACCGGATTAGTTAATAAACTGACATTCCCTAAATGTACTTCACAGTATTATGACGCAATAATACATTACAAGACACATATGTTAAAGTAAGAATCTCACATTAGATACACATGGATCAGGACCTATTAACCTTTACTACCAACTATAAGATACGCCACAAGATACGCGACCTAAAAGATAATGATACGATTGTATAGTAAGGAACCCTGTTATACTATGTTATGTCACGTTATAAGAATTAATAGACTATAATGATACCATGATATATGTTGCAGTGAAATTATATAAGTATAGAAGCATCTAAATTGTAAATTGCAAATTGTTAATTGTTATGCGCAAATATACTCTATAGTCCTTACCCGGCCCCACACCGCAATGCCCTATGCCCCCCCGCCCTCCTGGCCCCGCACCCCTCCTTTTATCTCCTCTCTTATATTATATTATATCCCATTTCCTATATCTTGTCTCCTAGCACTCTTTTCCCGTCTCTGCGAACTCTTCCCCTCCCTCTCTCCCACCACAGCACCCCTATAACGCAGAACCTAATATGACGGCACTAATCAAGCATGGGAGGCCACCCAGCGCCCCGTAGGCGTGAGTATACCAACCATACGAGGCATTACATCAGATACCTATGGACATCAGAGCTCCCAATAATACACGGACACCTATATCAACACATTAAGCCCTCTTCGCTGCCCGCACGTTGTCCTTCCTCCCCCCGTTACCCCACCCCTCTCCCTCCCACCCAGGACAGTAAACCCCGATCATGATTACTAACATGGCTACTACTCCTCCTCGGGCCTCTTCCATGGCGCAACCGGGATCCCCCCCCCCCTTGGAATTAGGAGCCCGCACACCCCTCTGTCATGAATCAGTACCGGCTGCCCTCTGCCCATTCGCCGCCTACCCGGCAGAGAGATCGCTCCGACAGCACGGAGAGCTCTGATAGGAATCGGACTCGCCGTCTACAGACCTACCCATGGGAGGCTTCTGACCCCTAGCCTCTATCTGTATTTACCCCCTCCTTCCCCTTTCTTCTTCGATCCTCCCTATTATTTCACTTTATCTCATCCTATATATTAACGTCAACACCCCCTTCTCCCTCTCTCTTCTATTATTTTCACTTTATCTTCTATCCCTTATATAACCTTGTTAACTCTCTACTCCCCCTCCTCCCCCCCCGTTGGAGTGTTCGACCCCCACCGACTGACCCCTTCCCCCCCTAATTATCATATCTCAGTGAGCACAGTCTCTATTCCATCGGCAAAGGTACCTCCCCTCCCCTTCTCTTCTCTTACACCTGCCACTCACAGGATCGCTGAGATCTCGTCTTACCATCTAGAATGTCAGGGTACGCCCCCCGTATGACGTGCCCACTCTGAACCCTCTCTTGGAATGTTCATGGCATGACGAACTATATCAAATGGAAAAAGATTCTATCCTATCTCCAATCCAAGAGAGCGGATATAGCTCTGATCCAAGAGACGCACCTACATAATGCAGAATCCAGCAAACTCAAACGTGACTGGGTAGGAAGGGTTGTCTTTAGCTGCTGCCCAACTAAATGCGGTGTACCAATCCTAATACGTAAATCCCTTCCGGTCACGATTATCAAAACATGGAATGACACAGAAGGGAGATATACATTCACTAAACTGAAAATAGGAAATACCTCCCTATGTGTGGGCTCTGTCTATGCACCAACTGGCACAAAGCGCCCCTTTTTCCTGCAACTAAACCGTCTATTGACTGAAATAGGAACGACCCGCTACATTATAGGGGGAGACTGGAACCTTGCTTGAGACGCCATACTGGACAGGACAGGCCCCATAGATGTGGACAACAACCACAATAGGGCATTATTGACGGACATAACCACGGACGCAGGTTTAGTCGACTGTTGGAGGCTAACACACCCAAAGGACAAAGAATATACCTTCCTATCATCTGTTCATGGCACCCAATCTCTTCTGGACTGTTTTTTTGCATCACATACCGTAATTCCCCAAATACAAGACACTTGTATCCTAGATAGTGGACTCTCAGACCACTCCCCGATTCTTCTCTTGATAGAAGCAGGGCTGGCCTCCCCCGGTCGTAAACCATACGTTTTGCTATACACAGATACCGCTCCCCACAAGGGAAGGAACAACTTAAGGCCCACATATCTACGTACATGACCGAAAACACGGGCTCTGTGGCGTCCAAACGGGTGTTATGGGCAGAGGCGAAGGCCACCCTGAGAGGGAATATGATGCGTGACGTGGCACTAGCCAACAGAGACAGGAAGGTCCGCCAGCGCACCTTAGAAAATGAGAACCAGAGCCTTACCAAACAATACACTACTCATCCGACCCCTGAGCTACGCCGCTCACTCGAACGGGCCCGAATGGCACACAATGAGCTTTACACAACACAGGCGGAATACGCGCTACAAAGATTGCGCAGCCGCCATTATGAGCAAGGAGAAAAGGCCGGACGCCTTATAGCGGCACCGCTCCGGCAAAGAGAAGACGCCTCCGCCATTCCGCCCATAACGTCCTCCTCAGGAGTGGTATTGACCAACCCGCAAGACATAGTGAATGAATTTCCTGCATACTATCAGCATCTTTACAACCCTGAAACACCGACCGACCATACAGGGACTAAAAAGTTTCTCACCGCGGCCAAAATACCCCGCCTATCGAAAGCTGTCCATGCTCTACTTGAGGGTGATATAAGCAGGGAAGAAATAATACAAGTAGTCGCAACCCTCCCCTACCATAAATCGCCGGGAGAGGACAGGTTCCCAGTGGAATTTTATAGATGGGCTGGAGAAGAGGCAATCACAGCAGTACATGAGGCGCTCTCGGAGGCATGTCAGGAGGGTTCTTTGGGCGCCCTCTCCAATAGAGCCACAATCGATGTCTTACCTAAACCAGGGAGAGATCCCTTACTTTGTGGCAGCTATCGCCTGTGAGAATGTAGCCTCTTTCTAGCCTTGTTACCCCCACTTTTGGCCTGTTTGTGAGTATATGTCAGGATGTTTTCACTGTCTCACTGGGATCCTGCTAGCCAGGGCCCAGTGCTCATAGTGAATACCCTATGTTTTCAGTATGTTTGTTATGTGTCACTGGGACCCTGCTAGCCAGGACCCCAGTGCTCATAAGTTTGTGACCTATATGTATGTGTTCCCTGTGTGATGCCTAACTGTCTCACTGAGGCTCAGCTAACCAGAACCTCAGTGGTTATGCTCTCTATTTACAAATTGTCACTAACAGGCTAGTGACCAATTTCACCAATTCACATTGGCATACTGGAACACCCTTATAATTCCCTAGTATATGGTACTGAGGTACCCAGGGTATTGGGGTTCCAGGAGATCCCTATGGGCTGCAGCATTTCTTTTGCCACCCATAGGGAGCTCTGACAATTCTTACACAGGCCTGCCACTGCAGCCTAAGTGAAATAACATCCACCTTATTTCACAGCCATTTACCACTGCAATTAAGTAACTTATAAGTCCCCTATATGTCTAACCTTTACCTGGTAAAGGTTGGGTGCTAAGTTACTTAGTGTGTGTGCACCCTGGCACTAGCCAAGGTGCCCCCACATCGTTCAGGGCAAATTCCCCGGATTTTGTGAGTGTGGGGACACCATTACACTTCTTCACTATACATAGGTGTAGGAGGCTGGCCTGGCTTGTAGTGGTTACCAAGGGGTACTTACACCTTGCACCAGGTCCAGGCATCCCTTATTAGTGTAGAGGGGTGTCTAGCAGCTTAGGCTGATAGAAAAGGTAGCTTAGCAGAGCAGCTTAGGCTGAACTAGGAGACGAGTGAAGCTCCTACAGTACCACTAGTGTCATATGCACAATATCATAAGAAAACACAATACACAGATATACTAAAAATAAAGGTACTTTATTTTTATGACAATATGCCAAAGTATCTCAGTGAGTACCCTCAGTATGAGGATAGCAAATATACACAAGATATATGTACACAATACCAAAATATGCAGTAATAGCAATAGAAAACAGTGCAAACAATGTATAGTCACAATAGAATGCAATGGGGGCACATAGGGATAGGGGCAACACAAACCATATACTCTAGAAGTGGAATGCGAACCACGAATGGACCCCAAACCTATGTGACCTTGTAGAGAGTCGCTGGGACTGTAAGAAAACAGTGAGGGTTAGAAAAATAGCCCACCCCAAGACCCTGAAAAGTGGGTGCAAAGTGCACCTAAGTTCCCCAAAGAGCACAGAAGTCGTGATAGGGGAATTCTGCAGGAAAGACCAACACCAGCAATGCAACAACAATGGATTTCCAGATGAGAGTACCTGTGGAACAAGGGGACCAAGTCCAAAAGTCACCATCAAGTCGGGAGTGGGCAGATGCCCAGTAAATGCCAGCTGTGGGTGCAAAGAAGCTGCCACTGGATGGTAGAAGCTGAGGATTCTGCAAGAACGACAAGAGCTAGAAACTTCCCCTTTGGAAGATGGATGTCCCACGTCGAGAAGAGTCGTGCAGAAGTGTTTTCTCGCAGAAAGACCGCAAACAAGCCTTGGTAGCTGCAAAGCTTGCGGTTAGGGTTTTTTGATGCTGCTGTGGCCCAGGAGGGACCAGGATGTCACCAATTGCGTGAGGAGACAGAGGGGGCGTCCAGCAAGACAAGGAGCCCACTCAGAAGCAAGCAGCACCTGGAGAAGTGCCAGAACAGGCACTACAAAGTGGAGTGAAACAGTGCTCACCCGAAGTTGCACAAGAGAGTCCCACGTCGCCGGAGGACAACTCAGAAGGTCGTGCAATGCAGGTTAGAGTGCCGTGGACCCAGGCTTGGCTGTGTACAAAGGAAATCCTGGAAGAGTGCACAGGAGCTGGAGCAGCTGCAAATCACGCGATTCCCAACAATGCAGTCTAGCGTGGGGAGGCACGGACTTACCTCCACCAAACTTGGACTGAAGAGTCACTGGACTGTGGGAGTCACTTGGACAGAGTTGCTGAGTTCCAGGGACCACGCTCGTCGTGCTGAGAGGGGACCCAGAGGACCGGTGATGCAGTTCTTTGGGGCCTGCGGTTGCAGGGGGAAGATTCCGTCGACCCACAGGAAATTTCTTCGGAGCTTCTAGTGCAGAGAGGAGGCAGACTACCCCCACAGCATGCACGACCAGGAAAACAGTCGAGAAGGCGGCCGGATCAGCGTTACAAGGTCGCAGTAGTCGTCTTTGCTACTTTGTTGCAGTTTTGCAGGCTTCCAGAGCAGTCAGCGGTCGATTCCTTGGCAGAAGGTGAAGAGAGAGATGCAGAGGAACTCTGATGATCTCTTGCATTCGTTATCTAAAGAATTCCCCAAAGCAGAGACCCTAAATAGCCAGAAAAGGAGGTTTGGCTACTTAGGAGAGAGGATAGGCTAGCAACACCTGGAGGAGCCTATCAGAAGGAGTCTCTGACGTCAACCGCTGGCACTGGCCACTCGGAGCAGTCCAGTGTGCCAGCAACACCTCTGAATCCAAGATGGCAGAGGTCTGGGGCACACTGGAGGAGCTCTGGCAACCTCCTCTGGGAGATGCAGGTCAGGGGAGTGGTCACTCCCCTTTCTTTTGTCCAGTTTCGCGCCAGAGCAGGGCTGGTGGATCCCTGAACTGGTGTAGACTGGCTTATGCAGAGATGGGCAGCATCTGTGCCCATCAAAGCATTTCCAGAGGCTGGGGGAGGCTTCTCCACCCCAGCCTTCACACCTATTTCCAAAGGGAGAGGGTGTTACACCCTCTCTCAGAGGAAATCCGTTGTTCTGTCTTCCTGGGCCAGGCCTGCCTGGACCCCAGGAGGGCAGAAACCTGTCTGAGGGTTTGGCAGCAGCAGCAGTGGAGACCCCGGAAAGGCAGTTTGGCAGTACCCGGGTTCTGTGCTAGAGACCCGGGGGATCATGGATTTTTCTCCCCAATGCCAGAATGGCATTGGGGTGACAATTCCATGATCTTAGACATGTTACATGGCCATGTTCGGAGTTACCATTGTGATGCTATACATAGGTAGTGACCTATGTATAGTGCACGCGGGTAATGGTGTCCCCGCACTCACAAAGTCAGGGGAATTTGCCCTGAACGATGTGGGGGCACCTTGGCTAGTGCCAGAGTGCCCACACACTAAGTAACTTTGCACCCAACCTTCACCAGGTGAAGGTTAGACATATAGGTGACTTATAAGTTACTTATGTGCAGTGGTAAATGGCTGTGAAATAACGTGGACGTTATCTCACTCAGGCTGCACTGGCAGGCCTGTGTAAGAATTGTCAGATCTCCCTATGGGTGGCAAAAGAAATGCAGCCCATAGGGATCTCCTGGAACCCCAATACCCTGGGTACCTTAGTACCATATACTAGGGAATTATATGGGTGTACCAGTATGCCAATGTGAATTGGTGAAATTGGTCACTAGCCTGTTAGTGACAATTTGGAAAGCAGAGAGAGCATAACCACTGAGGTTCTGGTTAGCAGAGCCCCAGTGAGACAGTTAGGCATCACACAGGGAACTCGTACATATAGGCCACAGCTTATGAGCACTGGGGTCCTGGCTAGCAGGGTCCCAGTGACACATAACAAACATACTGACAACATAGGGTTTTCATTATGAGCACTGGGCCCTGGCTAGCAGGATCCCAGTGAGACAGTGAAAACACCCTTACATATACTCACAAACAGGCCAAAGGTGGGGGTAACAAGGCTAGAAAGAGGCTACTTTCTCACACTAGGCATGCTCCCTTTGCAGGTACCCCTTTCCCTTCTCCGGATGATCGAGGCCTCAATAAGGTCTTTCGTCTGGGGCTCTACACGCCCAAGACTGAAGCCTGCAATACTATTGGCACGACGACTCTATGGTGGATTAGGTTTACCCTCAGTAGAACAATATTCTTTAGTTCTACAATCGCAATTGGCCTATACATTACCAGGCATACCGGACCCTCCACAATGGGTAACGACTGAGAATTTACTTCAGGGACAGCACACAGAATTAGGAGGGATATACACTGATTGTTCCCATCCGGCCAACCCTATCCTCATGGCCACAAATGCAGCATGGCGCAGAGTACACCGCCTATTAGGCATATACCCCTTCCTACACGCCCAGGCTCCTATAGCAGGAAATAAATGCATAAAAATAGGAGGAAACACTTTGCAGTGGCCCCAAAGGAGTATTGCTGGAATTCATAATATTTTCCAAATAGTGGATGGTGATCACCTTCGAACCTTTGATTCCCTACAGGAAGAATTTGGCATCGACAAGCAAGATTGCCGATATATGCAGCTTAAGCACCGCACGCGCAAGGCACTAGGAACCCCCCGTGGACAGTTAAGATTTCACCCATTGTCACTTATCTGCAGACGTGGGGTCGACACAGAGGCGTCATGGCTGGCCTTTACGTAGAGATAACAAACCACCTTTACTCGCAGCCCCTCATAGAGCGGCTGCGTCTAAAATGGCAAGAATGACTGGAGACAGTCTATACCGAAGAAGAGTGGCCGGACATAATTGAGGCCCTTGACAGGGGGGTCCGAAAGGCCCGTTTGAAATTTTGTTTATTTAAAATTCTTCAAGACTAGTACTGGACCCCCATGAAACTCTTCAAAGCACGCCTGATACCACACGCGAAATGCTGGTGATGAGCGGACCTCCAATGTGACCTACTTCATATTCTATGTCATTGCCCAATGATACAACCCTTAAGGGATACAGTGCGTCGCACACTCGCGGAATCCATACTTATACCAGACCCGACACCATCATCACTTATTTTTCTACATGATATGCGTCCATATCCCTCCCTATCACGACCCCAAAAACGGCTGCTTCATACGGCAATCGCCACAGCTAAAATCTGTATACTTCGACACTGGAGGTCTAGCATAGCCCCAACATCAGCAGAATGGATGACAGCCATGTTCCAAACTGCCACTCATGAACGTGTAATTCATAATCTACAGGACCATGCGGCTCTGTTTGCGGAAGTCTGGAGTCCCTTCCTGATGAGATTATGAGGTGGCGGGAGGAAGACTGGTGGACAGGGACAGCAACACCAGCAGCTGACACTCCAGGACCCTCTCCACCCCCTCCCCCCTCCTGCCCCCTCCTTCCCCTCCCCCTCCACCTCCCCTATTATTATTATTTTTCTTCTCTTCTATCCTCCAGATCGCCCGCTTGGGGAAATGCTCACCTCCCCGGTCCGTTCATTTACGCACCAGATGATTCGCCCCCTCCCATCCTATTTGGCCAGTCCTTGAACACAATGCATATAGAAAGATCTCGACCCCTGACACACCCAATCCCGGGTCTACACGGGCATCCCCTCGCTCACTTGCTTCCCTTCAGTATCTCCTCCCTTTCCCAGACAGGAAATAATCGGAACACTTAATTATCTAGAAACACTGACTCTTGGATTCCCCCCCACCCCTCCCTCCCCCATCCACTTCTTTCCCCCCACCCTTGTTTCCTTTTCTTTCCTATCTATCCCTCTCTCCCCTATCCCTCTTCCCTGCGGTTCTTTCTTTCCCTTTCCCCCCATATTGCACCCTCATGCTCCCCCCTCTCTCACTCCTCACTCTTTTGGTTGCTATCTTTTCACCTATCAATCAGTATATTCAGCAGATTGTATGTACCCATATATGCATAGTGTAACTATTTGATGTAAAGTGGAACGCTGAAAATTTGCTTATATAAATATATTCTGTATCGCCTTATAATTTCCATTAATAAAAACTTTAATAAAAAAAAAAAAAGAATTGCAAACAGTAAAGGTGATTGAGGGCACCCCTTCCTGGTAATTGAGGGCACCCCGCCTGGTGTCCCTCATGATCCTAATCTTAGCAGTAGCTCTCCAATTCAAAGAAAGCATGTGTAGGAGCCTTGATGTATTGCAGGAAGTTGGCTTTCTTCTAGCATGGTTAACCCCATTTTTGGCCTGTTTGACAGTGTCTGTCAGTGTGTTTTTACTGTCTCACAGAGATCCTGCTGGTCAGGACCCCAATGCTCATAGTTTGTGGCTTATATGTCAGTACGTTTTACTGTTTTGGCAGTATGCTTGACTGTGTCACTGGAGCCCTGCTAGCCAGTGGTTATGCTCTCTCTGATTCTAAATTTTTACTTAGATACTGGAAACCCAGTATTCCACTCCAAATTGGCACACTGTACCCCCAATATAACTCGTTAGTATATGGTACCTAGGTACCCAGGGCATTGGAGTTCCAGGAGATCCTTATGGGCTGCATCATTTCTTTTGCCACCCATAAGGAGCTCACACAAACACTTCTTCAGGATTGCCACTGCAGCCTGAATGAAATAGTGTAAGCACTATTTCACAGCTATTTTCACTGCACTAGGTCACTTACAAGTCGCCTATATATTTAACCTTCAGACCCTGAAGACTAGGTGCATAGTACTTTTGTGTAAGGGTACCCCGGCACTAGCAGAGATGCCCCCACGTCGTCCAGGCCCTTTTTCCCGGACTTCATGAGTGCGGGGATGCCATTATAATTGTGCACTATATATAGATCAATACATGTATGTAGCTTCACAATGGTAACTCTGAATATAGACATGTGAGGTGTCTAGGAACTGGACATTTTACCCCCAATCTGATTCTGGTATTGGGAGGCCAATTCCATGCACCCTGGGGGCTCCACCATGGACCCCCAGTACTGCCATACCAGTCTTCTGAGGTTTTCACTGCTGCCCCAGCTGCTGCCACCTCACAGACAGGCTTCTTCTTCTTCTCTCCTGGAGCTTGGGCAGCCCAATCCCAGGAAGGCAGAATGATTAATTTTCTTTGGGACAGGGGTGCTACACCCTCTCTCTTTGGAAATAGGTGTTACATGCGTGGGAGGAGTTTCCTCCCACAACCTCTGGAAGTGCTTTGAAGGGCACAGATGGTGCCCTCCATGCATACTCCAGTCTACACCGGTTAAGGGACCCCTAGCCCCTGATCTGGCATGAAACTGGACAAAGTAAAGGGGAGTGACCAATCCCCTGTCTATCACCACCCCAGGGGATGTGCCCAGAGCCCCTCCAGAGTGTCCCTGGTTTTTGCCATCTTGGATTTCAAGATGTTGGGATACTCTGGGAGCATCTGATTGGCCAGTGCCAGCAGGTGCCATCAGAGACCCCTCCTGATAGGTCCATAGGCCTATTTAGGGTCTCCTGTGGGTGTTTCCTCAGATTCGGTTTGTAAGACTGCACCAGGATTCCTCTGCATCCTCTGCTTCAGCTTTTGACCGTCGGCTCAACCGCAGACTAATCCAGGAACACTATAACTGCAACAAAGTATCCAAGAAGGCTACTACAACTCTAACTTCAGCTCCTGCCAGTAATGTATGTTTGTATGTATGTATGCCGTAATTTATAAAGCGCATTCCTACTCAAAAGAGCGTTGAAGTGCTATGAGGGGAGAACGTGAGAAGAAGAGGGCACAATAAAGTGTACCAGCCAGAAAGAAAGAAAGAAAAAGAGTTATAAAGCACACAATGAACAGAAGAAAAACAAAAGTGAAAAGCTGAAACACCAGTAATAAACCACCTGGAAAATAAATTTAACGAGGAAAGAGCCAAGTTTTTACCAATTTCCTGAATTTCAAATAACAGGATTCTTGCCTGATGTTCAGAGGGAGCAAATTCCACCTTCTGGCAGCTGCCACAGTAAAGGCTTTATCCCCCCCCTTTAGCTTTATAGGTTCAAGGGACCTGTATCCGATAAGCTTAAGAGGACCTCAGATTTCTCTTAGGTACATACCAATGAAGTCTAGAAGTCAAATACCGTGGTCCAATTCCATGAGCTGCCTTAAATGTTAGACAGAGCAATTTAAACTGTATACGCTGAGCCACCGGCAACCAATGTAATTGCTTAAGGCTCTCTCTAATAGATATCCACCGAGGGAGATTGAGAACCACTCTGGCAGCGGAATTCTGAACTAATTAAGCCTGTTAATCAGCACCTTGTCTAAATTAAGAAATAAGGCATTACAATAGTCTACCTTAGACATCACTAGTGCCAACATGGCAGATACTCTCCATTCATGTGACAAATAGGGGGAAAAAATTCTAAGCATTTTAATGGACTATAAACTGATGTTTACTGTATGATTAACCTGCTTTTTAAATGATAACTGTTCATCAAACAGAATGCCCAAATTTCTGCTAACAGTAGAGGGCTCAGGACAATTGCCACATTCAGAGGGCCACCACCGTGAGTTCCATAACTCCTTCCCAAATCCAAAACATAAAATTTCAGTTTTGGTGGCATTCATTTTGAGCCAATTGGTATTCATCCATTTACTCACTGCCAGCATGCAATTGCTAAACCGATTCACCACCTCCTCCCATGGCTGATTAATAAGAATAATAAGCTGGGAGTCATCTGCGTAAGAAGATGGAATGAAACCAAAAGTTCGAATTAAACTAGCCAATGGAGCTACATAAAGATTAAACAACGTGGGGTTAAGGGAAGATCCCTGAGGAATCCCGCAAGGCAAAAGATAAGGTGTAGATTTGAAATTGCCACAGCTAACTGTGGTCCATCTATTCGTAAGAAAGGACTCCAAGAGCTTAAGCGCCCGGTCCCTTATCCCCACTTGATAAAGCGAGACGTCAACAATATAGGAGAAATAGTGTCAAAGGCCGCAGATAAATCCAGAAGAACCAGAATAGCCCCCTGGCCTTCATCAACTATCCTCCGAATAGCGTCGGAGGAAGAGATCAAGGCTGGTTCAGTGCTGTGCTCTTTCCTGAAACCATGTTGGGAAACATCAAGGACTTCCGCTTCAGTTAAAAACTCAGCCAGTTCCAGATTCAGAATTTTTTCTAAAATCTTCGCCAAATATGGGAGACGTGCTATTGGCCGCAAATTACTCAAGTCCTTGCTATCACCGTCTGGCTTTTTCTTAAGGGGTATCACTATAGTTTCTTTCCAGGAAGAAGGGTACACCCCAGACGTTAATACCTCTTGATAGATAGGAGCTAATATCCAAGCCATCAGATCAGGAACCAGATGAAAGATAGAAGGAGAACATGGATCAAGAGGGGAGCCAGACTTGATTTTGATAATCCTCTTTTTAATATTGTCCAAGGTAGGAAGATGGAAATCTGATAACAGTGATTTACCGCTTGCAATAGAACTAGCAGGTGTCACGGAAGGAAATACTCCAGATATGTCCTCGAGAGCAAAGCAGCCATGTATTTGTAAAATCTTCTCAAAATGCATAGCAAACCTATCACAGAATTCCTGAGAGTTTTCTAAACCAGCAGGCTTAAGGGGCACAGATAAAGCCTTAATAGTCTTGAAAAGCTCCCTAGGGGAATTTAATGCCTCCTTTACTTTAGTGGTGTAGAAATTAGATTTGGCCTTAAATTGCGCTGCGTTATAAACCTTTAAAGTGGACTTAAGAACCGCCCTTTCCTCAGGAACTGGATTAAGTTTCCATCGACGTTCCTGTTGTCGGTACTTTCTTTGAAGGAGTTTAAGCTCCTTTGTAAACCAGGGATGACCTGGTTTCTTCCGACTGCTGGGTCCCCTAAATATGGGGGGCACCAGTAGGTCCATAGTCATTTCTACCCCTTGCTGAAAACTATCAAGCAGGGGCAAGGCTAAACTCTTCACCTTATCCCAGCCAGCTTCTAAAGCCGGGCCTAATTCCTCTGCTTTAACCTGTTTCCATATCCTAACCACTCTACCCATCTCCAAGTCAAAATCACAGGGATCCTTAGAGGCGAGTTTAAAACTCAACAGGTAATGATCCGTCCAGCTCAGCTGCACGATGGTTACAGCCACCTGTTGAGAGGCTCGTGCAAAGACCCCATCCAAGATATGCAATGCAATATGGGTTGCTGATGAGACTCTAGAAGTCCAATCCAGGGCCTCCATAAAGTCTATTAATTCACAGATCATGGGAGTAGATGTCTCATCAAAGTGAATGTTAAAGTCGCGCAATATAACAGTCAGGGACAGGACCATAGGTTCTATCAACTTGGCCCAGGACTGTAAGAAATATTTGGGCGGTCCTGGCGGGCGATATATCAACAGACCCTCCAATAATACCCCACTATTTTGGGAAATCTTAAAGGCCATTGCCTCACACGTTTCAGTGGAAGAACTAAGCCATGTGCACACAAGCGTAGACCTACAAATAATAGTCAGACCCCCCCCCCCCCCCTATTCTGAGGTCTGTCGAGTCTATAGTAGGTGAATCCTGGTGGGGAGGCGGCCACAAAGTCTGGGTCAGATTCTACTTTACCCCAAGTTTCAGTATTAAATAAACAATTGATCTGCCAAGTATCAATCATTTTGCTGACTTCCAGTTTATGTTTGGGGAGGGAGCGGGCATTTATTAAGGCATACTGGATAAAATGATTATAGGCTGCCTGCTGTTTCAATACTTTCCCCCCAAACCCTAGTGGCCTGTTATCCTGTCTTCTGACCTCAGTTAACTTGGTAAGGGCTTGGGCACACCAATTACATGTTTCACAGGTCCACCCTCACTTAAAAGCTTAGAATTCCCAATAGAGGTGGACTTAAAAAAGGACTTTCTATACTTTTCCTCTCCCCAGGGTATTACACATTTATGAAAAAGGGCAGCATCTCTGGCCCCTGGGCCTGTTTGGGCGCAGACGGGCTTGCCTTTGGTGCGCCTTTGGCGCGCCAGTGGCGCGGCCGCTCGTTCCGGCACATTTATGCCACAGGAACGAGGCCCAGACCAAGTAGTCCCCAACAACTAGACCGCTAAACTGTGGTACAAACAGGAAGGAGGGCTCTTACTGACCCTCACTTCCTGCTATATGCCAAAAAGACAGAAAGCCTTCACGAACTGCCTCCATGGCACTGAAATACAAAGCAGCCCTCCTGCAGATGAAGGCAGCCCCATCTCCTCTGTATCCCCTTCAATAAAAATGAAAAAATGAAATAGTTAAAAAGGTAAGAATATTTAGTAAAAAGCACGTAAAAAGCACACAAAAAGTGAAGAATATTTTTAGAAAAATACCCACAAAACAAGTAAAAGTAACCTTATGATTGGCCACCAAAAACACGCTCTCCTCTGCAACAGCTTCCAGATTGTGCACCCGTTGTTTGCCTGTCTTCATTCTGCACCAGAAGGACTGAAGGAATCTCCCATAGAGTGATGGAGTCACTTCCGTGCTTCAGCAGGCACCTCTCTGCAGTAACAACCGGTACTCTGGTTCCCCTCTCCCGACAAAGAGCCTGGATCCTGGAACACAAGCGGTGGACTAAAGTGACCCTGACTATCCAAAGGTCAAGCGGTCTAAATTTGGTGGAGGTAAGACCTTGCAACCCCGTGCCAGAGAGTACCCCTGTGTACCAAGTGTTGTGCAGCTCATAGGACTTCTGTGTGCTTCTTCAAGACATCCTTTGTGCACAGCGTAGCCCAGGTCCCTAGCACTCTATCCTGCAACGCTCAGCTCTGTGAGTTGTTCTCCGGCGGAGTGGGATCCCTTGTTCCCCGGCAGAGTGGGATTCCTTTGTGTAGTGCTGCAACGGCTGCCATTTGCAACTCCTTTGTCCCCATGCTGTGGGACTCCTGTCTATGCTGCTTGGTCTTCTGATGGTTCTCTGAGTTGCAGAAAACCCCCTCTGCCTCCTTCTCCTAGGTAGAGTTGACCTGGTCCTTCCTGGGCCCGGGCATCGCCATTTATTCACGAAATGTGACTTTTGCATTTAGCAAAGCTTGTTAGCGGAATCCTGCAACGCAAACCAGAATGCATTCATCCATTCGGCATGGGACATCTTTGCACCAACCAGGAACCTGCATCTATCTTCTTTGGTGCAATACTGCCTTTTTCTGCTCACCAGTGGTTCTCCTTTTGCACCTTCATCCGGGTTAGCAGGGGCTCCTGTTCTCCCTGGACTCTTCAGTGCTTCTTGAACTTGGTCCCCTTCTTCCACAGGTCTTCAGGTCCAGGAATCCATTGTTGGTGTCTTGCAGTCTCTTCTGGTTCTTGCACTGTCTTCTACCACGACTTCTGGTGTGTTTTTGGAAACTTGCTATGTTTTATTCCTGCTTTCCCGGGTTCTGGGGTGGGGTATTTTACTTACCTTTTGTGTTATCTTACACTCCCAGCGCCCCTATACACACTACACTTGCCTAGGTGGGAAACCAACATTAACATTCCACTATTTTAGTATATGTTTTTTGTTGCCCCTAGGGCCATTGCAACCTATTGGTATTTTCACTGTTTGCACTATTTTATGACTGTTTTCTTACTTGATTTTGGTTACTAGTGTATATTTTATATATAATACTTACCTCCTGAGGGAGTATAGCCTCTAAGATATTTTTGCCTTGTGTCACTAAGAATAAATTACCTTTATTTTTGGTAACACTGAGTATTGTCTTTCTTGTGTTTAAGTACTGTGTGACTACAGTGGTATTGCTAGGGCTTTGCATGTCTCCTAGTTTAGCCTTGGTTGCTCTGCCTACAGCTACCTCTAGACAGCCTGGCTTCTAGACACTGCCTACATTTCACTAATAAGGGATAACAGTACCTGGTATAAGGTGTAAGTACCATAGGTACCCACTACAAACCAGGCCAGCCTCCTACATGTATGCGATTATTGACTTGGTTAGCTGGGATGAAATCTTCATCTCTGTAAGGTCTTTAAACAGAAACTTCCAGATCACAAAGTCAAATGCTTTCTTTGTGTCTGAATCAACACACAGCTCATCCTCTCCCTCTCAGTCAACCAACCTCCACAGAAACAAACTTCCAAAACACCATGACAGACATGGCTGCCTGAATGAAGTCCACCTGCCTCAAGCTGAACTTAGACAAGGCAGAGATCCTCATCTTCGGAAGCCAGCCTCCCCCCTGGAATGACTTGTGGTGGCCCACCGCCCTTGGCTCCCCATTGACACCCACCAGCCAAGTATGCCACCTCAGGATCATCCTGGATACCCACCTGACCATGAATTAACAAATCAATGCGGTTTCCTTCGCCTACTTCAACACCCTTTCTCATGCTTCACAAGATATTTCACTGGATACCAATCTCCACAAAGAAGACAGTTACTCAGGCCCTCATCTCCAGCTGCATCGAATATGGCAATATACTCTTCATCGGAACCAGAAAACAGCTCGTACACTGCCTACAGATCATCCAAAACACTGCAGCCAGACTCATCCTCAACTTCCCCAGGACAGCCAGCATCACTACCCAGCTAAGGACCCTCCACTGGCTCCCTGTTCAGCAAAGGTGCCTCTTCAAACTCCTCAAGCACGCATATAAGGCCCTCCACAACACCTGACTCACGTACATCAACAACCGCCTCTCAATCCACCAACCCACCAAAGAACTCCGTTCAGCCACCCTAGCCTTGGCCCACACCCCAAGCATCCACCGTAAATGCCTCGGAGGATGTTCCTTCTTATTCCTTACCGTCAAACTCTGGAACGACCCCCCCATCTACCTTTGCAAGTCCCCCTCCCTGAAGAACTTCAGAAACCAACTCAAGACCTGGCTTTTCAACCACCACCTCTTCCAGCCGGGCTAGGCCTGCAGCACCAAACTAGCACTTTGAGACCCCCCGGGTGACAAGCTTGCGCTCTACAAGAACCTCTTGTTTGATTGATTGAAAAACAGAAAAGCGGCCAGCACCTTATGCACTGTAAAATATTCTATGCGTTCCAACATAAAGTGCATGTTAGAGTACAACTGTCATGTTTGGTGTAAATCCATTTTTGTCTGTCTCTATGAAATTTAGGATTACAACAGATATCCTTAAAGCTAAAATGATCATAGAAATGTTATAGCTAGAATTTAATAAAGTAACACAACAAATTCATATCTACTGGATTGTTTGGGAAAGCATATCAAGACCCCTTTCCTAAGTGAAGGTGAGGAATTCCAGATCTTAAGGATATGATTTTAAAGGTCCCTAAGAGGGCTTATTAACTGTTTTAGCATATACTGATACCACTCAGACAGGAAACCATCCTTTCCCGGAACCTTATATTTGGAAAGAGCTTTAACTACTCTAATTACCTTCTCCTGTTCAACTTGTTGGACAAGACTTCCAGCCTCTCCTAAGGGTAATGAGGGCAAAAGTAATTCAGCCAGGAAGGTTGACATTTCCTCATCATAAGGGTTAAGATTTTCTTCATAAATTTTCTGATAATGCTTACAGAATATTTCCCCAATTGTTTGTGACTCCATAACCCCGGCCTTGGGTTTCCTGCTCTTAACAATAGTATTTCTAATGGTTCTAGCTGAAGTGTTCCAAGCGAGTAACCTATTGCTGTACTCTTCTTCCTCTCAAAGTTGTTAATAAAAATATTGAGCAGCTATCCTTTCTGTTTCTATCGAGAAAGTGCAAAGGTCTTATTTGGAGATCTACTTATCCTAGTGTCGCTGTCTGTCTTATACATTCTGGCCTAGGAAAGAAGTAGAGCTGCGGTCAGGTCCTCAATCTTGCTGTTGTCAACCTTTTTAATGGTATAGTGAAAGGATATTACCTTACATCTCAAAGTTGCCTTGTATGCCTCCCAGATATTCTCAGAAGAGGAAGTACCATTATTCTCTTTGAAAAAAGGTGGGTTTTACCCCCCATTTCTTCCAGGAATATTTCTTTGGATAACAGTGATCTGTTTAATGAGGTAATTATACTCCTACTGCAGTGTAGTCAGAAAAACAATTATAGATGTGATGCTTGGACTGTGGACTTTGATACAAAAAAGTAATCAATCTGAGAAGCTGTTTGATGGCAAGAAGAGGAAAAAAGGGCAGTTCGTCTGCTTAGGCTTAGATCTAGATCATGGATCTTCGAGGCCAAGTTCTTCCTTCAGCCTCATAAATGCCTTTGCTACCTTCAGTTTGAGTGGATTCTCTTCAGATGGCTTCAATCCAATTCTAGGGACTGAGCAAAGTTAAAATATCCCCCAATTATAGCTACAGGGGGGAACTGAGCTGTTTGAAGTATCAGCTCTTCAACAGGATCATCCAAGGTTGAGCCATAAAATGAAACAAATGCAACAGGTCACTGATCTGCCAAAAATTCCATTACAGCCTATCTTCCAAAAGTCCCCTTTGTACATTATCCTTCCATCAACTATTAACCAGTACTGCCACACCTCTAAGGGCAGCCAAAGTGCAAGAGATCTGTTGTAGCTGACAGGGAGCCCACTTGAACAAAATACACTTATCTATAATAATATGAGTTTCCTGAAGAAGTACTACACCCACTTTATGTTCATTAAGCCGCCATAAAATCACCTTCTGTTTCTTCAGATTGTTTAAACCATTAAGGTTTATAGAAACAGCCTTTACCTTAGGCACCTTTGTATACATTTATACATAAATCTTCTAGGAGCACACTTTAGGGTCATCTCTTTAGAGCCTGATAGTGGAAGGTGTATATATGTGATGTACTATGCCTTATATCGTCTTGATTTTGTTTTGGACTAACCACTGTTTTCTTTCACCTACTGGTGCTGACAGCTTATCTGGAAAATGCCTACAAAAAGTAGAAGAGATATATGAAACAAGAGGGTGTTTAAAACCAGTCAATATAAAATAAAATATGTGACAGAAGTCTAAAGAGCTACCTAACTTACACTGTCTAAATTGAAAACTGTGATGGTAATCCCAACATAGCCGGAAGGCATATACATTATGAAATGAAACTGAGGGTCGTAGCACACAAATTGATCACTGTTGATGCTAATTAAGACATAATCCTTGTCAGAGACTTGTGCTGGCTGGTGTCAAACAGCTGAATAGCTGGAGCAGTGCTATTTTACCATAATAGACAGTGGCAAATGGTTGCTTGTCAGGGAAATTTTAACGGCATCTGTTGCTCTTGGATGGACATGCAGCAACATCTGTTCATGTATCTAAATTAAAATGAAGATAACACAATGACATAACAAAACAATATAACAGCACAAAACATTATAGGGCACTACAAAGCAGTCAAAACAGAATGCAGCATAACAACCACATTACAACACAATGAAATAACAGTACAAAACCCAACAGCACAAACAAAACAGAAAACATCATCACCACAATAAAATGGCACACAAAAAATATGCACCTTTAGGAAAAGATAGATCTCCAGACCAGAGTTGTAACACCTGTCAAATTTAATAAGCATTGCAGGATACATAGAACGTCCCATCCACAGTGGCAGCCAGGGAGTAACTGATATGCAAAGCTCTATTTTGTCACAAGGTCTCATTCTAAGTTCTGCATTCTACATTCTACATTCCTGTGTTAACCCCACATTAAAGATACCACCCCCAATACAATACACAAACTAAAAAATACTAAAGTAAAATGAACATACACAATTAATCACAGCAGGAATAGGTACAATGGTACACAAAAACATTATACTAAGGTGAATGTACACAATGAATCACTGTAAGAATTAATGATTCTGTGCAATGACACAGTCTTTCATAAACTGGGTGGAACCACTGTCCGCTTATTCCTCCTCAGTACTGGAACATCATGTGTACATTTTTCAAACCCTTTGTGACACGATGCAACAGGAGCAATAATGGCTATTCTATTCAAGTTCCAAATGTGATTATCACTCAATTTTACCACATTGTGAATTTTATGACTGACTGGTGGGAAAAATGTGAAATCTCTCCATCTTTTTGGATAACTCACCTTTACCATGTCACCTAGGGCCAGATGTATGAAAAGTTTTTGCACTCGCAAACGGTGCGAATCTCAAAAATCGTCGGTTTGCGAGTGCAAAAACGTGGTCTGCGATGCATGAAAGGCATAAGCAGACCAAAAATAAGAAATCGCAAAAATTTGGATTTTTTGCGTTGCGACCTGGTTTTGCAAGTCACATTTTGCGATTCAGTATTTCCAGTAGGAAATTGCGAGGCGCAAAATGCGATTTGCAAATTCCAAGTCGCAAATAGATGCATCAAAAAAATCGCAATTGGCGATTTTTCGCAGAATGCCATTTTGCACATGCAAAATACCACTAAGTGAAACCAGGTGCAACCTATATAAAGAGGCCCAGAATGCCTCAGACTCTTTTCCACAATGGCTGCACTCTACGTCATGGCGAGGAGGATGAGGATCTTGGCAGGTTTGAGGAGAGGGAGGAGGAGACAGGAGCGCATTTTCAGAGTGCGCATTACACTATTTGACCAGACGGAGAAGGAAATATTTGAGAGGTATAGGTTGAACTCAGCCATGATACTTGATCTGATAGCTGAGCTACAACCCATACTGCAGCGCAGAACACAAAGGACTCACAGCATACCCACCCATGTGCAGGTATTCTGCTCCCTACACCTACTCGCGTCAGGGAGCTATCAAGGGGTCATAGCAGCGGATGGGGGGGGTTTCACAGAGTCCCCTCTCCAGATTTTTCAATGCATTTATCAACGTCATGCTAAGCAAACTCCAACAGTACATCAGATTCCCCCACACCCCACAGGATACAGCAGACAAAAATAGAGTTTTACCAGATAGCACAGTTCCCCCACGTCCTAGGTGCCATAGATAGCACACATGTGGCAATCTGTCCACCATCAGCCACAGAGTATGTGTACCGAAACCATAAATACCAACATTCCATGAATATTCAGGTGATATGCAATGCCTCCTATATCATAACTGATCTCGTGGCCAGGTACCCAGGGAGCACACATGATTCGTACATCTTTCGCCACAGTGGCATTCACACATGACTGCTAGCTGGGGAGTTTGGTGAAGGATATCTACTAGGTAATGTCACTCTGTACACTGGTGCATAGATGGCGAACCCATGTCAGATGGCTCAGTTACTCATCACACCTTCTGTCCCTTCCAGAAGACAGTGCCTACGCAGTGCGCACCTACATGATGACGCCCTACCTCAATCCCACAACACCAGCAGAACGGAGATACAATGCAGCACACAAGGCAACCCACAACGTGGTGGAGCGCACATTTGGACTGCTGAAGAGTCGCTTCCGTTGCCTCCACAAAAGTGGAGGGGCACTACAGTACAGTCCAGAGACCACATGTAGAATAGTGGCTACTTGTGCAATCTTGCACAATATAGCTACAACCAGGGGCATCCCTATAGAAATCAGTGACACTGAATCAGATGAGGATGACGATCCCATACCACCTCTACAGCCAGCAGACAGGACCAGTGCAGCAGAGGGAAGGCAAAGGCGTGCCGACATCACACACAACCATTTCAGATGTGAGTATGAATGACAAAAATCCACTGACAACTGTACCTGTAGTGATATGAATTTATTACCTTACGTCAGGTAATGAATGAGTGATAACTAAAATAAACAGGTGATGTTAGAAACGCAAATTAACAAATGAACAGAGTCACGCACTATTCCGTCATAGTGGCAACAGCAGTGTAATGGCAGCAAGAGTCACTTTCTCCTCCCACGCACACCACTCGGGTGCCCAGTTAAGTCACTGGTACCTTGATTGTCACCTTCAGTGCCAGTGCTGCACCTGGCACTGCGCAGTCTGGTGTCTGCTGCTGGTACGGCAACACTACTGAGGCTTGAACTGTCCTCAGTGTCCCCCAAGGCTACCTCACTGGGAGTGGCAGATCTCTGTCCCATTACATGTTCAATCACATTTGTGAGGTGCACAAGTCCCTGGACAACGTCCTTGCTGGTATGTGCAGCCTCCACTTGTGCCGCCACTGCGCGACGGGCAATTAGTGCTGTTGAGTTCGACATCCTGTTGGAGGACCTGCAGTAGTTGCCTAACATTGTCCGGAATCTGTGTTCCTGTCTGCACCGGCTAACCCTTTCATGGCGCAGCTCCTGGCAGAGGTCACGGACTGCACTAGTTAGGTCCCTGGTGTCCTCAGAAGCCTGCACCTGTCCCTCACGCAGCTGTGTAATGTTGCTATTTAGTGCATCCAGTTGCAGATGCAGGCCCATCATGTGTCGGTTGTGCAGTCGCAGGTTCCGGTCCAAACTAAGTATGCGCTTGTTTTGCAGGCGCTGCTGCTGCAACATAGCAGCCTCAAGGCCCCCGAACAAGGACGGACCCTCACCTGCCTCATGAGGTTGATGCTGGGACTCTGTTGCAATCCTGTGTGGCGCTGGCTGACCCCTGCCCTCCAGAATCTGTTTGGTCCTGTCTGGTGCAGACGGTGTGCTTGGCCCTTCCTGCTGCACATTCGAGTCGCCACTGAACTCTGGCAGTGGTAGTACCCTGGGCCTGCGGCGGACAGTGGAGATGTGGAGGGACCCACTGGTGTTGGTGTCCAAGGGCTGATGGGTGTCCGTCTCCCCTACACATGGACTGTATGTGGCTGCTGGGCCTGGCCCACCTGCAACAACAACATGAAGCATGTCAGTTCTGTATGTTACATTATCTGTCAGAAAATGGCAATAAAGGTACAGGTACTGCTCTACATGGTGTTGTGTGTGTTGTGTTACCTTGGTTGTCACTATAATTCATTACATTGTTATGCTACTGTCTGTACTAGTTTGTGGACCGAAACTCCCATAATGCATTGTTGTGCTGCTTCTAAGATGTGGACTGGACTACTTCACACACTGCTTCACATTACATTCTAATTGCTAAGAGGCTTTTGTGCACACACATATCGGGCTCACAAACAACATTTCACTTACCTTGGCTGGTACTCGGTGTACCGGAGGTGTCGATGTCTGTGACCCCTATCACAGCTTCAGGGAGGAGTGTGGATTCCACCAGGTCCTCCAATGCTGTGGATGGTGCTTCGGTTGGTAGTCCGCCACCTGTACCCCTGGCCTCCGCAAGTCTCCTTGCCACCCTCTCCATTGCCCGGGAGCGCAGGTCGTACCACCTTTTTTTTTATCTCCTCTATGGAGCGCTGTGCCACTCCAATGGCGCAGATTTTTCCTTGAATGTCCAGCCATAATCTTCTTTTTTCTCTCTCAGGAACCTGGAGTGAAGATTTCCCGAACAGGCGGACATGGCTCCTCACCACCTCTTCAGTTAGGACCTCAAGCTCCTGTTCACTAAATTTAAGCTTGCGCTTCCTTTCTGCCTTCTCCTGTGATGGTCCTGGGGTCTCCATCCTGGCTCAGGTGTTTCTGCTACTGCTGAGTGCTGCTCTGTGTGGCTGGGCTGCTCTCTCTCAGGATGCTGGTTTGGGTGTGGCACCTGAAACTGCCTGGGATGACTCATTTCCTGCTGGTGATGTCATCAGGCTCCTCCAGGTGTGCATTCTCGAACTTTCTTGCAATTTGCGATTTTTTACCGAATCGCCAAAAAATCGCAAATTGCGAGAATACAAATTGCGATTCGGTAAATGGGCCTCGCAAACCCCAAATAGCGATTTTTAAGAAATCGCTAATTCTGAATCGCAATTTTGTTACATGGCCAATTGCGACTCTGAAATAGCGATTTCTTAAAAATCACTATTTGTGATTCGCAAGCTCATGTTTTCATACATCTGGCCCCTACTTTCATCTTTGTCAACGAGGTGGCATATCTTGCATCAAAGTTGAGCTTTTGTTTTCTTATATTCTTCTTTTAAGCTTCTTTCTATTCCTCCCTTTCAGGGACTTTGCCCACATTTTTGCAATTCATCGAACTCGGATATAACATTGTGTTGGGCCTCCTGCCCCTGAATACTTCAAACGGTATGTTGTTTGAGACAGAATGAGGTGTCTATATATTTTGATCCTTTCAACAAACTCGGATTTCCAATCTCTGTTTTAAGACTTTGCTATTTGGATAGACTCCTTCAGTACTCTATTAAACCTCTCCACCATTCCATTCATCTCTGTGTGACAGAGAGAACATCTTTCATGTTTAACTTCTCTTTTCAAGAAAATATATTTCATTTCTTTGGATATCAGTAGTACACCGTTATCTGTCAAGATTGACTCAGGCAATCCTTCTCTACTGAATACATAATTTAGAACATCAATGACCTTACATTTTTCTATATGTTATGTGATGCATATTTCAGGCCATCTCAGGAACATGTCAATTAAAACCATAACACAGTACTGCCCTGACTTGCCAGTAACACATCCCTATATATCTGATGCAACCTCCTTCCATACCCTCGCTGGAGATTCTCTCACAATCATGGGTTGTACTCTGGTCTAGCTAACTTTGTCACTGACGCTACACTCTATACAGTCTCTCACGACTCTTTGCACTTGGACATCAATTCCAGGCCACCAATAGTAAAGTATAATACTTTCCTTAGTTTTTGTAATACGTTGATAACCTTGATGTCTCAAACAGATAGATTTTTCTCTGATCTTACTGAGGGGTACTAATCTTGTGTCTCTCCAAAGCAGATCATCACTAACAGACAGTTCATCATTTATATTCCTAAATTTCAGAATTTCATCACTTGTCTCTCTTTTTCTACACCATCCACTGAAGACTAGCTTAGCTACTTCTTGTAATATAACCTCATTAGCCAACAAGTTGTCCCATTCATCTTCCCGCAGTTTATCACCCTATGTCATCCTTATTTTTGACTTGCAAAGACACTAAATGGGATAAACAATCTGTTCCTTTATTTCCGTCCTCAGAATATATTTCACTTTAAAATCAATCTTGTAGAGCAACAACCCACTTACATATTCTTGAAGGTATGGCATCTACGTTTTTCTTTGAAAATACACCCTTCAAAGGTTTATGATTGGACCTAAACACAAAGCTTTTCAACTTTTTTATAGTCCAGTAAATGCACAGAGCTTTCTTCTCATTAACTGAGTAGTGATTCTCAGGACCCTCCAGTGCTTTAGATAACAACATTGTGTTCACTTCTTTTCCTTCTCTCACCTGTTTTAGCACTACTACTAAGCCTTTCGCACTTGCATCAGTGACCACAGTGGATTGCCCCATAGTGTTGATTAAATTCAGAATCACACTGGGAAGACCGCGAAAATTCACTCCTTTCTTCAAGAGAGTTATCATAGTGTGCGCGCGACTGGCAAACTTAGGCACAAGCCAGCCCTATTGTTCAGGACAGGGGGATTATCAATAGTGTTTACCAATTGTTCCTTGTGTTCGATTTTGTCAGTTTGTGTCCTAGATATTCAATTTCTGTAAGATTGAACTTTTATTTATTCTCTCTCAGAGTAAGCCCTCTTTCTTTAAACCTTCCTAGATCTTGGCAAATCCCGAAGTCATGTTCTTGTTGAGTAGAGCCGAACATAAATACATCGCCCAGATAAATCTTGACACCAAGTAAACTACCTAAGACGTCTTCCATTGCACTGTGAAACACTGAAGAGGCTGAGTTTAACCCAAACGGTAGCCTCATGAATATAAATAGCTCTAAGGAAGAGATTAACAAAGTTAAATTTGCAGACTCTTCATCCAGCCTCATCTGACAGTAAGGGGCCCCGAGATCTAATGAAGAAAATACCACTGCACCATCAAGCAGGGTAAGCATTTCAGCAAAATTGGGTGTGGATGTCTATCCACTACTATGTTCGTGTTAAGGCCCCTCAAGTCCATACAGAGCCTAATCTCTCCAAAGGCTTTCCATGCAAGCACGACCAGTGCCATCCACTCAGTCGCTTCAGTTTCTAAAATAAGACTTTCACTCTTCAACTTGTTAAGCTCAGAGAGCATGTAATTTCTCAGAGCTAGAGGCACACCCTGCATTTTACACACAACTGGTATGGTTTTGTGCTTAAGTATATTCTTGTGGGACTAATTTGTGAGACACCCTAACTTGTTGCTAAAAATTTCTTCAAATTCGCTGCATAAATCCCCAGCTAGGTCATTTCCATTTCTGTCCACTATATTAACATCAACATCAACCTTTTCTTCAATCTTTAACTTTTTACCTGGAAACCTCTCCTATGCTATAATACACAGTTCACTATTAGAGTCCAGCATAATGTCAAAATCCATTTAAGGTAACTACCTTATTAAGCTGTCCGTTTTACATGAGATGTGAACTTTACCTGTAGTTAAATCACCTTTATATCCTAGATCACCCCTATCAGTTGGCCACCGTATGCCAAGGGTTTGATGTCTGTTTTAAATAACTTGAATTTGTCCTTTAATTTCTCCAGATAGAATTCTTTAGGGATTAGAGAAATGTTTGCACCTGAATCAAAATAACATCTGAATGCATTGGCTATTCAACTTAGCATCATCAACTGGACCTTTACCCTTGTTTTGGTCTACTGTGAGTACAACCTTGCCACAATGTAGTTCATTGTAATCATAGTCGTTTTCATCTTCTAATTCTACTTCTTTCACACGTTTAGTCTTCAGTGCCTTACAGCACTTAGCCAAATACCCTGTTTTATTACAATTACAACACTTGATGGAAACAGCAGGACATGATTTACTGTAAGCTAAATGTCCAACATTCCCACATCTGAAGCGTTTTTTTTTAATGCTTTTTTGGGGAAAGGAATTAGAGATACAATCCAAAAGTTTAGGAGGTGTTTAGCTCACACACTGTACTTTCTCTACAGGCCCTGCATCTCTATCCATTTTCTTCACTTTTACACATACAAGTGGGAGTTCAATGCGTTTTGCTACCTACAGCACCTCATCTAATTTTGGATCATCTCTCTGCCACAACTCGTCTCTAACTTTTTCAATATTTCAGTCCAGTGTGAACTGGTTGCATACCCACTCTTATAACAAATTTACTAGTAGCACCTAATTTAAGTAGATCTGTGACAGAGTATTCTATAGATTATTGTGATCTTGGTACTCTGTCAAAGTGAAAATGCTCTAGGTTTGTGATCACTTTTGTCAAGTAGTGTTTATCTAACTTCCTCAGACACTCTCCAAATTCATTTAAGTTATCAGACTCGGGCCCTGATTATGACTTCAGCAGACGGAAAAGCCCATCTTCCGAAGTTCAGAAAGGGTATGTTGCCGATAGTGTGGCAGCCTCCCTGCAGAGGGCCATTATGAATTTCTCGCTGGGTCAGAGGGTGGAATCTCAGTTTGAAACAGCCTACAGCATTGTCTCCAGCTCATTAAAAGAGCCGGCGGCAATGCTGTAAGTCACAGAATGCACCAGCACCCTGTGAGAAAGTAGCCTCTTTCTAGTCTTGTTACCCCCACTTTTGGCCTGTTTGTGAGTGTATGTCAGGGTGTTTTCACTGTCTCACTGGGATCCTGCTAGCCAGGGCCCAGTGCTCATAGTGAAAACCCTATGTTTTCAGTATGTTTGTTATGTGTCACTGGGACCCTGCTAGTCAGGACCCCAGTGCTCATAAGTTTGTGGCCTATATGTATGTGTTCCCTGTGTGGAGCCTAACTGTCTCACTGAGGCTCTGCTAACCAGAACCTCAGTGGTTATGCTCTCTCTGTACAAATTGTCACTAACAGGCTAGTGACCAATTTTACCAATTTACATTAGCTTACTGGAACACCCTTATAATTCCCTAGTATATGGTACTGAGGTACCCAGGGTATTGGGGTTCCAGGAGATCCCTATGGGCTGCAGCATTTCTTTTGCCACCCATAGGGAGCTCTGACAATTCTTACACAGGCCTGCCACTGCAGCCTGAGTGAAATAACGTCCACGTTATTTCACAGCCATTTTACACTGCACTTAAGTAACTTATAAGTCACCTATATGTCTAACCTTTACCTGGTAAAGGTTAGGTGCAAAGTTACTTAGTGTGAGGGCACCCTGGCACTAGCCAAGGTGCCCCCACATTGTTCAGAGCCAATTCCCTGAACTTTGTGAGTGCGGGGACACCATTACACGCGTGCACTACATATAGGTCACTACCTATATGTAGCTTCACAATGGTAACTCCGAATATGGCCATGTAACATGTCTATGATCATGGAATTGCCCCCTCTATGCCATCCTGGCATAATTGGCACAATCCCATGATCCCAGTGGTCTGTAGCACAGACCCTGGTACTGCCAAACTGCCCTTCCTGGGGTTTCACTGCAGCTGCTGCTGCTGCCAACCCCTCAGACAGGCATCTGCCCTCCTGGGGTCCAGCCAGGCCTGGCCCAGGATGGCAGAACAAAGAACTTCCTCTGAGAGAGGGTGTGACACCCTCTCCCTTTGGAAAATGGTGTGAAGGCAGGGGAGGAGTAGCCTCCCCCAGCCTCTGGAAATGCTTTCTTGGGCACAGATGTGCCCAATTCTGCATAAGCCAGTCTACACCGGTTCAGGGACCCCTTAGCCCCTGCTCTGGCGCGAAACTGGACAAAGGAAAGGGGAGTGACCACTCCCCTGACCTGCACCTCCCCTGGGAGGTGTCCAGAGCTCCTCCAGTGTGCTCCAGACCTCTGCCATCTTGGAAACAGAGGTGCTGCTGGCACACTGGACTGCTCTGAGTGGCCAGTGCCACCAGGTGACGTCAGAGACTCCTTGTGATAGGCTCCTTCAGGTGTTGCTAGCCTATCCTCTCTCCTAAGTAGCCAAACCCTCTTTTCTGGCTATTTAGGGTCTCTGTCTCTGGGGAAACTTTAGATAACGAATGCAAGAGCTCATCCGAGTTCCTCTGCATCTCTCTCTTCACCTTCTGCCAAGGAATCGACTGCTGACCGCGCTGGAAGCCTGCAAACATGCAACATAGTAGCAAAGACGACTACTGCAACTCTGTAACGCTGATCCTGCCGCCTTCTCGACTGTTTTCCTGCTTGTGCATGCTGTGGGGGTAGCCTGCCTCCTCTCTGCACCAGAAGCTTTGAAGAAATCTCCCGTGGGTCGACGGAATCTTCCCCCTGCAACCGCAGGCACCAAAAAGCTGCATTACCGGTCCCTTGGGTCTCCTCTCAGCACGACGAGCGAGGTCCCTCGAATCCAGCGACTCTGTCCAAGTGACCCCCACAGTCCAGTGACTCTTCAGTCCAAGTTTGGTGGAGGTAAGTCCTTGCCTCACCTCGCTGGGCTACATTGCTGAGCACCGCAACTTTGCAGCTACTCCGGCCCTTGTGCACTTCCGGCGGAAATCCTTTGTGCACAGCCAAGCCTGGGTCCACGGCACTCTAACCTGCATTGCACAACTTTCTAAGTTGGTCTCCGGCGACATGGGACTCCTTTGTGCAACTTCGGCGAGCACCATTTCACGCATCCTCGTAGTTCCTGTTTCTGGCACTTCTCCGGGTGCTACCTGCCTCAGAGAGGGCTCCTTGTCTTGCTCGACGTCCCCTCTCTATGCTGGTCCAATTTGCGACCTCCTGGTTCCTCCTGGGCCTCAGCAGCGTCCGAAAATGCTAACCGCACGATTTGCAGCTAGCAAGGCTTGTTGGCGTTCTTTCGGCGGGAAAGCACTTCTGCACGACTGTCCACGGCGAGAGGGATCCGTCCACCAAAGGGGAAGTCTCTAGCCCTTTTTGTTCCTGCAGAAACCTCAGCTTCTTCTGTCCAGTAGAAGCTTCTTTGCACCCGCAGCTGGCATTTCCTGGGCATCTGCCCATCTCCGACTTGCTTGTGACTTTTGGACTTGGTCCCCTTGTTCCACAGGTCCCCTAGATGGGAAATCCACAGTTGTTGCATTGCTGGTTTGTGTCTTTCCTGCATTATTCCTCTAACACGACTACTTTGTCTTTAGGGGAACTAAACCTCTCCTGGGGTGGCACCTGTTCCAAGGGAATCATCAGCTGGCAAAGCTGTACTCCCTGAGGTAGAAGTACCTCTCTGTGGGATAACTAACATTGGTGACAAAAAGAGCACCATTTTAGTTAACATGGAGCATCCCTCCAACCCTCCCAGAGAAACTTTAGTGCAGAAACCCTGCACTGCCTCACAACACTTAGGACAGTATCCCTGCCCTAGTGTGGAGCTCATAGGACAGCATCCCTGCCCTGCTCCAACTCAAGAGATACAGCATCCCTGTTCTCTCTTCCAGGTATATGGACAATGTTTTTGCCCAGCCATGGCTTTTCTGAGACAGCATCCCTGTCTGGCATTTCCATCACTACAAATAGGTTCAGTGGACAATTCCCACTGCTCTAAACTAAAACTTACTGATAGAAACTCTGAAAATACATCTTCACATTGTTGCTTAGCTAAAAAACTTCAAACAGGGTGGTTTACATCCCCACAGGGAAGTAACCATATAGTGGATGATAAAGGGAGTAACCAGTCTACTGCAGAGCTACTCTCTACTTATCACCACTTAGACAATAAAGTCTCAACTGGCCAAGGTTAGCCTTATTGTCCTTCGTTTGGGGGGGGGGGGTTGTGTGAGAAAGTAGCCTCTTTCTAGCCTTGTTACCCCCACTTTTGGCCTGTTTGTGAGTGTATGTCAGGGTGTTTTCACTGTCTCACTGGGATCCTGCTAGCCAGGGCCCAGTGCTCATAGTGAAAACCCTATGTTTTCAGTATGTTTGTTATGTGTCACTGGGACCCTGCTAGTCAGGACCCCAGCGCTCATAAGTTTGTGGCCTATATGTATGTGTTCCCTGTGTGGTGCCTAACTGTCTCACTGAGGCTCTGCTAACCAGAACCTCAGTGGTTATGCTCTCTCTGTACAAATTGTCACTAACAGGCTAGTGACCAATTTTACCAATTTACATTGGCTTACTGGAACACCCTTATAATTCCCTAGTATATGGTACTGAGGTACCCAGGGTATTGGGGTTCCAGGAGATCCCTATGGGCTGCAGCATTTCTTTTGCCACCCATAGGGAGCTCTGACAATTCTTACACAGGCCTGCCACTGCAGCCTGAGTGAAATAACGTCCACGTTATTTCACAGCCATTTTACACTGCACTTAAGTAACTTATAAGTCACCTATATGTCTAACCTTTACCTGGTAAAGGTTAGGTGCAAAGTTACTTAGTGTGAGGGCACCCTGGCACTAGCCAAGGTGCCCCCACATTGTTCAGAGCCAATTCCCTGAACTTTGTGAGTGCGGGGACACCATTGCACGCGTGCACTACATATAGGTCACTACCTATATGTAGCTTCACAATGGTAACTCCGAATATGGCCATGTAACATGTCTATGATCATGGAATTGCCCCCTCTATGCCATCCTGGCATAATTGGCACAATCCCATGATCCCAGTGGTCTGTAGCACAGACCCTGGTACTGCCAAACTGCCCTTCCTGGGGTTTCACTGCAGCTGCTGCTGCTGCCAACCCCTCAGACAGGCATCTGCCCTCCTGGGGTCCAGCCAGGCCTGGCCCAGGATGGCAGAACAAAGAACTTCCTCTGAGAGAGGGTGTGACACCCTCTCCCTTTGGAAAATGGTATGAAGGCAGGGGAGGAGTAGCCTCCCCCAGCCTCTGGAAATGCTTTCTTGGGCACAGATGTGCCCAATTCTGCATAAGCCAGTCTACACCGGTTCAGGGACCCCTTAGCCCCTGCTCTGGCGCGAAACTGGACAAAGGAAAGGGGAGTGACCACTCCCCTGACCTGCACCTCCCCTGGGAAGTGTCCAGAGCTCCTCCAGTGTGCTCCAGACCTCTGCCATCTTGGAAACAGAGGTGCTGCTGGCACACTGGACTGCTCTGAGTGGCCAGTGCCACCAGGTGACGTCAGAGACTCCTTGTGATAGGCTCCTTCAGGTGTTGCTAGCCTATCCTCTTTCCTAAGTAGCCAAACCCTCTTTTCTGGCTATTAAGGGTCTCTGTCTCTGGGGAAACTTTAGATAACGAATGCAAGAGCTCATCCGAGTTCCTCTGCATCTCTCTCTTCACCTTCTGCCAAGGAATCGACTGCTGACCGCGCTGGAAGCCTGCAACACTGCAACAAAGTAACAAAGACGACTACTGCAACTCTGTAACGCTGATCCTGCCGCCTTCTCGACTGTTTTCCTGGTGGTGCATGCTGTGGGGTAGTCTGCCTCCTCTCTGCACTAGAAGCTCTGAAGAAATCTCCCGTGGGTCGACGGAATCTTCCCCCTGCAACCGCAGGCACCAAAAAGCTGCATTACCGGTCCCTTGGGTCTCCTCTCAGCACGACGAGCGAGGTCCCTCGAATCCAGCAACTCTGTCCAAGTGGCCCCCACAGTCCAGTGACTCTTCAGTCCAAGTTTGGTGGAGGTAAGTCCTTGCCTCACCTTGCTAGACTGCATTGCTGGGAACCGTGACTTTTGCAGCTACTCCGGCCTATGTGCACTTCCGGCGGAAATCCTTTGTGCACAGTCCAGCCTGGGTCCACGGCACTCTAACCTGCATTGCACGACCCCCTAAGTTGTTCTCCGGCGACGTGGGACTTCTTTGTGCGACTTCGGGTGAGCACCATTTCATGCATCCTCGTAGTGCCTGTTTCTGGCACTTCTTCGGGTGCTACCTGCTGCTGAGAGGGTTCCTTGTTTTGCTCGACGTCCCCTCTCTCTCCTGGTCCAATTTGCGACCTCCTGGTCCTTCCAGGGCCACAGCAGCGTCCCAAAACGCTAACCGCACGATTTGCAGCTAGCAAGGCTTGTTGGCGTTCTTTCGGCAGGAAAACACTTCTGCACGACTCTCCACGGCGAGAAGGATCCGTCCACCAAAGGGGAAGTCTCTAGCCCTTTTCGTTCCTGCAGAAACCTCAGCTTCTTCTGTCCAGTAGAAGCTTCTTTGCACCCGCAGCTGGCATTTCCTGGGCATCTGCCCATCTCCGACTTGCTTGTGACTTTTGGACTTGGTCCCCTTGTTCCACAGGTACCCTAGATTGGAAATCCACAGTTGTTGCATTGTTGGTTTGTGTCTTTCCTGCATTATTCCTCTAACACGACTTCTTTGTCCTTAGGGGAACTTCAGTGCACTTTGCACTCACTTTCCAGGGTCTTGGGGAGGGTTATTTTTCTAACTCTCACTATTTTCTAATAGTCCCAGCGACCCTCTACAAGGTCACATAGGTTTGGGGTCCATTCGTGGTTCGCATTCCACTTTTGGAGTATATGGTTTGTGTTGCCCCTATCCCTATGTTTCCCCATTGCATCCTATTGTAACTATACATTGTTTGCACTGTTTTCTAAGACTATACTGCATATTTTTGCTATTGTGTATATATATCTTGTGTATATTTCCTATCCTCTCACTGAGGGTACACTCTAAGATACTTTGGCATATTGTCATAAAAATAAAGTACCTTTATTTTTAGTATAACTGTGTATTGTGTTTTCTTATGATATTGTGCATATGACACTAAGTGGTACTGTAGTAGCTTCACACGTCTCCTAGTTCAGCCTAAGCTGCTCTGCTAAGCTACCATTATCTATCAGCCTAAGCTGCTAGACACCCTATACACTAATAAGGGATAACTGGGCCTGGTGCAAGGTGCAAGTACCCCTAGGTACTCACTACAAGCCAGTCCAGCCTCCTACACACCCGTAGCAATGTTTTGTGCAAAGCAGACAGTGAACATTGCGACGGGGCTGTCTGAGGGGCCCCTCCACTGCCCATGCCAAGTGCTGGGGCCCCCTCCACCCTGTCTCCGCCAGACTTTTCATGGTGGTGTTACCGCAATGAAACTGCCGGTGAAGAAGGGGGTCGTAATCCCCAGGGCAGCACTGCTTGCAGCGCTGCCCTGGCGCATTAGGACTGCCAGCACCACCAGGCCGTTGTGTAATCAAAATCTGGTGTTGCTGGCGGTCCACAGGTGGCACTTCTGCTGCAATCATAATATGGCGCTCGGAACCGAGGTGCCCGCATCGCTCTCTTGCAGGAGAGAAGAAATGAGGCATGCCGACCAAACCGGAGGAGGAACGATGCACGTCCTCGCTTGCAGGTGAGAAATTGACACATCGCTGGCCTTTTCCGACACACATTTGCCAGTGCGGCTTTATTTTGGCGCTACCCAGTTACTTTTTTGCAATAACTGCGTTATCACTGTTTTCTACATGATTTAACACTTTTTCTTTGAAAATTCATAACTTGACTTGTGTATGTCAGTTTATCGTTTCAGTCTTGTTTTGTTTAGATGAATATTACCTATTTTTCTAAACCTGTGTTGTGTCATTTTGTAATGGGTTCACTGGGTTACTGTGTGTGTTGGTACACATACTTGACACATTGCTTCTGAAGTTAAGCCTGCCTGCTTGTGCCAAGCCATCCAGGGGGTGAGCAGGGGTTGACTGAGGGTGAGTATCCTTTACCCTGACTAGAGTGAGAGTCCTTGCTAGGATAGGGGGTAACCTGACTGCCAACCAAAGACCCCTTTTCTAACACTGGTCATCAGCTGTTGGGATTGTATTTGTACTTGCAATAAAGTAATAAAGTGTACACTTCTATTTTAGTGCAGACCACCACGTGACCACATACTACTTGTTTTTGTGATTTTTGTTTTTTTGTTTTTTGGATTTTTCCCCACTTCCATATTTGGTGGTAATCCTTTATTGACTTTTGAACTTCATTTGGGAACTCGTTTTTCTGCCTTTGAAACTTTGCACTTTTAACTCTTCATCATGTCTCAATCTGGAGATGCATCAGCTGGATCTGCTTTTGATTTGGGGAACTGGAGAGTTATACAATTGCCAGTTGAGGCAGTTCTGCAAAAACCTTGCTTATCCCATTAAGGGCTCCACCAGGAAGGAGGGGCTGCAGAAGGCACTGAGGGCTTGGGTAACTGCCAAGGAAGCTGAAGGGCACACAGAGGGGGAAGGAGGAGGATGAGGAGGAGGAACAGCAATCCATACACAATGGTGTAGTGGGTGGGCCTGTCATCCAAGGGTCTGACTCCTGAAGAGTTGCAGGACGGACAGGCAGAAAGGGCTCACCAGCTGGAGTTGGAGAAAATGAGGATGGCCATAAAAGAGAAAATGTTATTGTTGGCTCTTGAGCTCAGCTTGAGGGAGCTGGATCAGAGGAGCCAGTCCAGTAGGGATGGTGGCAGCAATAACAGTGCAGCCTGAGAACAGGGTGCACATCCCTAAGGATCTTGTGAAGAATTACAAAAGGGAGGATGACATATTCTTGTAGTTCAAGGGGTATGAGTCTTCTCTGCATATGAATCTGGTCCTAAAAGCTCATTGGGAAGCGTGTCTGTGGAAGCACTTTGAGGTAGAGGGGAGGGATACTCTGACATCCTTAGGGGATCCGCATTGGCTCACCTACCCTATCAAGAAGGACGCCCTGATCACAAGGTATGGTCTCACCCCTGACCAATATAAGGACAAGTTTAGGTCCTACAAGAAGAAGTAATCCCAAACATGGTTGGAATGTGTTGATTCTTTTTTCAGGTCCCTGGATGGTTGGATGAAGAGCAGTAAGGTAACAACTTATGAGGGGCTTTACAATTTGATTGCTTGGGAGCACTTGTACAGTGTAGGTTTTCCAGAGCTGCGCGAGCACCTAATTGACAGCAAGCTGACTGACCCCAGAAAGCTCGCGCAGGAAGTGAACCATTTTGAGAGTACAAGGGTCCAAAAGAGGTATGGGGGAGACCATGCCAAGGGTGGGCAGGGTCCCCATCAGAAGAAGTGGGGGGTAAGAGTAAACAGGGGAAGTTCTCTAAAGGGCCCCAACCTAGTTCTCAGGGTAAAGAATCCCAGGCCCCCAGTAGAAAAGAAACCATGGATCTCTACAGGAAAACCTGCAGGAAGGGCCCCTACAAGTGCATTGCATGTGATCAAGAGGGTCACATGAGGGGAGACCTCAAATGTCCCAAGTGGACACTGGCACCCACTGGTGCTCAGTTACAGGGTTTGACCAGTGTGGGCCTTGGGGAGGAGTTGGGTCCAAGTGGGTGGAAGCCAGCTGAGATGACCCTTGTCTCGCTAGGGGACAGTGAGATGGTCCAGAGGACCCTTGTGCCTGATAACACTAAGAAGTATAGGTGGTGGGTAACCATTAATGGACAGAGGGTGGAGGCTCTGAGAGACACAGGAGCCAGTGTGACTACAATGAAGAGTCACTTAGTGTCTGAAGAGCAGATAGGTCCCTGTGTACTTCACCAATTAGTTGCAGTGAACAACTCAGAGCGCCTGTGCAGAGTGGTGCAGGTTCCCTTTGAATGGGGGGGGGGTCTTAGGTTCCTTGAAGGTATCTGTGAGTCCAACCATGCCTGTGGATTGTTTGCTTGGCAATGACCTAGAGGATTCCTCTTGGCAGGAGGTGGTACACAGATCACACTTGGAAATGTTGGGTCTGCCTCAGTCTGTGTGTTTGTCTACACGGTCTATGGCAGCCCATCATGGTGATCAAGAGACCCTGGAGCCTGAAAGATTGGCCCCATGTCTGCCAGAAGGAGGAAGGGCAAGGGGCGCGTGAAACTGGCCCCAAAAGTTCCCATGGTCAACGAGGAGGCTAAACCTGAGGGGGAGGCCCTGAAGGCAACAGAGGAACAGGTGGCTGAACTGTGGGAGGTCCCTGAGCTGTCACAGTGGCAGCAGGAAGGGGGTCCGACCAGGGAAGCATGCTGTGAGGCACAGAAATCATGCCCTACTCTGGAGGATCTTCGGCAGCAGGCTGCAGACCAAGCGTCTGGCAAGGAGCCTGGATCACATTTGATTTACTGGGAGGCTGGGCTCCTATATAGTGAGACTAAGGTTCCTGAGCCTCGGTCAGCCCATGTGCTGGTGGTACCCCAGTGCTTCAGAGCCTTCCTACTGGGTCTGGCTCATGATGTGCCTTTAGCTGGTCATTTGTGGCAGGAAAAGACTATTGACCCGCTTGTCACCCACTTCTGTTACCCCCAAATGTGCAGGCACTGTGATGCTCATTGTAGGTCTTGCCCAACTTGTCAGGCAAGTGGCAAGAGTGGGGGGGAAATGCAAGGCTCCTCTCCAACCTTTCCCTGTGATTAGTACCACCTTTGAAAGGGTTGGTATTGACTTTGTGGGGCCTCTGGATCCCAAGTCAGCTATGGGCAACAGGTTTATTCTGGTCTTGGTGGACCATGCGTCCCATACCCAGAAGCCATTCCTTTGAGCTCGATCACTGCTCCTGTGGTGAGCCATGCATTGATGGGGTTGTTTACCTGCATGGGGTTCCCCAAGGAGGTGGTATCCGATAGGGGTACCAACTTCATATCAACTTATATGAAGTCTCTGTGGAAGGTGTGTGGGGTAACGTACAAGTTCACCACACCCTACCACCCCCAAAGCAATGGTCTGGTTCAGAGATTCAACCGCACCTTGAAGGGCATGATTATGGGCCTGTCAGAGCCCTTGAGGCATAAGTGGGATGATCTCTTTCCATACCTTCTGTTGCCTTTCAGGGAGGTGCCTCAAAAAGGGCCTAGCTTTAGTCCTTTTTAGCTGTTGTATGGCCACCCTGAGAGGGGACCTTTGAGTCTGGTAAAGGAGACTTTGGAGAAAGCCCCTAGTAAACCACCCCATGGTGTATTCAGTTACATGCTGGCTCTGAGAAACCAGACTGCCCACTTCAGAGCTCTAGCACAAGAGAACCTGGAAGCAAGCCAGGAGGACTAAAAACGCTGGTATGACCAGAATGCCACTCTTGTCGAGTTTCAACCTGGTCGGAAAGTGTGGGTGATGGCACCGGTGGAGCCTAGGATGCTCCAGGACAAGTGGATGGGGCCATTTGAGGTGGTGGAGCGCAAGAGTGAAGTCACGTACCTGGTGTACTTGCAGACTCCCAGGAACCCGTTGAGGGTCCTGCTTGTGAACCGGCTCAAGCCACACTTTTAGCGGACTGAATTGTCCATGCTCCTAGCAACAGATGATGGGGTGGGGGAAGAAAGCGAGCCTCTTGCTGACCTCCTGTCTGCTGGAGAAAAAGATGGGTCTGTTGAGGGAGTGATCCTCTCCCCCTCCCTGACCCCAGAGCAACAGAGGGACTGTCACCAGGAATTGGGTCCATTTGCCTCCCTGTTCTCCCTGATCCCAGGGGTCACACACTTTTGTACACACAATGTGGACACTGGGGACAGTCCTCCTGTTAAACACAAAGTTTACAGAGTGACTGACCTGGTTAGGGCTAACATTAAAGATTAAGGGCCTCATTACGAGCCTGGCGGCCGGCGGTAAGCTGGCGGTAACACCGCCAACAGGCTGGCGGTGTTAGTCCAGCTATGACTGTGGCACAATAGCCACGGCCATACCGCCAGCCCCTCCACTATACCGCAAAGCTTTCACCTGACGGTCATAATCCCCAGGGCAGCGGTGCAAGCGGTCGGGGTATTATGAGTCCCCGACCGCCAGCCTGGCCACGGCGGTAAACACTGCCATGGAAAGGCTGGCAGTAAGGGGGACTTTCGGGCAATGAAATGTGCAACGGGTGCTACTGCACCCGCTGCACATCAGCATTGCTGCCGGCTCTATTACGAGCCGGAAGCAATGTTGATGTGACTTTTCCGCTGGGCCAGCGGACAGTAACACTGTTACCATCCACTGGCCCAGGGAAAATTCATAATAGTGAGCCAGAATTACTGCCAGCACTGGCGGTATTCCGTCTCCTGCAGCCACGGCTGTCTTTTTAAAGACCGCCGAGGTTGTAATGAGATCCTAAGTTTTTTAAATGTTAGCGATGGGGGATATTGAGTTTTCCAGCAGCTCTGGGGCCAGCCCTGTGGTTTTGGTCCCAAAGCCTGCGGCTCCTGGTGCCACTCCAGAACTCCGGTTCTGGGTGGATTACCGGGGACTCAATGCATTCACCAAGACTGACGCGCACCCCATCCCCCGAGCTGAAGCGCCCATTGACCGGTTGGGAGCAGCCACGTACCTAAGTACGTTTGATCTTACCTCTGGGTACTGGCAGATTGCCCGGGCTAAGGAGAGGTCTGCATTCTCCACACCAGATGGGCACTACCAGTTTAAGGTGATGCCCTTTGGGATGAAGAATGCCCCTGTCACCTTTCAGAGGTTGGTCAACCAGGTGTTGGCTGGACTGGATGATTTCCGTGCCGTCTACCTGGATGACATTGCTGTGTTCAATTCTATGTGGGAGGAACACGTAATCACCTCTGAAAAGTGTTGGAGGCCCAATAGTAAGGCAGGCCTCACTATTAAGGCAAGCAAGTGCAAATAGGGCAGGATTCTGTGGTGTACTTGGGACACCAGGTGGGGAGTGGCCAGGTGGCACCCCTACAGCCAAGGATGGAAACCATTCAGGCTTGGGAGGCCCCCAAGACCAAGACTGAGGTGAGAGCCTTTTATAGGTCTCCCTGGATACTATAGGAGGTTTGTCAAGGGGTATGGCACAATTGTTGCTCCCTTGACTGAGTTAACTTCCAAAAACGAGCCCAGAAATGTGATCTGGACTGAGTCTTGCCAGACAGCTTTTGATGCCCTGATGGCTGTCATGTTGTACGAGGCTGGCCTGGCTTGTAGTGGGTACCAAGGGGTACTTACAATCTGTACCAGGTCCAATTATCCCTTATTAGTGTAGAAGAGGTGTTTCTAGCAGCTTAGGCTGATAGAAGGTAGCTATAGCAGAGCAGCTTAGGCTGAACTAGGAGACATGCAAAGCCCCTACTATACCACTGGTGTCATATGCACAATATCATAAGAAAACACAATACATAGAAGTGCTAAAAATAAATGTACTTTATTTTTATGACAATATGCCAAAAGTATCTCAGTGAGTACCCTCAGTATGAGGATGCCAAATATACACAAGATATATGTACACAATACCAAAAATATGCAGTAATAGCAAAAGGAAGTAATGCAAGCAGTGTAAAGTTACAATAGATTGCAATAGGAGCACATAGGTATAGGGGCAACACAAACCATATACTCCAAAAGTGGAATGCGAACCACAAATGGACCCCAAACCTATGTGAGCTTGTAGAGGGTCGCTGCGACTGTAAGAAAACAGTGAGGGTTAGAAAATTAGCCCACCCCAAGACCCTGAAAGGTAGGTGTAAAGTGCACCTACAACCCCCCGAGAGCACAGAAGTCGTGATAGGGGGATTCTGCAAGGAAAACCAACACCAGCAATGAAACAACAATGGATTTCTGGACCTGAGTACCTGTAAGAGAAGGGGACCAAGTCCAAGAGTCGCAACAATGTCGAGAGTGGGCAGATGCCTAGGAAATGCCAGCTGAGGGTGCAAGGGAGCTGCCACTGGATGAAAGAAGCTTGGTGTTTTGCAAGAACGAAGAGGACTAGGAACTTCCCCTTTGGAGGATGGATCTCCGATGTTGTGAAGAAGCTTGCAGAGGTGTTCCCACGCAGAAAGACCGCAAACAAGCCTTGCTAGCTGCAAGGGTCGCAGTTAGGGTTTTTGGATGCTTCTGTAGCTCAGGAGGGACCAGGATGTTATCACTTGGGCGAGGAGACAGAGGGGGCACCCAGCAAGTCAAGGAGCCCTCACAGAAGCAGGCAGCACCCGCAGAAGTACCGGATCAGGCACTTAGAAGAGGAGTGAACCGGAGTCCACCCGAAGTCACAAAAGAGAGTCCCACGACGCCAGAGGACAACTCAGAAGGTTGTGCACTGCAGGTTAGAGTGTCGGGGAGCCAGGCTTGGCTGTGCACGAAGGAAATCCTGGAAGAGTGCACAGGAGCCGGAGCAGCTGCAAATCACGCGGTACCCAGCAATGCAGTCTAGAGTGGGGAGGCAAGGACTTACCTCCACCAAACTTGGACTGAAGAGTCACTGGACTGTGGGAGTCACTTGGACAGAGTTGCTGAGTTCCAGAGACCAGGCTCGGTGTGCTGAGAGGGGACCCAGAGGACCGGTGATGCAGTCTTTTGTTGCCTTCGGTTGCAGGGGGAAGATTCCGTCGACCCACAGGAGATTTCTTCAGAGCTCCTCGTGCAAGAAGGAGGCAGGCTACCCCCAGAGCATGCACCACCAGGAAACAGGCGAGAAAGCCGGCAGGATGAAGCAATACAAGGTTGCAGTAGTCGTCTTTGCTACTTTGTTGTGGTTTTGCAGGCGTTCTGAGCAGTCAGCAGTCGATCCTTTGGCAGAAGGTGAAGAGGGAAATGCAGAGGAACTCTGGTGAGCTCTTGCATTCGGTATCTGAAGAATTCCCCAAAGCAGAGACCCTAAATAGCCAGAAAAGGAGGTTTGGCTACCTAGGAAGGAGGATAGGCTAGTAAGAAAGGTAAGAGCCCATCAGGAGTCTCTGACGTCACCTGATGGCACTGGCCACTCAGAGCAGTCCAGTGTGCCAGCAACACCTCTGTTTCCAAGATGGCAGAGGTCTGGGGCACACTGGAGGAGCTCTGGGCACCTCCCCTGGGAGGTGCAGGTCAGGGGAGTGGTCACTCCCCTTTTTTTTGTCCAGTTTCGCGCCAGAGCAGGGCTGGGGGATCCCTGAACCGATGTAGACTGGCTTATGCAGAGATGGGCAGCATCTGTGCCCATCAAAGCATTTCCAGAGGCTGGGGGAGGCTACTCCTCCCCAGCCTTCACACCTATTTCCAAAGGGAGAGGGTGTTACACCCTCTCTCAGAGGAAATCCTTTGTTCTGCCTTCCTGGGCCAGGGCTGCCTGGACCCCAGGAGGGCAGAAACCTGTCTGGGGGGTTGGCAGCAGCAGCAGCTGCAGTGGAGACCCCGGAAAGGCAGTTTGGCAGTACCCGGGTTCTGTGCTAGAGACCCGGGGGACCATGGAATTGTCTCTGCCAGAATGGCATTGGGGTGACAATTCCATGATCTTAGACATGTTACATGGCCATGTTCGAAGTTACCATTGTGACGCTATACATAGGTAGTGACCTATGTATAGTGCACGCGTGTAATGGTGTCCCCGCACTCACAAAGTCCGGAGAATTTGCCCTGAACAATGTGGGGGGTACCTTGGCTAGTGCCAGGTTGCCCACACACTAAGTAACTTTGCACCCAACCTTCACCAGGTGAAGGTTAGACATATAGGTGACTTATAAGTTAACTAAGTGCAGTGGTAAATGGCTGTGAAATAAAGTGGACGTTATTTCACTCAGGCTGCACTGGCAGGCCTGTGTAAGAATTGTCAGATGTCCCTATGGGTGGCAAAATAAATGCTCCAGCCCATAGGGATCTCCTGGAACCCCAATACCCTGGGTACCTCAGTACCATATACTAGGGAATTATATGGGTGTACCAGTATGCCAATGTGAATTGGTGAAATTGGTCACTAGCCTGTTAGTGACAATTTGGAAAGCAGAGAGAGCATAACCACTGAGGTTCTGGTTAGCGGAGCCTCAGTGAGATAGTTAGGCATCACACAGGGAACACATACATATAGGCCACAAACTTATGAGCACTGGGGTCCTGGCTAGCAGGGTCCCAGTGACACATAACAAACATACTGGCAACATAGGGTTTTCACTATGAGCACTGGGCCCTGGCTAGTAGGATCCCAGTGAGACAGTGAAAACACCCTGACATATACTCACGAACAGGCCAAAAGTGGGGGTAATAAGGCTAGAAAGAGGCTACTTTCTTACACACGTGCACACAGCACCTGTGCTGAAGACACCTGACTATTCCAAGGAATTCGTTGTTCAAACAGACACCACAGAGCATCGTATTGGAGCAGTACTCTCACAGCTTAATGAAGAGGGCCTAGATCAACCTGTAGCCTTCATTACCAGGAGGTTACTTCCCAGGGAACGCAATGGAGTGCCATTGAGCGTGAAGCTTTTGCTGCGGTCTTGGCACTGAAGAAGCTAAGACCCTACTTGTTTGGGACCCGCTTCTGGGTTCAGACAGACCCAGGCCCTTCAGATGGTTAATGCAGATGAGGGGTGAGCATCCCCAATTCTTGAGGTGGTCTATCTCCCTACAGGGAATGGACTTTACGTTAGAACACTGACCACGCCAATGCTGATGGTCTGGCCAGATTCTTCTGCCTTAGTGATGAGAACTCCCATGAGGTTGGGTAGTTGCTCCCCACTTTGAGCTGAGGGGGGACACGCGTTAGACTTGGCATCATTCGCATGGCCTCTAACTTTTTGCCTCTACTTCCCAGGTTGCTTCTGTGTGCTGGTGTAGGAAAGTACCATCTTGCCTGGCATGTTACCCCCATTTTTACTTGTGTGTATGTTTGTTTTGCCTGTTTCACTGGGATACTGCTCATAATGTATGCCCTGTATGTGTTCCCTGTGTGGTGCCTAACTGTAGCACTGAGGCTCTGATAACCAGAACCTCAGTGTTCATGCTCTCTCTGCTTTTAAAATTGTCACTGCAGGCTAGTGACTAAACTTACCAATTCTCATTGGCACACTGGTACACCCTTATAATTCCCTAGTATATGGTACCTAGGTACCCAGGGTATTGGGGTTCCAGGAGATCCCTATGGGCTGTGGCATTTCTTTTTCCACCTATAGGGAGCTCTGTCAATTCTTACACAGGCCTGCCACGGCAGCCTGAGTGAATTAACGTCCACGTTATTTCACAGCCATTTTCCACTGCACATAAGTAACTTATAAGTCACCAATATATGTCTAACCCTCACTTAGTGAAGGTTAGGTGCAAAGTTACTAAGTGTGAGGGCACCCTGGCACTAGCCAAGGTGCCCCCACATTGTTCAGGGCAATTTCCCCAGACTTTCTGAGTGCGGGGGCACCATTACACGTGTGAACTACATATAGGTCAATACCTATGTGTAGCTTCACGATGGTAACTCCGAACATGGCCATGTAACATGTTTAAGATCATGGAATTGCCCCCCAAGCCAAATATGGTATTAGGGTGCCAATCCCATGCATCCCCGGGGCTACACATGGAACACGGGTACTGCCAAACTAGCTCTCTGGTATTTTCTCTGCAGCCACCACTGCTGCGAACCCTCAGGCAGGTTTCTGCCCCCCTGGGGTCTGGGCAGCCCAGTCCCAGGAAGGCAGAACAAAGGATTTCCTCTGAGAGAGGGTGTTACACCCTCTCCCTTTGGAAATAGGTGTTAAGGGCTGGGGAGGAGTAGCCTCTCCGAGCCTCTGGAAATGCTTTGAAGAGCACAGATGGTGCCCTCCTTGCATAAGCCAGTCTACACCGGTTCATGGAGCCCACAGCCCCTGCTATGGCATGAAACTGGACAAAGCAAAGGGGAGTGACCACTCCCCTGTCCATCACCACCCCAGTGGTGGTGTCCAGAGCTCCTCCAGTGTGTCCCAGACCTCTGCCATCTTGAATGCAGAGGTGTGAGGGCACAATGGAGACCTCTGACTGGCCAGTGCCAGCAGGTGACGTCAGAGACCCCTCCTTATAGGTGCTTATCTGGTTAAGTAGCCAATCCCCCTCTGAGGGCTATTTAGGGTCTCTCCTGTGGGTTTCTCTTCAGATAACGAATGCAAGAGCTCACCAGAGTTCCTCTGCATCTCTCCAACTTCTGCCAAGAGTCGACCGCTGACTGCTCCAGGACAGTTACAAAACCACAACAAAGTAGCAAGAAGACTGCCAGCGACATTGTAGCATCTAATCCTGCTGGCTTTCTCGACTGTTTCTTGGTGGTGCATGCTCTGAGGGCTGTCTGCCTTCACCCTGCACTGGAAGCCAAGAAGAAATCTCCCGTGGGTCGACTGAATCTTCCCCCTGCTAATGCAGGCAACAAACTTCTGCATCACCGGTCCTCTGGGTCCCCTTTCATCTTGACGAGCATGGTCCCTGGAACACAGGAGCTGGATCCAAGTGACCCAGACAGGCCAGTGGTCCTTCTGTCCAAATTTGGTGGAGGTAAGTCACTCAGTCAAATAACTTTATTAGGCGATTGCCATTAAAGTGTGAACCAGAACGCATTTGCTGATCTATAAATATTATAAAACACAGATAAAACTTAAAAACCATTACTAGAAACACCGCATAAACATCCAATCTAAAACCCCTTAACATAGACAGATAAATATACTAAACATGAAGGTAAGTCCTTGCCTCCCCATGCCAGACAGTAATCCTGTGTACTGCGTGATCTGCAGCTGCTAGGGCTTCTGTACACTTTTGCAAGGATTCCTTTGTGCACAACACAGCCCAGGTCCCCAGCACTCTGTCCTGCATTGCTCAACTCACTGAGTTGACCACCTGCTTCGCGGGATCCTCTTTTGTTGTGTTGAGATGACTGCTGTGCTCAGATTTCTTGAGCGCCTGTTCAAGTGCTTCTGCGGGTGCTATCTACTTCTGCATGGACTCTCTCTGTTGCTGAGCGCCACCCTCTGTCTCCTCCTCCATGGGGCGACCTCCTAGTCCTTCCTGGGCAGTACCCATTATCTTCAACGACAACTCTTGCAGCTAGCAAGGCTTGTTTGTAGTCTTTCTGTGTGGAAAGAACTCTGCATCCTCCAGCACACAGTGGTACATCTTCTGACCAAAGGAGAAGTTCCTGGCACCTTCTGTTGTTGCAGAGTCTTCGGCTTCTTCCACCCAGAGGCAGCCCTTTTGCACCCTAATCTGGGGTTTAGTGGGCTCCTGCCCCCCGTGAACACTTGCGTGACTCTTGGACTTGGTCCCTTTCCTTTGCAGGTTCTCAGGTCCAGGAATCTGTCTTCAGTGCTTTGTAGTCAGTTGTTGCCTTTGCAGAATCCCCTATCGCGACTTTACTGTCTTTCTGGGGTAGTAGGGTAACTTTACTCCTACTTTTCAGGGTCTTGGGGTGGGCTATCTTGGACACCCTTAGTGTTTTCTTACACTCCTAGCGACCCTCTACACACTACACTAGGCCTGGGGTCCATTCGTGGTTCGCATTCCACTTTTGGAGTATATGGTTTGTGTTGCCCCTAGGCCTATTGTCTCCTATTGCATTCTATTGTGTTCTACAGTGTTTGCACTACTTTTCTAACTGTTTACTTTCCTGATTTTGGTTTGGTGTATATTTTGTGTATATTACGTACCTCCTAAGGGAGTATATTCTCAGATATTTTTGGCATATTGTCACTAAAATAAAGTACCTTTATTTTTAGTAACTCTGAGTATTGTGTTTCTTGTGATATAGTGCTATATGATATAAGTGGCATAGTAGGAGCTTTGCATGTCTCCTAGTTCAGCCTAAGCTGCTCTGCTATAGCTACCTCTATCAGCCTAAGTTGCTAGAACACTACTAATCTCCTAAGAAGGGATAACTGGACCTGGCACAAGGTGTAAGTACCATAAGGTACCCACTATTAGCCAGGCCAGCCTTCTAGATTGACTCAGTGGTTTTTGTAGGGAGTAGATTGTGCAGTGGCCACTGGCGGCGCCCACTGACAGAATTGTAGTTATGGCTTGTTACAAGGGCTCATTCCACTTCTTTTGCTGAGCATGGACACTGGTTCAAAGTGAATTCGCATTTCCATCGTTTACACCCTGTATGTGTGTGCATCATCAATATTTAACTCACTTTTCTTAGCATTGTGCCCCAAAATCTTTAGAATTAAAACAAGTGACGTAGATCAAAAGTGAAACTGATATCTAGAAACAATTTGCTTCTGTAAAAGTGTTGCAGGAGTCTTTCAAGAGAAATAGGTAGCTGAAGTGAAAAGATGGGCAGGGACATCTTGAGGTTTTTGAGGGCCCTTGGTCAAACATAACTTAGGCCCCACTTCTCATGGCATCTATGTATTTATTATGCATTTTAGGGTCCTTAACACCCTCAACAACTATGGTCAGGTCATTGACAACCCTCTTCTTTGGCCAGCCTAAACCTGGGCACAACCCAGCAGTCTCTCAGAACTAGAGAAGTAGTAAGACTAGCGACCTGACCTAGCCAGCTGCACGAGATGCAGTAGAACGGTGTTTCACAATTTGGGTCTGTGCATATGGACTGTGTGTTTTTTGTTTATTGCACAATAGGCACTAGGCTGTCATTGAACCAATTCAGCAGCTGCTTCATGTCAACAGAGCAGTAATGGAGGGACCATATAATGCTGCTCTGCACTACAAATTGGCCCGCTACTGCATACCCGCCAGAAAAGCAGAAAGACCAGTGGTCCAAGCAAGTCTTCTAATCACCATGTGTGTTGTAGCTAATCTGTAATCAC